>NC_133661.1:50809512-51146314 GCF_037893015.1 Macrotis lagotis | reverse complement strand
ATGTCCCTTGCAAACCTTAGCACCCCATTGCCCAATCCTCCTGTCATCTTTGTATTAGTGCCATCTATCTCCAACTTCAGGGGTCTTGCTTAAAGCCCAGATTCTTCCGGGGAGAGGAAATGAAAAGCTTTGGAACTTTACAGCTCCCGAAATAAAAAAGGAAACAGAAAGAGAGAGGAAAAAACTGGGTGGGAAGAGAGGGGGATTGTTTAAGACCAAATCCAGTCCTACCAGGCCCAGTGAATAGATGAACAAATTAGCAGGCCCTAAGGAGACATATGTTTGTTATAGTGAGGGGGGGGGGGGGTAGAAGGGAAAAGTAATGTAGTTAACTGTCCCCACCCCAAGTCACACGTGCTTTCTGTATATCCAAGAAACAACTTTATAGATCTCTCTCTCTCTCTCTCTCTCTCTCTCTCTGTCTCTCCCCCTTTATCCTCTATCTCGGTCTCTCTATCTCCCTGTTTGTCTGTCTCTCCCTCTGTCTCTCTGTCTCTCTGTCTCTCTCTCTCTCTGTTTCTGTCTCCCTCCCTCCTCCCTCCTCCCTCCCTCTCCTCTCTCTCTCTCTGAATCTGTCTCCCTGTATGTCTGGGTCTCGGCTCTCTAGAAGCGCTCAGCTCGGGTTCCAGTCTCAGCGGCCTGGCCTCCAAGGAGCAGGAGGGGCTTCTGGGCTCCTTGCCCCCCCCTCCCCATCGGAAGCCTCTCAGATCAGTGGCGGTCCCCCAGTCCAGCCAACGGCCCCTCCCGCCCCACCCCCAAACCCCTCCATCCTCACAAACCCCTGTCCTGCAGGGGGCTTCGGGGGTCTCTCCTCCTCCCCCGGGGGAGAGCCAGGGCCCCCGACGGAAAGCAGAGCGAGAGCGAGTGACCTACTTAAAGGGGAGCCGGGCCGGATGGGCACAGACCCCACCCTGCCCCGCCCCACCGGCCCTCGGCTGCCCCTGCCCAACGCCGGCTCGAACCCCGGCAGGCTCCCGACTCCCCAGAGCTCCGGCCTGGCCCCGGGCTTCTCGGCTGCGGCCAGCCCGAGCCCTCCCGAGGTGAGGGAGCCCGGACCTGCCGGGGCCGCCCGGGGCGGATCGGAGAGGACCGGGGTCCCGCACCGCGGCCGCGCAACCCCGGCCCCGCCCGGGGTCCTGAGGGATCCGGGAGGACCTGGAGCTGGCGCTTCAAGCCTCCGGGAGGGAGCCAGTGTCCACGCTGCCGGCCCCGAGCCGGAGCCGGAGCCGGAGCCGGAGCCGGAGTCGTCTAAGGCGGCGGGCAGCCACCCTCGCACTGCTCTGCCTGCCGGCCACAGCGTCCACTTTTCTAGCGCAAAGGACAGTCCGGTCCCCCAACTCGGGGCTCCCAGTCCCCAACTTTCGGCCCCCGGGTCCCTCTCTCTCTCCGCCCCCCAGCACAATCTTGGGCTCCCCGGAGTCGCCCGCGGGCTGGCAGTGACCTTTGGCCAGAGGATGGCTGACCAAGGAACGAGGGGAGGGAGTGCTGGGGCAGTCTTTGCGCCCCCCGCCCCAGCCGCGGGCCGCTCCGCACCTCGGCCCCCTCCCCGCTCCCGGAGACCGGTTCCCCGTACCTGCTGCGCACAGCCTCAAGTTCCAGAAGAGGAGCAGGGCCAGGAGGCGCGCCCCCCGCGCAGCCCCCCGCGCCGCCGGGGGCCGCCGCCTTGGCCGCGTCCGGCGCGCTCCGAGCTGCCATGGCTCCCCGGCCGGGCTCCGGCGCCTCCGCCCCGGGGACCTCCCCCCGGCCCCAGCCTCGCCGCCGCCGCCGCCGCCGCCGCCGCTTCCTTCTGGTCCTCGTCCTCCCGGGCAGCTCCGACCCCCGGGCCCCCGGCCGCCCGGCCGCGCCAGCCCGTGCCCACCCTGGGGGCAGCGGCCGCCACGCTCTGGGGAGGGAGGCAGAGGGGCGCCGGGCGCCCGCTGCCCTCCCGGGGCCAGCTCCTGGGCGCCCTCCTGCCTGCGGGCTCCGGGCGCTGCGGGCTCCGGGCGCTGCGGGCTCCGGGCGCTGCGGGCTCCGGGCGCTGCGGGCTCCGGGCGCTGCGCTCTCCGCTCCCTCCGAAGTTGAGCGGCGAGTGAGTGCGGCGCAGCCCCGGCTCCGGCTCCGGCTCCGGCTCCTCCTCCTCTCCTCCTCCTCCTCCTCCTCTCCGCCTCCTCCCGCTTGGCCGCCCGCCCGCCCGCCGCTCTCCTGCGCGGCCGCTCAGCTGGGCTCCCGCATCCTCCCCGGCCCAGGCCGCCAGCCACAAGGCCGAGGTGTCCCGCTCGCTCGCCCGAGTCCGGGAGCTTAGGGGGGACCGGGGGGAGGGGAGGGAGGGGGGAGGGCGGGCCTCGGGAGGAGGGGTGGCCACGGGGGCTCCGACGGCCGCTGGGGCGCTGCGCTCGGGAAGGTAGGGGGCCCCTCAGGGGGACTCATGGAGAAGCCGGCCAGGCTGGCCAACTTCACCTCCTCTCCACCTTCCTCCCAGATGGTCCCTCCCATCCCTTCCCCCGATCGCCCTTAGCCTTCTCCTTTGGGATTCTGCTTGCCACCCACCTTCCTTCTCCCTTTCCCTTTCATTGAGCCCTCACCTGAGTCCTCTATACAAGTCCCCCCCCCCCCCCCGGAGCGATGAGTTCTGGACCAGAGACCCAAGGGCATAGGAGTGTGGGGCTGCGGTAGTGGGGGGTCAAGGTCCTGCTTCAGACTCTTGAGGACTTCCGCTAATGCAGGGGGGCCTAACTGAGCTCCCAGGATAGACCTCGAGGGGTCCGGAGACTGAATGATGAAAAAATGACTTCTTCCCTTTGACCAGCCTCTAGTTAAGATGCAGCTTCCCTTCCAACCACAACGCTGGGAAGGGGTCCAAAGACTTCCAATCTGGGAGACAAAAATCGCTGAAAACTCCCTTTCTATTGAATTTAGGTGGTGGGATGGAGACCTTTCATCTTTCCAAACTGGAAGGGTTGTAGAGTCTGAAATCAGTTTGCCCCTTTGCTCCCCTTTCTCTCAAAATCCTTTGGGGGGGGGGGTGCGACTAGGTGTCCCGGTGGATAAAGCACTGGTCCTGGAGTCAGGAATACTTGAGTTCAAATCCGACCTCAGACACTTAATAATGACCTAGCTGTGTGGCCTTGGGCAAGCCACTTAACCCCATTGCCTAGCAAAAAAAAAAAACCCCAAGAAAATCCTTTGGGGTCCTTCTTTGGGGGATTTCCCCCTGGGGGTGATAGATGTAGAGGACAGGAGGTATAGATCTGGTCCTGTTGGTGGCCTGCTTCACAAGGCAAGTTCTGAGCCTCAATTTCTTTATCTGTCACATGAAAGGGGCCCTGATATCTCTTCAGGTCTTTCCAGACCAAACTTCCTATGATTTTATTAATTCATCATTTCATTTAAATGTGGAATTTGTAGGGATGTGAGTATGTGTCTTGGTATTTTCAAATTTCCAGTTTCTTCTAGAAGGGATAGAGAAAGGTTGGGAGGAAAGTAGCATTTCATCTACTCCTTTCCTCCTCTTATCCAGAAATATCAAGCCCAGAAAAGGGAGACCACTGGACCAAGGTGACACAGGTAATAGGAATCAGGGCTAGGGCTCAAACATACAAGCACTGGATTTGATTCAGAGCTTTCAACTGGGCTAGACCAAAAGATGACTTTTTGCTCTTTCACCTCCTAGAGTTTGATCACTTCTCCAAGAGCAAATCCACTCCCCCTCCACTCAGTTGACAAATATGGATCAGGCCCTGCACTGCAGATGCTGAAAGGAGGGGGGTCACACTTCATGACTGGTTTGCCACCCCCACTCTCCTGTTAACTGGAAGTATTTTTGGAACAGGACAAGAGGAATTGGAACTGGTTGACTCTATAGTCACGAAAAATAGGAAATCAAGTTTGGAGGCCTGATGAGAGGCCTCCAGTCTTTCACTTCCCTCCTTAATCTTAGTGCCTCCCCTCTCAGATCCCCCCTAATTTATCCTATGTTGTGTTTGTCCATAGTTGCTGGCATGTTGTCTTTCCCTCCTCCCCTACTTCAGAGTGTGAGCTCCTGGGGAGCTGTATCCCCATCATTTAACTTGATGCCTACTTAGTAGGCCCTTACAGGCTGACTGTCTAATTTGGGTGGAGAGTTTAAAAAGGCAGAAGGGGGCATCAGGAGGTGGAAGGCTTAGTATTGGAGGACCTTTACTCAGAGAAGGTGCCTGGTGAAGGAAGGAAGCAGGTTAGAATTTGTTTAGGTCTTTTCCCATTCAACTCTACCAGGTCCCTCCAGAGTGGGTTTTTCTGGCCTGGCAGGGGTGGGGAAGGAGGCCCAGGAACTTTTTCTAACTCAATGGAATCCCTCATTTCCAGTAGTCCTACTTCAACTCTGCCAGTGATTTTGGTGTACATGCTAAGCAGAATCCAGAACCCCACCTCCCCCAAACCAGGCTCTTGTATGTGGAAGGGCAGAGGATCCCATTTGGTACGGACAGGCCCCAGCACCAAGGTTAGTGCTGGGCTCAGTGCAAGTATGGGGGAAGGGATGGAAAGGGAGAACCTCTGAGACCACTCCCTCAATCCTCCCCCCACCTCATCTGGGTTCTAGGAGGAAGAAAAACAGCTCTCCCTACAACCACCCCCCTCCAACACATACACCCTTGGGGCTCACAGCCCCACAATGCCTCCTGCTATCTCTGATCTGGTCAGTCTGTTTCCCGATGGGGGCTCCAGGGGATAAGGTAAACGACTGTTCTGGCGCCAGGCCGAACTAGCTGGCTGGGGGTCTGCAGAAGCACGGGAGAGATCAGGAGCCTAGCCCTCTACCCTGAAACTGTCTGGCTCCCAGTGGCCCTGGAGAAGTTGGGTAGATGATCTGGTTGCCCAATGAGATGCCTGACACCCTCTTCCTGGCAAAAGTTGGCAATCTGTAGTCAACCCCCCCAAAGAAAATGAGGTGCAGGGTCTATGTAGGTCCACAACTATGAAGACACACACACACACACACACACACACACACACACACACACACACACACTCTCTGTAGACATAACCCAAGAGACACAACTACAAAGATACTCTGAAACAGAACACTACAAAGACACACATTCCTCCACCTCCTACACTACAAAGTAACACCTCAGCAATGGGCAGGCAGCTACAGAGACTCATCACTGCAGGCCAGGATGCTCATTTGGAAAAAATACAAGCATTTGTACAACACAAGTCAGACCCTGGGGATGCAAAGATAGGCAGAAGGAAAACAAAATCCAATTAATACACCTAAAACTAAACTGGTCATCTTTTAGACAAGGTATGATTTCTGGCAAGACAATTATTTGAACTCTGGTGTAGCTACATATGAACATGCCAACAACTGGTCGGGAACCCCAGAGAAGGAGACAGTAGAGAAATCTCTCCGTACAGGTTTTAGGCTCATAAAGCTTTTCTCACAATTCAGTGAGATATATTTCACACATATTATCATTTATTTTACAGATAAAGAAACTGAGTCTGGGAGCTGTTGTGACTTGTTCATCCATGGTCACATGAAGAGTGAGGTGGGATGATAGGCCAATTCTGTGCATGCAAGCCCAGGGCTATCCCCATGCTACCAGCTGCTCTTTCTCCCAGGGACACACAGCGGAGACGCGGGTATCTACCAGGACACACATGCTTTAGAAACCAGAGCTGTCCAGGTGGGGGGTGGGGGAGGTGTTTATTTGAAAAGATTATGCAGACTAGGTAGCAATTATACTAAAGTGCCTTTCTATCTCGAGTTTCAAATTTCAGGGCTTTGTTTAATTCCTGTGGCTGGGGTGGGGGGAGGGAGGTGGACAGACAGAGGATGAGCTGGTTCTCTTCCTCCCTCCCTTCCCTTCCCCAGGCTCAGGATTTTTCTCTCAAGTTTTTGACTCTTGGAAATCAAACTTTGAGATATGGTAAGCTTAAGCTCTCTGATTTTCCCACTGTTGTAAGGAGGGACTGAGATAGAGACAGAGGAGAGACACAAAGACAGAAAGAGACTCACAGAGAGGGAGAAGGGAGAGAGAGAGAGAAGGAGGAGGAGGAGGAGGAGGAGAGAAAAGAAAAAGAGAGAGGGAGAGAGGAGAGAAAGAGGAGAAAAAAAATCCCTCTCTTCATCTGATGCCCATTCTTGCCGCCCCCTTTTCCAACCTGAGTACTCTCTCCTCCAAACTCCTACTCCAAGGTGGGAGCCAGATATAGGGAGCATCTCTGTCTCTTTCTCTGCTCTCTTCCCCATATTCATACATGGAGTTTACAAAGACCAACTGCATAGTAGTACCAACCAAACAGATCCCTAACCCAAAGAGACTCAAACACTATACTGCTTCAGGATCCAAACATCGGTCTAGGTGAGTTCAACTGAATTTGAGACACTTTTTTTTGAAAGCAGGAAAGCGACAACGAACATTTCTTAGCCACCTACTCTGTGCCAGCACATTTTACACATATCTAATTTGACCTTCACAAGAACACTAGGAGGTAAGTACTATATTATCCCCATTTTACAGTCGAGGAAACTGAGGTTAACAAGTTAAGTGATCTGTCCAGAGTCATGATCTCTGAGGCTAGATTGGAGCTCAAGACTTCTTGATTCAAGGTCCGGCCCTCAATCTACTGAGTCTACTCAAATGACTCAAAACTTTTTTGAAAGGTTTAAGAAATCTGTCCCCTTTCCATCTTTTTCTCTGTAGACAAGTTATAGATCCCAGAATGTCAGAGCTGGCAACCATAAGCCATATGGGAAGCACAGAGAAGGGATGTGAGTTGGCCAAGGTGATGGCAGATGGAGGATTGCTAGCCTAAAATTATTTCCAGTGTCTTCCCCCATCTCCTCAATGCCAGTTCATCATTCTGCCTCCCCTCAATGCACTAGAATCTTGAAAATCCTTTCAGTTGGGAAACCACTCTTCAACCAGAGGCAACTGGTTGTGAATTGCATCTTTAAATAACTACAAAAGCAGCTCTGGTGATATTAATATTAATAATCATGAAAAAGTTAGGCTGCTGCTGGAGATCCTTGGACTGGGACTAATCTTCGATCCCGGCAAGCACCACCAGGCGGCACCCTGAAGCTTTAACCTTTGTGGCCAGGGTTTGGAGCTGGAGAGTAACGTTAGGAGGAGAAGCCCCTGCTGCCCCTTCCCCATACACACATACACATACACACTATGGACACACACAGGGTTCTGGGTGAATCTGAGATCTTAGAGGCAAGAGAGCTTAAGCTGAAACAATCTGTGTTATATACACACATTGGCAATATTCTCACACATCCCTCCCCCCCCTCCACCTCCCCCCCAGAGTCTGGCTAAATATAGACTTGGGGAAAAGCCGGTAATAGTCATTTGAAGCAGAGGAAAGAACCCAAGTTTGAGGACTGGCTTTGTAGGTAGGAATCCAAACTCTAGCAGTCTGACTCCGCACAAGTTACTTTTTGGAATCTGTGCCTCAGTTTCCCCAATTTGTAGATTAAGGGAGATAAACTCTGCCATTCTAATTCTGACTGGGCACGATATTTCCCCAACTACACAGCTGACCCTAGACTATTTGTCTTCAAATAACAAGTTTGGTTTTCGAAACTCCCAGGGGAAGGACTAAGCTGAAGCAGTTAGTGGATATGGTCTAGTGGGGATGGCAGCAGACTTGGGGGATGAGGTTCCTTATCTTGTCAAGTCATTTAACCTCTCTAGACCTCAGTTTCCCCTTCTGAAAATGCAGTGTCTAGCCTAAGTGTCCAACCCCTCCCCCCAAATCCCATAGAATTATCACCCTATGGAGGCAGCTAGGTGATGCAGTGAATAGAGCACTGGCCTGGAGTCAGAAGGACCTGAGTTCAAATTTTATCTCAGACACTTAATAATTACTTAGCTGTGTAACATTGGGCAAGTCACTTAACCCCATTGCTTTGCAAAATATAAACAAAAAGAATTATCATCTTTTGAAATGAAAACAGTGAGGGGAAAGCTATAGAGGAAATTTAGGGATCACCTGGGTAAACTTCTTTATTATTTCTCACCCCACCCATACACATTCAAACTTATTAACTTACTTCCTATATTCAGTGTATCCCCAAAACTCTAATCTTTAAAACAAAACCAAAAAAAAAAAAAACTTCACTAAAACTTTTGGGACAGTCATTAGCAAGACTGATTTTTTAGTATTTACAAGATGCTTTCCTCATAAGCCTGTTAGGTAGGAAGGATGCATATTACTATCCCCATTTTTTACAAATGAAAAAGCTGAGACTCAGAGAGGCAAATGACTTGCCCAAGGTCAGCATAGTTAGCAGTATCAGGGTCTGGCCTTGAACCCAAATTTCCCGATTCTGGCTAGGGCAGCCATCTGAAATTCCTTTTGGGGGGGGGTATAAGCCCTTAATTCTTTTTGTTCTTTAAATTATTAATTAATTTTTGAATTTTACAATTTTCCCCTAATCTCACTTCCCTCCCCCCACCCCCCCCACAGAAGGCAATTTGTCAGTCTTTACATTTTTTCCATGATATACACTGATCTGAGTTGAATGTATGGAGAGAGAAATCATATCCTTAAGGAAGAAAAATAAAATATAAAGGATAGCAAAATTACATAATAAGATAGGAAAAGCCCTTAATTCTAAAACTCCTTTCAGCCCAGTCAGAATGACCACACCTTTCTTACTGGAGGGGAACCGAGTCCACCCCCACATATACAAGCAAACACCCCCAACCCTAGGCCTGGCACCAACCCTTCAGGCAAACAAGGATCAGATGGGAAGGCACCAGACCTGGGGCCCATCAACTCCACACTCCTCTGCCTCCCTTTGCCCTCCAGGAATTAACACTGGTGCCAAATTGTCCAGACATAGAGAGGCAATGTGTTGTTTTGGGAAAAGATATTCAGAAGCCAGAGATATTGATAGGTATTCGCTGTGTGAACCTAGGCAAGTCATTTAACTTCATTTTCCTCCTCCTCCAGTAATACTGGCACCTCAGGTTTTATAAATCTATCAGCAATGTGACCTATATCTATTACTAGTATTCTCAGGAACCAGATGGGGAAGAGAACGTTATAAAATACCTATTAACAGGTACTGTTTTGGGGTTTGGGGGGGTTGCAAGGCAATGGGGAGTTAAATGACTTGCCCAAGGTCACACAACTAGGTAATTGTTAAGTATCTGAGATTCGATTTGAACTCAGTTCCTGCTGACTCCAGGGGTCAGTGCTCTATCCATTGTGCTACCTAGTTGCTGCTCTTTTGTTTGTTTATTTGTTTGTACTAACTACTTTTTACAACTATTTTCTCATTTGATTTTCATAACAAGTAGAAACTAGTATGACCCCCATTTTACAGCTGAACAAACTGAGACAAATGGAAGTGACTTATCCAGAATCACACAGGTAGTACCTGAGTCTGGATTTGAACTCTCAATTACTACAAGCTCAGTCCTCTTTCCATTGGACCACAGCTGAAGACTTGAGTTCTAACTCTGACCCTCTCTAAGCCTCAGTTTTTTTTAATCTGTAAAATGGGAACAATATCTGTTAAACTATTTATCCCACAGGGGTGTTCTCCCAAAAGTCCTTTCACATGCTGCGTAAATGTGGGTTCTTATTACCAAGAGTCAGAAGGTCAAGACTCTAGCCCTGACTCTGCCACTAACTTATTTTGGCACCTTGAGCAACTTTGTTTCCATGGGGGGGGGTTCTCAGTCTGAGCAAACAGTTCTCTTGACTGGGGAGGGGAAGCCTCAAAATTGAGAAAGCAGATTGAGACGAGGCAGTCCCCTTCTGTCCCAACCTAATGGGGGATTGGTTTATCATCATGTGATCTTAGGAAAGGGCCATTCTCTATCCTGGTCCTGACTGAAACACAAAGGGAGTGTCTGAGATGACTTTGAGTTTTCTCAGAATACTCCCATTTCTCAGAAGAATAGCAGGTTCTTAGTCCCTTCCTTCCTTCCTTCCTTCCTTCCTTCCTTCCTTCCTTCCTTCCTTCCTTCCTTCCTTCCTTCCTTCCTTCTTTTAAGAATTACCTATTAATCATAATTAATTTTACCCTATTATTAATTAAATAATTATTTAGCTGTGTGTCCTTGGACAAGTCACTTAGCCCTATTGCTTTGCAAAAAACAAACAAAAAATATCATCCTAAGAAATGAAAACAGTGGAGGGAGAAAAATTTAGAGATTTAGGGACCACTTGGGTGAACTTTTTATTATTTCTCATCCCACCCATACTCACTCAAACTCATTAACTTACCTCCTGTATTCTCTTCCTTCCTCCCTTCAGTCTTCCTGTCCTCCTTTTCTTATTTCTTCCCTTCCTTTCCTCCTTCCTTCCTTCCTTTGCCCTTGTTTTTTTCCTTCCTCCTTTCATCCTTCCCTCCCTGTCTTTCCTCCTTCTTCCTTCCTTCCTCCCTTCCTTTTCTCCATCCCTTTTTCCTTCTTTCTTTCCTCAGTCCTTATCTCTCTTAACTTTCTTTTAGCAATCACCAATTCTGACAATTGCAGAGCTCCTCCCTAGTTATATTTTTACCTCTATAATCCAAACCAGCATTATCACATACAAATAAATGATGCCAACACTTGTTGTCGTGGCAGGAATCCTACACTTAGAACCAAAATTCCTATCTCCAAATATGGCATTAGCTTCTTTGTGACCTTGGGTAAATCATTTGTCTTAGGGCCTCAGGTTCTCACTTTTTACATGATGAAGTTGGACTGGATGATTCCTAAGTTTCCCTTTGATGATGAAAACACAAGGGATAGTGTGTTATCAAGTAAAGATATGTGGAGGGAGAAAGACAAGATTTTCATTTGAACCCTAGTCCTGCCACACTTATAACTTGGGTGAATTTAGAAAAGTCATTTAACCTCCACACATCTAAGTATTCTCTTCAACCCACCCCTCATAATGGTGTCTGTAGATATCTTCTACCTTATGTCCCATCACCTTGTTCAATCCAGGAACACCCTAAGTGACTCCAGTTTGCTTCTTCAGAATAAAGCTGAACTCTTAAGGTGATGTAATGATTTTAAAAACTCCACTGCCCTATTTATTGTTCCAAGGTGGGGTGGAGGGGGGTATCATTCCAAGCAACCTGAGTATATTCCCAGAAAATTATGAAATAGAAGCATATCTGAAATTTTTCCCTTCTTTTATCTCCTTCCAAATCTGGGACCTCTCTTGCTCCCAGACAAATATTGACTGATGATGATGATGATGATGATAATGATGATGATGATGATGATGATGATGATGATAATGCTGCTGATGTTTGTTTGTCCTTCATTCTATAAGAAGACCTTGACATCAGGGAGGTGAAACTATGAGAAGCACATGAATTAAATTTGAGTGGGGGGAGGGGACTGTGATAAGTCATCACCCTCACTTTCTCCTCCAGAGCCATTTGGGTCCAGTGGTCAAATATTAATCAGGAGATATCCCCGTATGCAAGGGAATCAGAGTTAAGTGACTTGCCCAAAGTCACACAGCTAATATCTATTGTCTAAGACTGGATTTGAACTCCTATCCTCCTAACCCCAAAGTCAGTGCTCTAACCACTATAGCAACTAGGGGGCCCTAGGACCCTCAAATCTTAGAGGTCTAAAGCAAGGAAACAGTGAATTTCCAAACAATGACTGATCCCTCTTTCTAGGAACCCCTAAACTCATTTCCATAAGTGGATACCTTTCTTTGCTAGTACTGGGGCTGGTCTTTAGAACAGTACAGATTGAACATTAGTTGTCAAAGTGAGTTCAATCAATAAACATTTATCAAGCAAGGTCTCTGTCCTCAAGGAGCTTATAATCTAAAGGGAGAGGATATAACATGCAAACAAATATTTAAAGAGCAGGCTAATAGACATAGGTTAATTAACAGAGAAAATGCACTAGAATTAGAGAAGTTGGGGAAGACTTCCCAGGAACAAGAATGGATTTTAGTTGAGACTTCATTATAGCAGAGAAGGTAGAGATTCTAAGTATGGGGAGGGGACATATAGAAAGAGATATAGCAGGAACAGAAGGATCAAAAGAGGAGTGTTGTGGGGCTTTGGGGGGTTTTTTCAACACTTAGAAAGAGAATGAACCAGGAAATAAGGAGAGTGAAAATAAGTGATATCATGGGAATAACAGAGGGGCAATCTGTTGAAGGAGACAGGATAGAATGGGATCACCTGTATAAGCAGAGGGAGTAACCCTGTTGTAAGAACTAAACTCATCATGCAAAGTGGGGTGAATGAGGAGAGAATAGCAAAAGGCATTTAAGTGATGAGATGAGAAAGAGGGAAGACACAGGAGCTTAGGGTAAATGGCTTCAAATTTTTTTCTGTAAAATATAAAAGTTCTTTTTTGTTTGTTTGTTCAAGGCAATGGAGTTAAGTGACTTACCCAAGGTCATACACAATATTACATTTCTAAGGCCATATTTGAGCTCAGGTCCTTTTGACTGCAGGGCTAGTGCTCTATTTACTGTGCCATCTGGCTGCCCCCCAAAAACATAAAAGTTCTTGGTTGAGAGAGAGAGGAGATGGAGCCATGGGAAGTTCCAGGAGGGATAAGGAGGTTTGAGAGAGCCATCGAGGATAGTGGTTAAATAAGTTGATAAGGGAGATTCAAGAGTATTGCCTAAGAACAGTGAGGGCCCAGCTGATTTTGTATAATATAAATTTGTTGTGAATCCAGGCCAAACAATCATGTGATTTTCTGTATCTTTGTTCAGTATGACTTTTGTAGGGGCAAATGCAGCAATGGTGGGAATGATCCAAAGCTAAGATTTAACTGGACATAACTGGCAATAACAACAACAGTAATAAATGATATTAAGGCAAAGTGGTTAGAGATTCAAGAGAGGAGGACAGTGTACAGTTGAATTGGCTCACTAAGGAGGTGAGATAAGGAAGACGAGAGTAGTTAATGCAGGGGTGGGGGGTGGCCTAGGAGAGGAGTCAAGGGACTGGAGTTCAAGGAATTTGGAGACTGGACTGAAGACAAGTACATTAATGAGACTGGAGGCACCCAGTCAGATGGTCCTCTTTCCTCCAGAAAATGGAGAGTGGACAGGAAAAGGGATGGAAGTTGAGTCTATTCAGTAGAAGGAAAAATTCCATTCTCCACCAACTTTCCTTTTCCTCTTCCTTCAGAGAATGGGAAAAGTGAGAGAGGGAGACCCTAATGAGACTTTTTAGGCTGCTTTCCTGAATGTTCTTCCCATCACTGGCAGTGAGAGGTGAAGGATGTCTCCTGCTGATGAAGATGGAAGTGTGAGCTTTGGGGAAGATGGAAGACCCCTCGATGTCTTCCTTCAGGGGACATGCTACACCCAACAGAAGGTAGAAGGCACCAGACACTCTGGTGAGAGATCTGAGGTCTTCTCATCCAAGAAGATTGGTTATGAGGTAGCAGCAGAAAGTAGTAGAGGGAGGGGGAGGATCAGTATTCTCGCATCTAGCTAAGTTCAAATCCCACTTCTGATAGAGACCTTAGTTGCCCTACCTATAAAAGGGACTTACACTGGATAATTATAATTGCAAATATTTTTATAGCAAACTAGTTACTCTGTTAAACACTGTACAATTATTATATCATTTGATCATCACAGCAACCTTGGGAAGTAGGTACGATTATTAGTCCCATTTTACAGATAAGGAAACTGAGGCAAACAGAAGTTAAATGACTTGCTTAGCTACTGAGTGTCCAATTTTAATTCAGGCCTTCCTGACTCCAGGTCTAGAGCTCTATCCACTGTACCATCTAGCTGCCAAGATGGTCTCTGAGGTCTTTTTCAGCTCTATCTAGGACCCAATCTGCTCACACCCTCCCCTCACCTACCCAACAATAATATCATCTTATCCTCTTCTAGAATTTTCTATTTTGAAAATCAAAAGGGGTCCTTGGAGATCATCTCAGGGCTTCCTAACTGTATTTCAATATAATTGGTTTTCTTCCAAAGGAATCCGATATATTTTATTGACTTCACCAGGCTACCAAGGGGGTCTAGAGCACACACACACATACAAGGTGAAGACTCTCTGATCTAACCTATATTTCTTACTTCAAAGATGAGGAAACTGAAATCCAAGATCATAGAGGCACCAAAAGTGGAACTGGAATTGCAATCCCACATTCAAGGTTCTTTCTACTCTGCCCTAATAAGTTGTCAAAGTGATTCATCTCATCTAATATTCAGAAAAATATATTTAATTTCAATGCATTTCATCTCCTCTAACACTCAAGGAAAATACCTTCCAGAAAGGCCATTCTGCCCCTTTCCCAGGAAAGGAAACTGATGCCATAGTCACACTTCAAGTCCATGATAAGACCTAGGCATCCTGGTTTTGGTCCAATGTTCTTTGCACTGGCTCAGACCTTCTCTCTAATCTCCCTCTCTAATCTCTACCCCTACTCCCCCAGATAAAACTAAAAGATGACTTCACTGACAGAGGCCAAACCAACCCACCTGAAAGACTCATAAACATCCGGGAGACAGACACTGGGGCCAGACCGGTCCAGACTGGTTTTTTTCTCCCAGTCACTAGTCACCCCCCCCAAACCCCGTTCCCTTCTTGCCAAGCATCCATATGCATCCCCCCCACCCCCTCACACACAAAGGGAAAAGTCTGGAAGCCTGAAGGTGGCTTCTCTGCTAATGGAGCCAAGCAGCCCAGAGGCCTCAGGACATATTTCACTCAATTCTATCTTCCCTCCACTTAGTCCTCTTTTTGCTCTGTCAGCCCCTGACAGGTCTGATGAAACACCATTGTTTATTATATTTATATTTGAGAAATCCCTGAGCTTCCCCCCCACCACTTCTCTCCCCCTTTCCTCCCCCCTCCCACACAGGGGCCTGCTTGTCAGCGGCGGGCCTGTTTGGCTTCTGATCATTATCCCCGGACCTGTTTGTGCTGGGGAGATTAGGGAAGGAGAATGGCCCCAGGGTGGAAACAGGGAGGGGGAATGGGAGAAGGGACTGGTTTCTTCACTGACTAGACCTGGGGATTGGAGCTGCACCCTCCTGGCACACGTGGGGGGGGGGGGGGGTGAGGGACAGAGGGACACAAGAGCCCAGAAAGGTCATCAACCATCCAACAAAGGGACTCAACCTATTTCATGTCTAGATCCCCTGTGGCAGAAGTTTGGTCAAGACTATGGATCCCAACAACACTTTTAAATGCATAAAATAAAATGCATTGGATTACAGTGGAAAGCAATTACCTTGAAATAGTTATCAAAATATTTTCTAAAAATGTTCCTGAATCCCAAGTTAAGAACCCCTGGTTTAGGGATTAACTCGAGGGTTTGAAAGGGATCTTAAAGGTATGATCCTTTTTTTATTAAATGAAACTGAGGCCCAAGAATTGATCTCCACAAGTTCCCACAAACAGAGTACAAGAGAGGGAATTTGAAGCCACGTCCTGGGACTCAAAGTGGGTGAGTGTACTTTCTGAGGAACCACTCCGTCACTCATTTTACAAATGGAGAAACTAAGTCCCAGAGGAGTAAAATACCACCTAGCAAGTTAGTGGCCAAGTCACAAGTAGAACAAGAGTCTCCTGACTCCCATCGCATCCTCTTTCCATCACATGAAGAAGTCTTCTAGGTGAAAAGGCAAGTAGTGGAAAGGGTCTGAAATCTAAAGTCTGAACCTTGATTACAGGACTGAAGATTCAGATGTTAGAGTCCATCAAATCCAACCTCCAGATGTGGGACTCTCTGGGTCTCCATTTCCAATGAGAGGACTGGATGAGATGACTGCCAAGGTCCTTTTCAACTCTAAGCCTATAGTAGGAAAACCTGGTTCAAATCCTAGCTTTGAAATCTAGAATCAGTTAAGAGCTAATAAAATTCTTTGGAATCATGTAGTTCAGCCTGGTCCCTCATTTAAAAAATAAGTTTAATTCTATCTTTTTCATTTTCTCAAAATTTATTTTCTCTCCCTCATAGCCCTCCCTATTGGAAAAAGAAAAAAGAAAACAAATATGTAACAAATATGCAGTTAAAAATACAAAACATAACTATTTTAAAGAATTGGTCATTGAAGCCCTGAGAGATTGTGACTTGTCCAAGGTCACACAGTCCATCTCTTGCTATGTTGCTCTGAGCTTAAAGGGAACTGGGTGGCTCAGTAATAGAGTGATAGTCTTGGAATCAGGAAGATTCATCTTTATGAGCTACTTCCTGCTGTTTAACCCTGGACAAGTCAATTCACCTTGTTTGCCTCAGTTTTCTCATCTGTAAAAATGAGTTGGAAAAGGAAATGGCCAATTATTCCAATATCTTTGTCAAGAAAATCTCAAATGGGATCATAGAGAATCAGAAGACTGAATAACAAAAACCCCTCTCTGAGCCTGTTTGCTTATCTATAAAATGGGAATAATGAGAGCTATATGACCTACCCCCCCAGAGAATTGTTACAAGGAAAGTAATTTATGTACTTTGAAGTATTATAGAAATGTGAGCTCTTAGGAGGAAAACTGTTCTGAAGTCTGGGTAGAGGAGATAGAATCAGGATCTAGGTACAAGGAGCTCAGAAAGCCCATGCATGGTGGCAGGGATAGACTGGAGATGGTTAGAGAAGCCATCATTAAATTTTCAGTGTGAACATTTAAACCTTGGAAAACATCAGACACTACAAATTGGGTTTTGATCTTTGGTTTGCTGGTTGTCTAGACTTAAGAAAGTGAAGGAGAAAATGTTGGTAGTACACATTAACTTAAAAAGTGTGTTGGAATATATTTTTTTGACAAAAAGCTGGTTATTAAACATTTACCAGCATGCCTTTATTAATATAGAACCTGGTGTGGGTCTAACAATCCTCTGTATTTCACTGGTTCTCTATTTAGCAGATCTCTCCTGTAATCTCTCATCTTCATCTTCAAGGAAAGGAGAACCATAGTATCAATGAAGTTGTCAGACATTTTAGGGACTGATCCATGGAGGCACCTAGTCTCATCCTGTATTATATGTGTGTGTGTGTGTGTGTGTGTGTGTGTGTGTGTGTGTGTGTATAGCTATGCATATGCATATGCATATACATATACATATACACATACACATACACACATATACATATACACATACATATACATATACATATACACATACACATATACATATATATGTATCTCTTTATATAGATATAGATATAGGTATAGATGATATAGAGATAGATACACACACAATACACATACAATATACACACACATACACACACAAACATATACGTATATGTATACATATACAATACACATACACATACATATACACATACATATACATATACATATACATATACATATACATATACATATACATATACATATACATATACATATACGTATACGTATACGTATACGTATACGTATACGTATACGTATACATATAGTTATATCCAAAAACTGAAACCCATAGAGGTTAAATGACTTGCCCACAGTCACATAGTCAACTTTTTTCCTAAATGGTACCCAGTCAAACCCTCAGTAGAATCACAGGATTGAAGATTTAGATCTTAGAGTCCATCAAATCTAACCTCTTCCTTTTATAGATGTGGGAACTGAGATATGGGGAAATTAAGGGACATGTTCAGAAAATCCCCTTCAGTGAAGAAGATAGATTCAAATTCTGCCTCAGCAGTTTTTAGATGAAAAAACTAAAGCTATCTATAGACAGATGAAAAAATGCTCTAAGGGGCTGCTAGGTGGCGCAGTGGATAGAGCACTGGCCCTGGAGTCAGGAGTCAGATTTGACCTTAGACACTTAATTAGTTACCTAGCTGTGTGGCCTTGGGCAAGTCACTTAACCCCATTGCCTTACCAAAAAAAAAAACCAAACCTAAACAAACAAACAAAAAAAGAAAAAATGCTCTAAGTCCTAGAAATGTAAATTAAAACAACTCTAAGGTACCACCTCACATGTATCAGATGGGCTAATATAACAGAAAAAGAAAATAATAAATGTTGAAGGGGATGTGGTACTAACATACCATTGGGGAAGTTGGGAACTGATCCAACAATTCTGGAGAACATTTTTAACTATGTACAGAGGACTGTAAAACTGTGCGTACCCTTTGATCAGCAATGACTTTACTAAGTCTATATCCTAAAGAGATAATAAAAAAAGGGGAAAAGACCCAGTTGTACAAAAATATTTATAGCAGCTCTTTTTGTAAAGGCAAAGAATTGAAAATTGAGGGGATGTGTATCAATTGGGGATTGACTGAACAAGTTGGTATATACAAATGTAATGGAATCCTATTGTTCTATAAGAAATAATGAGAAGGGAGATTTCAGAAAAACTTGGAAAGACTTACATGAACTGATGCTGAGTAAAGTGAACAGAACTGGGAGAACATTGTACACAGTAACAGCAACACTGTGTGATGGTCAGCTGTGATAGACTTAGCTCTGTTCAGCAATACAGTGATTAAAGACAATTCTAAAAGACTTGTGATAGAAAATGCTAACCACATCTAGAGAAAGAACCATGGAGTCTGAATGCAAATGGAAGCACACTATTTTCACTTTTTTGTGTTTTTTTCTCATGATTTTTTATCTTTCACAACATGACTAATATGGAAATATGTTTAACATGATTGCACACATAGGTTATATATGGATTTATGTGCATAGCATATAGATGTGCACATAATATGTTATATATGTGATATGGATATATCAGATTCCCTGCTATCTTGGGGAGGGTGAAGATGGGGGGGGAATTTGGAACTCAAAATCTTACAAAAATAAATCTTGAAAACTATCTTTACTTGTAATTGGGAAAAAATAAAATTCTATTAAGTGAGGGGGAGAAATGACCATGAGTAAATCATTTGAGCTCCCAGTACCCCAGATAACTCTGAAATTGTAAATTTTGGAATAGACAGTGAGAGCAGGAGTTCCCTCCACCAATGAAACAGCTGGACTATAACAATAATGAAGGGAAATGAACTGATTTTAGAGGGAAGGATCTCCTCCCATCACTGAGAAACAAATGAGGGAACAGACTTTCAGAGGTTAAGTAACTTATTCAAAGTTGTCTCTTTCAAGTGGTGTTAGAGCCAAGATTCGAACCCAGATTTCTATGACTTTAAACCTTATGCTCTTTTCACTGAACTGTACTATGGGGCTAAATACATTTCAAACCCTAAAAGACCAGATCCAAAGAGGAGTCATTAGTGAATGAGTGTCCACTTTTAGCACTGGAGGGAATTCTTTAACAGAATGCCTCAGGGATCTGTCCTTGAACCTATGCCATTCAATATTTTTATTGACGACTTGGAGAAACGCATGGATAGATCAGACTTGCAGAGGAGATAGTCAGTAGGAAGAGCCAAGGGATTGAATGTCAGAGGCAGAATCCCAAAAAATCTTGTGACTTTTCCCACCACACTACACTGCCTCTAATATTTGCTTATAAAATTCTTTTTATTTTAAACTCAGTGGGATTAAGAAAAGAAGAAATTTTGCCTTTGGTCTCATTAGGAAAACTAAAGAAATCAAGCTACCTTAGAGTCCAGGTAGAGGCTCAGCATAGGAAAGTGTAGGGAGCACTAGATTGGTAAATGGAAAGGTAAGGAAAGTTTCATAAAGAGGGGCCTGACTCAGCTGTCCCTTTTCTCCCTGGGTCATTTCTTCACATCTTTAAATCACATTTTTATTTATGTTGAGAGGAAGGATGATAGTGGATAGCCTCCATTTTCTCATCTGTTAAATGGGGATAAAATGATCCATATTATCTACCTCTTACTGTCTGACATAGGAATAGGGACTTGATATGTGGTTTAATTGTTATAGGGATGTCCTGGATCAGAAAATTTCCTCTACAAATGTTGATTGGCACCTTCTCCGAAATTGAAAGTCTCAGAGAATTTCCTAGAACAATTGGATGTTGTGTCATGTTCAGGATCTTAGTACAATTCAGAAGGAAGACTTGAACCCAAGGCTTCCTGACTCCAAGGCAATCTCCTATAAATGGAGATGATGTATGTATGGAAATCATTTGGTGAACATTAAAGTGCTGAACAAAGTCCGTTATTGTTTTTCTTTTGTGTCTGAGGATGTGGGTTTGGGGCCTGGCTTGGGCACTTAAAAGTTGTGTGACCTTGGACAAGTCATGCATCGAATCTCTGGGCCTCAGTTCCCTCACTGGTAAAAGGAGGGGTTAGAAGAGTAGATGATCTCAAACATTTCTTCTAACTTTAAATCCATGATCCATGCATACTGAGCCCCTCTCCCTGTCCCCCTCCCCTTCTCTTCTCACCAGACTGCAGCCTCTCATTCTGCATCTACTATGGCCCCTCAATAATTTATCACCCAGAGGGTACAATAACCATCAATAATGCACAGGCAATAATGTTCTACACGCTCAAATTCACGATTGTGTTATTCCTGAGGTAGCAGAGATCAGCCCGATTCTCTCTCCGAAGCTGCCCCTCCCCACACCTGGCCTCGGAATAGACGATCCCCAGTAGCCCACCCAGATCTCTAAGGAGCTGCAGGGCCCCAAATGGCTTCTGCTCTGGGAAAACTTGGATTCTCACCTTGATTCCACCTCCAAATTCTCTCACTCTCCTTAGCCAACCTGCATGACTGCCCCCTTAACTGTCTCCTCTCTGTCCAACCATACAAAGACAAATGAACCAGCCAAAACCCAGTCTCCACACACAACTACCCTCCATTGTTGCCACCAATATTAGAGATGGCTAGATTTGAACCCTTCCTTGGAAATTTCTTAGCCTTGTGATTTACAGGCAAAAATCTCTTACCTCTGTTTCCTTGTCTATAAAACAGAGGTAATGATTTCTCTAATGGTAACAGTCAATCATCCACTAGAAAGTCTTCAGAGATTGGATTCAGAGATTTGGAGACAGAGGACTTGGGTTCGAGTCTCTCTTGCCACAGCCCTGGCATCCCTGGATAAGTCACAGACTCTCTGGACCTCAGTGTTGTTTTCTGTAAAATGGGAAAGTGAGATGAGGCAACCTTTCGGATCTCTTCCAGCTTCATTTTGATGCCTAATACATTGATGGGGAAGGTAAGAAGAAAGACTAACCACTTCCTGGGAAGAAAGGGTGAACACCAGGAAAGCACTGGAGAGACATATAAGACAAAATACAGTAGAGTATTATAGCCACTCTCCATATAACATATATTAATATATTAACTTATAGTCTATTAAATGAGGGACAATGTTATGTCCCCTTCACAGCTGCTGTCTTGTTTTTGATGCCCATGATAGTCTGGTGAGGAAGATAAACAAAGTTTTGTTATTCCCATTTTCTAGATAAAGCAATTGTTTTTGTTACTATCTAGAAGATGTGGGTTCAGAGAGCTGCAGCCTGGGTTGGGACTCTCACTTGGATCCTTCTCAGATCAAGAGTCTTTTCACTGAACCATAAGGGATGGTCCAACAGGATAAGTTCATACAGAATTACTGGAGTTACCCCATTAAGCTGTGGCGCAGATCATAGGCAGTTCATACATCTGACAAGGAACCTTCAAAGTCATCGACTCCAATTCACTCATTTCACAGATAAGGAAACTGAGGCTCCAGAGGTGAAGTCATTTGCCTAAAGCCATGGACTAATGAGTAGATATCCAGAATGCTGAGGGCATAAAGGTGTGGGTGCTCTTCTGTAATGGCTCCTGGGGTCCCCTGTCCCTGCAGATTGAAGAAGGAAATGGGACAACCATTTTCCAAGTGCTTACTGTGGAGTTATTATAGGACCCTAAAGATAAGAATGTGGAGAAACCTTTGAGATCATCCAGTATAATCATCTCATTTAACAAATGGAGAAATTGAGGTTCTACAAGAAGAAAGCCACTTACCCAAGACCACCCAGATAATCATAGCAAAAGAGGGATTTGAACCCAAGTCCCACTTGCTCTATTCTTTCCAAGTGTGCTGGGCACCATGGTTACGCTGCAAAGTCTGCTTTCAGGGAACTCTTGTGGGGGATGGGGACTTGTGATACATAAATAACTCTGATACCAGTGAGATAAGTGCAAGGAAGGGATGGGTCTAAGTAACAGAGGCTTAGAAATCTGAGAAGGGAAAGAGAATTTCCAGATTTAATGGCATTGGAGGGAAGAATAAAAACATTGTAAGCATCCTTAGGAACAGGAGGCGCCTGGATTGGACCTTGAAAGAAGGAAAGGCCTTACTCAGATGGAAAGAGTGATTGAGGGTATCCATTCCAGGGAGAGTGAGTGTGTGTGTGGGGGGGGCAGTTTATAGATATTTATGTGTACAGATAAGAGCATATCTGGGTTGGGGAGGGGTATTGAGCAAACAAGGCTACAGAGATGGGGGAAAGCAGAGATGAAGAGTCTTCAAATGAAGATAGAGTGGTCACCCTCTCTCTGATTTTGGCAGCAATCTTATAAAGGCAAGTGTTTTTCATTCCCACCTATAGATGACCAAACCAAGGGTCTGAGAGTGATTTATCCAAGGTCATGGAGCTGGGAAGTAATAGAGTTAGATGGTAAGGAAGACAGGGAAAGTTTTGTTATAGATTTTAGAGATGAAAGAGACCCCCGAGACCATCTGACCCAACACCTTCAAGTATAGATGAGGAAGCTGAGAAGAAGAGATTAATGACTTGCCCCCTATCCCATATGTACTTAGGTGGCAGCACCTGAGTCTTCCAGCTTGATGCTATACCACACCCTGCTCTTATAAAGCTGGATGCCTATGGCTAGTTTGGACTACCAGGCAAGATACCCTAGAGCAAGGCTTTTTAACAGAGGCAACTAGGCAGCAAAGTGGAAAGAATCCTGGGGCGGAAGTCAGGAAGACTTGAATTTGAATTCAGTTTCAGACTTACTAGTGAGTCATTAAACCTCTGATTGCCTTGATTTCCTCAATTTTTAAATAAGCAAATAAATAATGTAATATTATTATTAAATATTAAAGAAAAATAAAATATCAAAACCTAATTCCCAGGGTTATTGTGAGGATCAAATGAGATATTTGTAAAATGCCTGGCACAATGCCTGACATCTAACTAGCTATTAATAAATATTTGTTCTTCTCAACCTGGAGTCTAGGACAGCTAAATGGCACAATGGATAGAGTGCTATTCCTGGAGTCCAGAGAAACTGAGTTCAAATTCAGCCTTGATGTATGACCCTAGGCAAGTCACTTAACCCCGTTTGCCTCAGTTATAACCTATAAAATGAACTGGAGAAAGAAATGGCAAACCATTTCAGTATATGCCCCAAAAGGGGTTACAAAGAGTCTAAAAGGAATAAAAATGATGGCACATCACTGGGAGTCCATGAACTTGTTTATTAAAATATATTTTGATAACAATTTCATTGTAATTATCTTTCTTTGTTATCCTAGGTATTTTATGCATTTATTCTGCGTTGGGGTCTCTAGGTTTCACCAGTCTGTCAGAAGGGGTCATGAGCCTTTTGAAAGGTTAGGAGTCTAGTATCATCATGGGTATGATCCTGATTTTTTGGGGGGAGTGATACTAAGCTGAGGGTACCTGATATTTATAGAGGTTAAAGTAGCTTAGTCAATATAACCCAGAAAAACTAAGCTCTGCATCCCAGAATGCTGTTCCCCCATCCAGACAAGGCCCATCTGTGTCCCCTTAGAGTATTCCTCCAGTTCCAGACCCCTCCCACATGCATAGCCATGGTCAGCATGGTAGAATTAGACTAGTCATTGGTTGTAAAGTGCCTGCAAGGAGATTTGGGATTAATGGCATTCTATGCCAGTTCTGTGGCTAATTTGCTGCCACAGCTCAAGTCACTCTGCCTGGGGGGCGGGGTCAGTTTCCTCACCTGTCAAAGGAGGGGGGTTGGACACAGTGAGCAAAATAAAATGGAAAGAACACAGGGTTTGATCTCTGAGGCCCTGGGTTGGGATCTTGACTCTCTCCTGGATGTCATTGGGCAAGTTGCTTAATCTCAATGGGCCTCAGTCTCCTCATTTGAAAATTGAAGGGGCTGATTTAGATGACCTCTAAGAGCAAGTTCCTTTCAGCTTTAAATCACAGGTCCCTGGGGGTCCTCTGTTCATTGTCAGATCATTTTCTGGATAGAAATACCTATAAATTTATTTCCTTGGGCAACCTGACCTGGGGGAGGGATCTGAGGAGGCCAGTGCCCCCCCCCCAACTTCCCTCAGCCTTCACCATGGCCTCTACTGAAATATTCATCCCACTCCTAGCAATGTTTCACCTGCTTTTTATCTTCCACCACCTCTGCCATTGACTTCAATCACTGGGGTCTTAGATCGTGAAAAATTAGATGTATTTACCAATCCCCATTTACCCCTTTCTGGGTTCAGATCTAAAGGAGAACTTTTCCTGTTCAGATGTAATCTTGTTCTCAACCCCTTGGCTCCCCTCCCCCAACACACACCCTTGCCTTCCCTGCACAGAGTAGCTTCAATTCAGGCAGGATCTTTCTAAGCATTTCCTCATGATTTTATTTTATAATTATTATTGATGACTCTCACAGCCTTGAGGGGGAAAAAACCTTTTGTGATGAGGGTATGGCTTTTCAAAGCACTTTTACAAATATTCTTGAATAATAATTTTGAGAGGGAGGGAATTACTAGCAGTCCAGTTTTATAGATGAAGAAAGGTCGGATCTCAGAGTCAGGAAGGACTTTAGAATTCTTAGAACTGAACTTGTAACTCCTCTGCAACATGCCCAACAGACTGAGGTCCAATTTCTACTTTAAGGACTCCAGGGACAGGGAGATTACCTTAGCTGCCCATTCTGCTTGGGGATAGCTCTGATTGTTGAGGTATTCTTCCTCCTATAGAGGGGAAATTAGTACCTCGCCAGCATTCTCTTTGTTCAGGAGGAAGTTGATTCCCTTGTCCCACATCAACCCTTTAGAGCTTTGGCAGACAATAATCACATTGCCAAACCCTCTACCCCCAAGATTCTCCAGCTTGGGACTCAGGAAGGGAGAATGGAGATTCAACCCATCTCAGGCCTGGGATGGGTAGATGGGCAGGCCATATATACCTGCTGATGAAAACGTGTTCTTCCCATTTCTCAAATTATTGATTCTCCTTAATTTTCTGCAGCCTTTCCTTGATCATGCCAGTCAAGGTAAGTTAGTGACCAGTTAAGGTCACCCAGGTAGGGACAGTTAGTTATCTTCTTGGACAGTAGTGCCATTGGAGTAGTCTGAGAGTGAATGGAGTTTGGGGATATATCCAGCTGGTCTTTTTATTTTATTTTATTTTATTTTTGAGAGGATAACAGAGGTCTGTGTTTCAGATATTCTGTTCAGGAAACTGGATTCCTGAGAATGTGTGCTTGACAGCTTTGCCTGGTGATGGTGTGAATCTCTCACTCTCCCCTCTGTTCTGAGGCCTTTGAAGCCAAAGGGAAAAGATTTCCTTTTTTTTCAAGAGAGTGTTAGAGCTGAAAGGGACCTTAATCCAACCCTTCATTTTACAGATGAAGAAATTAAGTCACTAGGAAGTGAAATGATAGAGTCAGAACTTGTTACTGAAATTCTTTGCTTCCTTGCCCACTATTCCATCACTTTGCTATACTCTTGTTTCTATTCAGTTTAATTTAATTCAGTTCTGTGTATTATCATCACATATTACATTACAGTGGAGATACAGAGGTAAAAAATGTCCCTACCCTTAAAGTGATCTCATATACCACATGCAAGAAGTTGGAATCCATGAGAGGGGAAAGACTGAATAGAATGTTAGGGGGTTTTTTTGTTTAATATATTGATCACTTTTGCCAAATCATTGTTTTTTACTTTCTTTTTTTTTAGTTTTTTTTTTTTTGTAAGGCAAACGGGGTTAAGTGGCTTGCCCAAGGCCACACAGCTAGGTAATTATTAAGTGTCTGAGGCCAGATTTGAACCCAGGTACTCCTGACCCCAGGGCCAGTGCTTTATCCACTACGCCACCTAGTCGCCCCACTTTATTTTTTCTTAAAAAATTTTTTCTCTTGTTTCTGCTCTTCATCTTTACAGGTCTTTTCCCATCATGCCACAGTAGTCTTCTCACAGTGGAAGTTCACTCTGTTTCAGGGGCCCCTTCCTCTGACTGGTCAGTTTTTCCTAAGAATCTCCATACTAAGGATAGTGCCAAGCCATCCATATCTTCATTTTTCTCCAGGCTCCTGGGGAAATTTAGGTTTTGTAGAAACAAAATATTTTAATGTAAATCTTATTTTTTTTTTAGATTTTTGTAAGGCAAATGGGGTTAAGTGGCTTGCCCAAAGCCACACAGCTAGATAATTATTAAGTGTCTGAGACTGGATTTGAACCCAGGTACTCCTGACTCCAGGGCTGGTGCTTTATCCACTGCGCCACCTAGCTGCCCCCAAATCTAATTTTTAAAAGAAAAACTATTACTAGTTCAATTCTATGAATCAGCATCTATTCAAAACTATAGCTCATGAGCCCCCAGCAGTGTGTTTCATTTTATAAGCCAGACACAAAGCACAATTAGTTCAAAATAAAAATCATTTAATCAAACACTATAAAAAATAAATTCAAAAGAAAAAGTTCCCATGCATTCAAAGTATACATAGGTTATTCTATAATCATTGGGGGGAACACACATGTAGAAAACATGTTATCCAGAAAACACACATCAAAATCATATAGGAAATATGTACATCTAGAGAACATATGTGCAAGGACTCATGTATGAACAGATATGCCAGGAAATTGGTGACCAGGGTGAACAATATGCAGAGAGCACACATTTTAGAAATTTGTGGAACCAGAAGAACTCACCCCTCTCATTATTCAGAATATGGATCTTTTCTAGTAGCATCACATCTCTGCTTTCCAGTGGGCATGTCATTTCTGCTAGACATGCCACCTCATGTTAGGCATCATGCCTTGGCTTTCCATCACATCATCTCTACTAAATCATATCATACTCTCCAATGGTTTTATGATTGCCACACTGCTCTTCAACCATCTAACCTACTTAGTGTACTTTCTGTCAACCCACTAATATCTGCTGGGATGCAATGGTTAAAAACCCTTGTGACAGGGAATGTTATGATTCTTTTATTGCATATTCTAGAGCTTTAAGCCCCACGCATCCATACCCAGCTGGACAGTGGCCAATAAAAACAAATAAAATGCTTGGGATAAGATCGTCTATTCTTATAAAGATCTATGTCTGGTGCAGATTCAAAGTCCACGTCCCAGACGTGGAACATATGATTTAGGATTAGGAAATTCCTTATAACTTCTGTTATATCTTTGCTTGGGAAAGTGTCCCTAAAAACTATTTTAAGAATTATGAAAAAAAAGCTGCAGGAGCTGTGTAAGAGATTGAATGTAGAGGGTTTCCAAAGTCTTCTCTAGTATGCAGATAAAGTTAGAACAAGAAGGAAAAATTAGGTGAAAAAGTCTATCTCTCTCCATTTTGTCCACATTCCTGCCTTCTTCACACACATCTGTTAGCAGCAAAACCTACAATCTAAAGGTGAGTCATGCATAGAGATAAACAAGTTAAAATATGATAAGTGAATTGAAGAAGTTGGGCAAGGAGGGGGTTGAGAGATTTGGAGATAAAGGGAAGAGAAAGTCACTTTTAGGTCAGGGCAGACAGTCCTTCAAGAAGGGGCTTGGAAGGCAGGAAAAACTTTCAACAAGGAGCAATGTAGAATTTAAAAGTTTGGGAAAATAGCAAAAAAAATAAATAAAGTGAGAGGGAATTCAGAGGACAAAGATGAAGAATTGCCAAAGATGGAGAAACAGGGGATGAGCTCCAGGGCCTGTTACTGGTTCCTGAGAGATTCAGTTTGATTCAATTCAATACAACAAGCATTCCCTGAGTGATCCATTTGTGCAGAGCACAGTCCTGGTTGTAACTGAGGATTCCAAGTTTAGAACGGCACAGATAGTTGACACTTTTGTCTTTAGGGTCCCACAACACACCAGTCCCTCTGTCTGATCCTGACTACTTCCCAGTCACCCCATGAACCTGAGTGGCCTAGCCCCATGTCCCTCTGGAAGGTAGAATGGCAGACAAGTAAATAGTAGAGCTTACCCATCTACACGGGACCTCCAATGACCAATGGAAGACTCTAGTCCAAGATGTCTCCTCAGGAGTAGCCATGATCTTGAATGACATCACTTATGTGTTTTTTTGGGTGAGTGGGTAAGGTGAAGACCTTTCTTGAGTTACTTGACTTCTTTTTCCATAACCCAATTCTGTCATTGGGAATATTCTCCAACTCTCAGATGGGCGAGTTGGATTAGATGACCTCTGAGCTCCTTTCCAGATCCAGGATTCTCAGCCTTAGATACTGGAATGTAGACCTGCTTTCATGTCTTCTAAGAGAGAGTCATTGGGAGAAGGGGCTCTCCCCATGACTCTCTCTTAATAGGTGTCAGCTTTTTTCTAAATGAATCACCCCAACTGCCTACTATTAGTTCTTCTGTGACTTCTCTACTCACATCGAAGTCTGAAAGCCCTGGATTCAGCTTTCCTAAAAATCTTTAAAGCAGTACAAAATTTTGACAGTGAAAGGTAGGGGTGAGAGAAGATTTTCTAGTTCAGAAATGAGATACTCTTAGAGAGCACTCATAGATACCAGCCCCTTCAAAGTGCCCCTAATGTTGGTGTAAAAATTGAGAATCCTGAGAAGAGACATGGAGAAATCAGTTGCCAATTTCAAGTATCAAGTATCCTGAAGCCATGGAGTTAGCAGGAGTTGGGCATGGCAGATTCAGAGTTCTTGCTATGGTATGGTATAGGGCTATTTTATTCTTCTCTGCCATTGGATTTCTGCTTGTCAGATACAAGACTATCTCCAGAATACCTTCCCTTGCCCTGCTTCTTTTGTTAATTATGCTGGTTATTTTTTAAAATGTAATTTAAGAATATTTTGTGTTTTCTAATAAGGCACTTTTACCATAAGTCTAAATAAACCTAATAATAATGTCTAAAGCACTTTTCTTCAAGTTGTCTTATGGAAGGCCAGTTTTCCCAGGAAACTCTAACTGGGGAATGCTTCAGGTAAGGATGCAAGCATTGGCTAGGCCTTGCAGGTCATCATAGGGATTCCCTCAGGGACTACCCATTTTCTCAATCTTTGGATGAAGTAATGATTTTTGGAAAGTCTAGAGCCCCCCCCCCCAAAGATAGAGCCTTTGTGAGCTCTAGAAATCCAAGCTTCTATTATTATAGTTTCATGACTTTCTGTCATATAGTATATATAATATATATATATATACATATATATATATATGTATATATATATATCCAAATGGTATTTGTTGTTCTGACCCATAAAAACTGCTTATCTCTTTTCCATCTTTGGACATGATATTTAGCCAAAAGATGTTCCTAAAGGACACCTCACCCCTATACCAGTGTTCTTTCTGGTGAGATTCTTCATGTTTCTGAGTGTTTCAATGCATGGGACACTAGGGAACAATGGGAGACTCTTTCTGGGTCTGACAGGTGTTTCTGGTCAAAAGCTTGCTTGAGCATTCATCTCACCATCTTGTCCTTCAGGTCCTTCAATCCAAAGATGATTGAGTTGCATTAGCTGGCCCCTGTGGTGCCTTGAGCTCCAGAATTACCATCCTACATAATTAGGGGCAGACCAGCTTTCAGGTCTCTCAATAGCCCAGCACTCCCCACTCCACCCCCCCATTGACCACTCCTGAAACATAGCAGCTTTTTTTCCTGAATAGATCATCTCAACAAGTTCCTTCATGGTCAATTTAACCATGTGCAAGTCTGAAATCCCTGCGAATAACTGCTTTGCCCCTCTTTTGGGTGAGCGTTGGGCCCATTACTGATTCCTGAGAGATTCAGTTTGATTCAATCCAATCCAATATACATTCCTGAGTGACCCATTTGTGCAGAGCACAGTCCTGTGGGGCTTGGGGATGGAATTTAAGAGGATCCTCATACCTAGTACTCCTCTCTTTAGCTCTCTCTATGCATGGGTTCTTTGTATGATTGAATGAGCTACTGGGTATGCCAGAATGCAGATCCTTCTTAGCAACAGTCAAGGGACACTGCCTAGGCCCTCTTTGTCCTACCTATCTGTTGCCACCAGTCATGAAGGGTATGGCTAAGAAAACCTCCCCTGTCCACTGAGCTCGTCCAGTTTCTGTGCACATTAAGCTCTGTTACTAATAGATATAAACACAATTTGTGCTCTAGATGAATCTGAAGGGAAAGATCTCCATCCTTCATTAGACACAGATCTTTGGATTTCAGGGAAGAATGAGAAGGCACAACCTCCGCCTGCTGGAGCTCCCAATTCTTGGCCTATAGCAGTTTTTTGCTTTCAAGCAACCCCCTCTTTAGAAAGAGAAAGACCTTTCATCAGAGCAGGAGGTGCTTGAACTTGATTCTAACAAATGAGGGGAGAACTCAGGGTTCACCCAGGAGACTGACTACTCAAGGACACTTTCCCCTTGCCCTGGGGCAAATAACCTCGTACTCCCTTTCCTATTACAAGTTCAGCTCCCTCCAGAAAAGTCAATGCATTTTTTTTATTTGTTAGTCTTTCCCATAATTGTTTGGGGCCATTAGCCCCAAGAGCCCCCCACTAGAGTCCAAAGTCATTTTCATTTGTGATTTTAAAGGTACTATACCTTAAGAAAGTTTTCAGGGCAGTAGACAACTCTTTTATTCCACTGAATGGTTTCTCAGTTTTGCTGCAAGTAATATTTCAGTTGGTACAGTGGAGTGGTCAAAGAAATAGATTTGGGGTCCTAGGGGTGCAAATCTTTACTATTTGTTGTTTGTATATCTTGGACAGCACTTTGCTGATTTGAGTGGTCAAGGGAAGAACCCTGAATTTGGAGCCAAATGACCCAGGATGAGTTCCCAGTTGTCTCTCTTATACCTGTGGGACCCTAACTCATCTGAATTTCATCTGCCAAATAAGATGATTGTACTACGGGACCTCCAAGGTCCTTTCCAGCTCTAAATTTATGATTTTGGAAACTTTAAAGGTTTTTCTCAATCTCGTAACCTCCTGGTGTCTGTTCCCCTTCATACCTATGTAGAACCCCAAATATAAGTTCCTTTTCCCGAAATCCAGAAATGGTTCTGTGATAAATGAACTCCTCCATTTCCCTCATTTTCTTCTTACTGAACACTGGCCATTAACTTCAAGGCATGGGTTTGAATCCAAGTCTATCCAAATACTATTTGTATTACCTTCAGTAGATGCTTAGAGAACTTGATAATAAAGAAAGAACACTGTCCTGTAGACTCACATGTTAGTCCTGGCTTTGCCACCATTATTATAACATGATCTTGGGCAAGTCAATCTGTGTCTTAGAGTCTATAACTCTTTGGGGTGAACTAAATGGCAGCATAGTACAATGGATTTCATACCAAAGAACAGGATATTCTGCCATACTAACTTTGTAACCTGGGCAAATATTTTTACCTCCCTGCACTTCAGTTTCCTTATCTCTAAAATGAGGGGGTAGACTAGATCAACTCTTAAGATACCCTGGACCTAGAATGCCCTCTCTCCTTACCTCCTTTCTTGGGATCACTTCTAGAATAATAGCACATTTATAAAGCATTTTAAAGTTTGCAAAGGCTCTTACAAGGATTACTCATTTTATCCTCCCAATAAGCCTATTAGCAAAATATCTTTAGTCCCATTTTGCAGATGAGGAAATCCAGTTACGAGGGATGCTGAAACTGTTGTTTTCCTTGAACTCTAGAATTATGAATTGAAGTTATCTAAGCAGATTGGGCATTGGAAGTAAGTGTGGTAAAAAATATGGAGAGGGGGAAAAAAGGACAGGATCATTTTTAAAGAATAATATTTTATTTTTTCCCAATTACTTATTAAAACAATTTTAATATTCATTTTCTCTATTGTATTTTTTCCAATTACAAGTAAAGATAGTTTTCAATATTCATTTTTGTAAGATTTTGAGTTCCACATTTTTCTTCCTCCTTTCCTTCCCTCCCCCTACCCAAGACAGAAAGCAATCTGATATAAGTTAATGTACAATCACTTAAAACATTTCCATATTAGTCATGTTGTCAAAGAAGAATTGTAACAAAAGGGGAAAGCCACAAGGAAGGAAAAACGAAAAAGTGAAAAGAGCATGCAGACTTCATAGTTCTTTTTCTGAGTTTGGCTAGCATTTTCCATCATGAGTCTTTTGGAACTGTCTTGTATCATTGTATTACTGAGAAGAGCTAAGTTTAACATACTGTATCATCACACAATGTTATTGTTACTGTGTACATTTTTGTCTTGGTTTTGGTCACTTCAAGCTGTATCGGTTCATCTAAGTCTTTCCAGGTTTTTCTAAAATCTGTCTGCTCCTCATTTCTTGTAGAACAATAGTATTCCACTACATTCGTATACCACAACTCATTCAGCCATTCCTGAATTGAAAGGTACCCCCTCCATTTCTAGTTCATTTTCACCACAAAAGAACTGCTATAAATATTTTTGTACATGTGGGTCCTTTTTTCCTTTTTATGTTCTCTTTGAGATACAACCCTAGGCTGAATCTAACATTCATTTTTTTAAATTGAGTTCTGAATTTTTTCCCTTTGTCCCTCCCCCCAAGATATAGGTTACGTGTGTGTGTCTGTGTATGTGTGTGTGTGTGTGTGTGTGTGTGTGTGTGTGTGTGATAACTGGATGATGAAGGACAAACATCCACTCATCCATCTATCCATCCATTCATTCAGGTAAATATATATTTCCATATTAATCATGTTATAAAAGATAAAAAAAATCCATGAAAAAATAAAGTGAAAAATAGTATGCTTTGATCTGCATTTAGACTCCATTGGTTCTTTCTCTGGAGGTGGGTCACATTTTTTATCATGAGTCCTTTGGAATTGTCTTGGGTCACTGTATTTCTGAAAATAGCTATCCTTCACAGCTGATTATCATTTAATATTGCTGTTATTGAGTACAAAATCCTCCTGGTTCTGTTCATTTTGCTTAGCATCAGTTATCTGTCTTTGAAAGAGAGGGACATTAATCCTTAATCAAAACCTTAGAGCACCAGGTCCTGCTCTAGTGACTGGCCCAAGGTCTTTTTTAAAGTCCCAGGGCTTTTAACTTTCACCTCCTTCTAAACTTCCCTCACCACTGGAGCTTCACTCAAGGTAAGGGATGTCCTGAGTCTTCCTGAGCATCTGAGATAGCTTGGATCTTTGAATTCAGAGACCAGTGGCAGTCAATTCTCAATGACCTCTTCATCTAACTAGCTATTGTCACCATATCCAAGAGCCCAGGTCCAGTCCTCCCTTTCCCCTTCCCCATCCAATCTCTCTCTCTCTCTCTCTCTCTCTCTCTCTCTCTCTCTCTCTCTCTCTCTCTCTCTCGCTCTCTCTCTGTTCCCTCCAGACCACAAAGTACATTTTTTGTTTCCTGAGATTATTTACAAGAGAGAAGAGAAAAATATACAAATTCAAAAATAACACACTAGGGCAAGGTTCACAATGAAGAAGTCCAATTAGTCCCAGACTGAATGGCACCTGAGCTTCCTAACATAATCTCTAACCCAGATTCTTCAGGCCTTACTTGACCTGGCCCATTCTGACTTCCTCTAGGCCAAACTTCTGAACCTTCCTTGGGTCATAAATTCCTTTGATAGTCTGATGAAATCTATGGGCCCCTTCTTAGAATAACATTTATTGCCTATGTTCGAAATTACAGGAAATGTTAGATTTCAATTAGAGGGTAATGAAAATAAAAGTGTATTTTTTTTCCCCTACCCATATTCAGTCTATCCACAGACTACCTCAGGAATCCAGAGACCCCATATTAAGACCCTTTGCTCTAGACTGTGGCCCCTAAGCACTCTCACTGAGAAAGACTTTCTCCTTCCCAAGAACAATTCCAAGTCTGATTTTGGAAAGTGACCAACTCAGACTCTTTGGATCTAACTGAAGGTCCCATTCTACTTGCCTGGATTTACTTTTTCTTCTGATGGAAACATCAGGAAGTCTCTTAAAGATGGGGGTAGCCTTTTGGCAGTCAATCATTAATTATCTAATTAACTTTCCTTCTTTTCTGTCAAAGGTCAAGGAAGCAGTGATCCTACTATTCTGAAAATCCAATTCTCAACTGGTATTGTGTATAGAATACCAGACCTGGAGAAAAGGTTCAGGGTTTTTTATCCTGCTTCAGATATGTTCACTAAATGACCATGTACAAATGGCTTAATGTCTCTGAGCCTCAGTTTCCTCAGCTATAAAATGGAAATAATAATAGTTTTGCCACATAAATCACAGAGTTGTTGTAGGGAAAGTATTTTGAAAGCTTAAAAGCATTGTATGAATGTGTTATCATTAACCTTTCCTTCTATGCTTTATTTACTATCAGAGAGCCTGTTATCTCTCCCCACTTGATCATAAGGCACTGGGTCTGAAGTCAGGAGGACCTGGAATCCAGCTTCAGACATTTACTGTGTGACCCCAGGAAAGTCATTTAACTCTAATTGGCACAATTTTCTTTTAAATCATAGATGGTACTTATAAAGTAATACTTTTTATATGTGTTTAGTTTATCTTTGCGACAACCTTGGAAAAGAAGGGTTATTATTAATCTCATTTTGCAGATGAATAAACTGAGATTGAGAAAAGTTGAGTGATTTGCCCATGATCACAGAAGTTTTAAATGTCTACAGCTGGATTTGAACTCATCTTCCTGACTCCAGGTCCAGCACTGCATCACCTAGCTAGCTGACTTTGTGCTTTTTGTTTAACAAATTACTTTTTTTTTTAGGTTTTTGCCTGGCAATGGGGTTAAGTGGCTTGCCCAAGGCCACACAGCTGGGTAATTAGTAAGTGGCTGAGACCACATAGCTAGGTAATTATTGTGTCTGAGGCCCTATTTGACCTCAGGTACTCCTGACTCACTTCGCCACCTAGCCACCCCTTGTGCTTTTTGAATCTTGTCTCAGGTGAGTTAAGGAAAGAAGGATCTGCTATCTTGCTTTCCAGAGTTACTGATGGGTTTTACAGGAGTGGGCTGATGGCACTATCCAGTATAGATTTGGAGTCTGGTGCCAGAAATTGTCCTCTAGGAGAAATTCCTATTTCTTCTGAAGATCCAGTCTAGTCCTTGCTGCTTAAGCTTGCTCAAAGCAATGCCCTTCACCCAGCCGTGATCGGAATGAGGTGTCTTAAGGCTATAACTATATGAGAATCAGCAGCTAGGACCAAGTGGAGGGCAGCCAAAAGGTAGTGGAAATTGTGCAAGAATAGAAACTCAATGGATATGGAGTCAGAGAAGAGGCAGCTGAATGGTACTAGACTCAGAGTCAGGAAACTTTGAGTAAAAATTCTGCCTCAGATACTTACTAGGTAAGCCTCTTAAATGCTTTGTGCCTCAGTTTCCTCACCTGTAAAATGAAGGACATCATACTCAGTGGCTCAGTCTCACTAGCCATGTGAGAACAGACAACACACTTCATGAAACTTAATGGTCCTCAGTTTCCATGAAGGACATCAGACTCAATGACTTCCAAGACTCTTTCTTCCTCAAATTCATGGGTCCTATATCTAAAAATGACTTTTTTTATCTAATTCACATGGGTTCATATGAGGCTCAGCTGTTTATCATCAACAAACATTTATTTTGCAAAAGGTCCTGTGGTGGCATTAGGAAGATGTGGGTAGCATTCCTGCCTCAATCGTTTACTAGCCATGTGACAGCAGGCAAGGCACTTCATGAAGCTTGATGGTCCTCAGTTTCCTCACCTGTAAAATGACTGGGTAGGACCAGATGGCTTCTGAATGCCCTTCAATCTCAATTTATACCCTATAACCTTGCACTGATATGTGATGCACAACAGGGTCTGGGAGGAAATTGGGGATTTAGTTTGGAAATGGTCTATAGGGCCAGAGGCAGGAGAAGGGCTGAGCTGGTTGCAAGAACCTCTCCTCAACACCCCCTCCCCACAGGGTTAAGACCAATCTATTACTGTTTCCTTGTCCTCCTGTCACCGATCTAATGGACGTCGATAATAGTTGAATCAGAATTGATGGGGAGATAGATTTAATTAACCCCGTGTCAGTAGCTGCCTAGGCTGGGACCCTCTGTGGAGCTTGGCTAGGGAGCCTGAGGCCAGCAGAACAATTCTCTCGATCAGCATCACTAGCCAAAGAAAGTGCCTGTTTCTACTAACCTAACTGTACCCCTGCCTTGCTCCACTGGCCTCCATAGGACCCCAGTGGTCGTCTAATCAGTGGCAATCAAGGAGGGCTCAGGAACCTACAATTGCTCTCTGTTACCTGGCAATCAAAACTCCTCCACAATCCGGTGTCTACCTGCCTAGCTTATTTTTATCCAAGGTTTAAAGCTGGAATGGATTTTGGAGCTCATCTAGTTTAGCTTTCCTGTCTTCATTTTACAGATGAGAAACTGAGGCAAACAGGGTTAAGTGACTTGCCCAAGGTCACACAGTTGGGAAATGTCTGAGGCCAGATTTGAACTTAGGAAGATGAGACCCAGAGGTCTATCCTCTGTACCACCTAGATGTCTAAAATCAAATAAGTGACAGACTCCAATCTGAACTCAGGTTGTCTGACTACAAATCCAGCCTCCACTGGACAATGCATCTAAATAAACTTACATTTTTGGGGACAAGGAAACCTGAGTTGCCTTTTCCTGATGAAAGCTGTTTGCTCTCCTGTCCCCTTCATAGCCAGCCTCTCAGGTTTCTCTAAGGTGAAATAAACAATTTGGAACATTACATGCAGATCATAAGAGTCTCCATTCAAAATCACAGAATCAAAGAGAAAAAAACCACCCCCAATGCCCTATACCACACAGACAACAAATGGGCACGCAACGTTAAATTGAAAGGACCTCTAGAGAGGGCAAAACCCATTCACACCACCTGAGGCAGCCCACTGCATTTTTGGATGACTCAAATCATCAGGAAATCTTCCCTCACAATTGAGTCTAAATCTGCCTCTTTGCTGCCAGTTCTACCTAATGGGACAAATCAAAATAAGTCTAATGTCTCTTCCAAGAGGCAAATACTGAGTAGGGAAGCTTGACATTGACCCCAGATTCTCTGACTCCAAATCCAACCCCCTCTCCATTGAACTTCAAAACCTTGTACTGCTTTCAGGATAAAGAACCAACTCTTGAGCCTGGCTTAAGGTCCTCTGTTGGGCACTAATTTGTTTCTCCACTATACCAATCTAATTTTCCATTACTCCCTTGTGTGTGCTCTGGGTTTATTATGTATTTTCTGCTCTTGCCTATTGCTCTCTTGCTTCTATCCTTGCTCCCATGACTTGAATAGGTTCCTTCCACATCTCCTTTCCAATCCCATGGAAATTATAATCTAACTCAGCTCAGGGAGCAGAATGTAATATCTCCAAGGGCAGGGCTTGTCTATCATTTTTTCATCTTTATATTTACAGGATCCAGTGAAAGGCTGGATAAACCATAGATTCATAATCATTGTTCATTCATTAAATGAAATAAACTCTCAAAAGACAGACTATGCACTGATAGGAAAGTCTGCTCACTTTTGTCAGGGAAAGAAAGAAATAAGTCTTTGTTGAGTGCTTACTAAGTACTCTGCACTTGGCTTTTTACAAACATTACTTTATTTAATCATTACAATAACCCTGGAAAGTAGGGTTATTGTTAGACCCATTTTAAGGATAAGGAAACTGAAGCAAGCTGACTTGAACTGGCTTGCCCAAGTGGCACAGGTAGTAAGTATCTGAGGTTGCATTTGAACTCAGGTCTTCTTTTCTCCAGGTCCAGTGCTCTAACCATTTCATGAGTTAGTTGTCTCATGTCAAGGAAACAAAGAAATTGCCCTTGTGTTGACTGGTCCCTGAAGTTGTTTAAGAACCATTGGAGATACATACATATATTTACAATATGTTCCCTTTTTCTGACCTCAGGTCTCTTCTGGGAGCCATAGCCTTACATATAGCTACACACATGCACACACCTAGATAGGTCTAGGGAGCCTTAATGGGAGTAAGGGAACATATATCAATCATCATATTGTCTCAAGAGCTTGGGATTCTCCATTGTTTATATCTCTGAAGTCAAAATGTTTGGCAGTAGAATTGATTACAGATCTATTCATCTATCTATCTATCTATCTATCTATCTATCTATCTATCTATCTATCTCTATCTATCTATCCACGTATATATATGCATATATATATATATATATATATAAAACCATTTATTCATTGATTCTGCATAGTTGTGTAACCTTGGGGATATGACTTAATCCCTCTGGGCCTCAGTTTCCTCATCTGTAAAAGAGAAGTTGTACTCAATAACCTTTAAGTTCTCTTTCATCTCTCTACCCGTGATCCTATGAAATCATTCATCTCATCTGTAAAATGGGATCATTGCTTTAGAATTTGTAGTGTCTTTGGGATCACCTGATCAACCAACTCATTTTATATAGATCACATTAAAAAAGTAAAGTATTTATGTATGGTCACATAGCCAGTAAGTGTGAGGTATGATTTGAACCCATGTCCTTGGGCTCCAAATTCATTGTGCTTTCTACTTCACAACTTCATGTTTCCTATATCATGGAAATGCTGTAAGACTCAGATGAGAAAATGGAGACAGGATCCTTAGGTGGTACTGTGGTTAGAACACTGGAGTCAGGAAGACCTGAATTCAAATCTGAACTCAGACATTTACTACCTATGAGGCAAGTGGCATGGGCAAGTCATTTAACCCTCAAAAAAAGTAAAAAAAAATGCATAGAAAGCTCTGTATAAAATACAAAACATTATATACTCATAAGTTATGATTTTTTTCTAGGTCCTTCCTGATATCTTTTTTATTGGAGTGAAAAGTCATTCTAGGATTGTAAGATCCCAGATCTCAGCTTGGATGGGATCTCAGAGGTCATCTAGACCAAGCTGTACATTTTATAGAAAAGAAAAATAAAACCCAAGGATATTCACTTACTTGCTCAAGGTTACATAGGTAGGAATAAGCAAAGTTGGGATTCAAACTCAAGTCTTGTGGCACCAAAGCCAGTATATGCCTCCTTGCTTTCTCTTGGCTGTTCTGGGGGACTTTGCAGTTTGCCCCCCGCCCCAGCAAACTCATCTTCAAATTTGTCAGTGGTTCTTCCATATACCCCAGAAAAGTGGGTTCTCATCATTGGTATCCTGGCCTCTCTGGGCACTCCCTTTAAGCCTTTATTGGACCCAGCCAAAATTCTTTTGATTTTGTTGAAGTTTTTGGCAGTGTCCCTTTGCCATCTTTCCCATGTATCAGCAAATCCACCCTAACTCATACCTGCCTCAGAATCTACCCTCTTTAATAATAGATTTAATGTGCCACTTGATGCCATCACTTACAAAGGGGGATCTCAGGCAGGAAGGTTCAGCATTCTCCATTGATCCCAGTTTCCTGTTGACAAGCCATTTGACTCCAGTCAGTTAGCTTCAACTCTCTCTCTCTCTCTCTCTCTCTCTCTCTCTCTCTTGATTTCCTTAACAGTAAATGAGGGAGAATATTGCCTATACTGTACTGTGTACCTATATCCCTCACAGGCTGGTTATGAAAATCACATCAGAAAATGACTTCTAGAAAGCTTTGGTTTCTTGGTCTGGTTCTAACCAATGCGTGGACTTGGTAGTGAATGGCTACAAGAATTTCTGGGAAGCCCCACTTTTCCAGGGAAAGCTCCTCACATGCAGAATAGAGATCCACATATAGAGAGATCTCTCCTGAGCCACCCTTCATACAGACGCGGATCTACATTTGGTACCGGATTCTTCATATCTTTGGGACAGTTGCCCAAAGGACCAAGGACATCCATTTGGAAATGTGGGAGCTTGAGGAGAATTCTCCCCCTTCCCCCAACCTCTGCTGTCTATATAAGAGACATCAAGGAGTGGATGCTATATTGCCTTTTGTATGTCCTTGTTTCATGTCCCTGCTTATATCTACTACCTCAGATCTTGGCATGACTGGAAGAAGTAAATGACAAATCCAACCTGAAGCTCAGAGTAATGGGTGATCAAATCAAGGTTCTCCTACCTGAGCCCAGGGTGGGATTTGGGGAACTAGTCCTCAGCTTCATCTGGGGGGTAGGGGTAGAAAAATCAGCATCTCCTAGATTTAAGAGGGGACAGACCAGACTCAGGGCAGAGATTTCTACATGGAGTTCAAGGTCAGGAATCAGAGATCAGAGATTTAGGGCTAGAAGTGACCTTAGAGATCATCAAATCTATTCCCCTTCATTATACAGATGAGGAAATTGAGTTTGAGTGAAATGACTTACCCAGCTCCAAGACTATTGCTACCCCTTCCCTGTTTTACAAATGAGGAAGGTGAATGGGATTATAATTGATTAGGTCAAGGACCTGAGATCAAGCCCGGTTGTTTCTCTACCTCATATATGTCAGTAATTTGGATAGAGATATTTTTTCCATCTGTCCTCACACCTAGAAGAAAGGTGTTTTACATTTTTAGAAGGTCTGAAAGAAGGTTTCTATTTCTTACTTACTAAAGAAATGAAAGGCCAGGGGAGGTAGAAAAACTATGTTTCCAAGACCTTCAGTTGGGAGCAGCAAAGGCAAAGACCCCTTCGATTGATCAGGGAAGAGAGGCAATAGAAGCTTGGGACTTGCTGTGATGCCCCCCCCCCCCAATGTCATAGCCCTCCTGGGCCATCCTTCCCTGTCTATTCCTTTTCTGTGCTTAGGTTCCCTTTCTACTTTGACCAAATCCCAAAGATGGAACTTTCCCCTAGACAGGTAGTTGGCTTCTTGGGGTAGAGGAAGCTGAATATTGACTTCAGATACAGCCCTCCCTTCCCCTCAGGGTTGGGGTAACCAGGCTACGGGGCTCTAAGGCAAGTGTGAGAGGCAGTTGAAGTGAAGTGCCTGCCAGCCACCCTGTCTGGCAGTCTTTCATCCCTGTTTCACACCTCTTCTCTCATTCATTTTCAGCTCTGATTGGTTTTCTTGTTTTAACACATACCCTGGCCCCTGTCCTTGACCCTCAGGATGAATTTGATGCTTCTCCCTAGGGCTCTGACTGGTGAGCATGTTTGGAGCTGCTGGGGAAAGGGAGGAGGAGGAGGAGGCAGAGAAGGAGTGAGGGCAAGGATAGAGAAGGGAGGATGGGGAAAACCTCTTTTGGGGAATTTGAGCTTTTCTTGGACAAATAGACTGGATGTTTTCTATATCCAGCTGGGTCAGATCCAGGAGACCAAACCACAGAGCAGAGTGTTCAGGGGTTCAGGACCTTGCAATTTAAATGAGTCAGGTTCCTCCTTCCTCTTCTTTGGGCCCTTCCTCACTCATATCTGTACATGGGTCAGTAACCTTCATGGGTCCTGATGTTCATCTTCCTCTGACTCACGTCATCATTGCAGACTATGTCTATCAATGAAATCAACCATTTGATTTATATTCATATAGATTCCTATTTGAAAATGGAATAAGGCAGGAGTCTTTGATAGGAGCTGGGGGAGAGTAGGGGGCAAGGGGTCCTCAAGATTTGAAATCAGAAATTCTGGGTGCAAATCCTCTACTTTCCAATTGCATGATCTTTGGCAAATAATGTCTCTTCTCTGAGTCTGTTTCTTCACCTTTACAATGAGCAAAGCAGACCAGAAGATCTCTTCTAACTAGATCTGATCTCTAACTCTTAAAAAAGAAGGGACAATATAGAGTCAGAACAGAGAGCTAGAAAAGCAGAAGCTTTCACATTGCCCAGATGTTTTACCTATCTCTAAGGCCTATTAGCTAGTTGTTTGGAAATACATAGATGCCTGAGTTTTCAGTTTTCATCTTGCTGTAAGAAATTGTGAATCATTCTTTCTCTCTCTTTTATCTCTGGCAGGAAATAAAGTCTGCCTCCCATCCCTTACCCACAATATGAGGAAACTGAGGTACAGAGAATGCAAAATCATTTTCCAGAGATATAGTCATAGAATCACAGATTTTAAAGCTGGAAGGAACCTTAGAAGACATTAAGTCCAACTCTTTCCTTTTATAGATGAAATAAGTCTCAGAAAGAGTGACTCTCCCAGGGATCACCCAAGTAGGTCTGACCATCACACTGATTTCCTTAAACACTTTTCAGAAGTTCCCATTGCCTCTAGGACAAAGTACTGATCCAATCTGGCATTTAAAGTCCTAGAAATCTGAGCCCAACCCACCTTTCTTGCCTTATTTCATACTGTTCTTCCCAGGTACCCTACTTTTTGGTCAAACTGGATCACAAACTATTCCTTGGACCTAATTTACCATATCAACATCTGCGTCCAGCTTCTATGGAGTCCCATGGGCCATTCTGCCATGCCTGGAACCTCCTTCCTTTTCATTCCCACCTTTCACAAGTTTCCTTCAAAGCTCAGCCCCAGAACTCTCTTTTCTATCAAGTCTCTTCCTGACCCCCACTTATTGCTAGATGTTAGGTCTGGAATTCTCCTTTACTCCCATCTTGGAGTGTATATCTTCAGGGTGTCATACCCTTCCTCAGTAGAACAGATGAAGGTGGAGGGCTGCTTTCATTTTCGCCTTTGGATTCCCACTGGCCAATCCACAGCAGATCCCTTCATATTCCATGGGTACAAGGATAGAACATTGTCTGTCCATTACCTCTCCTTCCATATCTCTTCGTAATCTTGAAAGTAGAAGGAAAAATGTTCAAAATTCATCTCTTCAACCGGAATCAAGTGAGGTTCTGCAACCTTTTGTTGCCCTGGGATGCAGTAATCCAGGCCTGATGATTTGATCACATTGTGGGGAGCTACATGTTTGGGGATCATCTCCCCACTCCTGTTCAGTTTCAGGTTTTCTTCTTCCTAGTCCAAAGATCATCCTCCTTTTTTTTGGTGTAAACAGGAACAGAACATGTACTGAGTCTTTCTGCCTTCTCTGACAACTTGTCTCATCAACCCACTTACTCCAAGTCCTGGATCTATACCTACTTTTATCTGCTTATTGACCTCAATGTTGCTTTAAAAGTTCCCTTTGATATCCTCATTTTCCAACCAGACTCAGCCAATTAGTTCTAGTGCTACTAATGCTATTCAATTCAAAAGCACTTATTCGTCTCCTACTGAATAACAGGCACTGTGATGGGCACAATGGAAATCACAAGAAGAATGAAAAAAGCTTGGCCTTCAAATAGCTTCAAGAACTGAGGGTTGTGACATATATACAAATAGATGTTATCTGTAGGTAAGAAGTAATAATATTTGTCCACAACATCAGGGAAGTGATACCATGATAAGCATATGAATTGGATTTGAGTGAGAGAGGAACTGTGCTAAGTCCCCAGCCTCACTTTCTCCTCCAAAGCCATCTGAATCCAGGGGCCAGATAGGAATCAGGAATACTGGAGATGGCCCTGGATGGGGGAAATCAAGATTAACTGACTTGCCCAAGGTCACACAGCTAGTAAGTAGCAAGTATCTGAGGCCAGATTCAAACTCCTGTTTTCCTGAATCCAAAGTCAGTGTTCTATCCACTGCACCACCTAGCTGCCCAAGAAAGTAAAGAGGATGGAAGACAGACAGATATAATATTCTAGGAAAAACTGAGGCAGGAAACAACAGTGTGGGATGCACTGAGTGTAAGGTACAGATGGGATATCCAAGAGGTGGGTAGAAACAGGGCTTGGAGTAGATTAGAAAGATTAGGGATGGATAAATAGATTCAGGAGTAGTCTTGTAGACATGATAACTGAATCAATATGAATAGATGAGTTTGACTAAAGATTGAGTGCTAGATAAAGGTAGAGTGACCTTGGGTGTTGCTTAGGTTTAAGAAGTTGGAGGTGGATGATAAGCCAACAAAAGAATCTGAAAGAACAGTCAGACTAGTATGGGGAGAAGCAGGAGAGATGTATGTGCAGGGACCCAGTAGAGGAAGGAGGGGAGGGAAGAGGATTCAGCAATGTTGTGCTAAATAGAGAGGAAAGGAAGATGAGGACTAAGAGAAAGTGATTGGATTTAATAGCTGCAAGATCTGGAATTGAGAGAAGAGAGCAGTTACTCTAGAGTTATGGGGGTCAGAAATCAGACTGGAAGGAGGCAAGACCTGAGAGGAGGAACAGGGAAAACTATCTTGAGGGAAAGGCCTGAGAAAAATCAAAGTTTTGGAGGACAGGGACAGATGGAAGGAAGAAGTATTTATTAAAGGTTTATTACATTGCAAACAAGAAAGGGTCTGGTAAATAGAGTGTGTGTGTGTGTGTGTGTGTGTGTGTGTGTGTGTGTGTGTTTGTGTGTGCATGCATGTGCGTGTGTGTGTGTGTGTGTGTGACAGGCAGAGACAGAGAGATAGAGAATGAAGGGAGAGAGAAAGAGAGAAAGGAGGTGGAAAGGAAGGGGGAGGAGAGAGGGGCAAAGGGGAAGGGGAGATGGAAGGAGGAGAAGGGAAAGAAGAGAAGGGGAAATAGAGACAGAAATAAAGAGAAAAGGAAAAGAGGAAATGAAACAATAAGAACAAAAAGGGAGGAAAGAGAGGGACAGAAAGAAAGAGAGGGAAAGATTTAGAATGGGAAGAGAGGGGCGAGAAAGGGGGAGGGAGAGAGGGTAGAAGGGGAGGAGTAGAGAGAAAGGGGAGGGGGAGAAGGAAAAGAGAGAGAGAGATTGGTCAGGGGTAAACTTGACTTTCTCTGAAAAGTCAATGGTAAGGTCATCTATTTGGAGATAGGGAGATGAAAGAATAGCAAAAGCTTACAGAGAAAAGAGAAAGTTTGCATTGGCAGGTGCAGGGATTGCAATAGAGAATCAAAAATCATGGCAGTACAAAATGATTGCTGTGCACCATAAGGTCCTTCAAAGTTTCCCATCCCTTTTGGTTGGGCCTGATACCTCTCATTTCTGTCCCTAGTATCCAATCCATCCTGAATTCTTTGAAACCCACTCTTACAATACACATCAGCTTTCCTCTCTGCTGTCTCAAAGACTTGGTCAAGGAGATGGTGGAAGTAGGAATTCAAGCTCCTCATTCACATATCTGAATTCAAACAGAGATTTCCTAGCATTTTCCTCTTGATCTCTCCTCCCAAGAAAGTGTTTGCCCTAATCTTGAGGCTTAAAGACCACAGAAAGAAGAAGGAAGAAGGGGAGGGACTAGAGAGACATGAACTAAGAGAAGCTCCTTCCTTAGAGAGCAGAGGGAAGGTCACCAGCGACCATGGTGCTCTTAAGCCTTGGTGGTATGGAAGATACATTCACGAATATGATAGGCAGCACCCACTCACTGGTCCTTGTCTTTTCATGTCCTGACCAGTGTTGAATGACCTTTGTTTGGAGTCTCATAAGCTAGATTCTTCTCAATGATTTTCACATCTATTTTGGTTGTTATTTAGTTGTTTCAGTCATACCCAACTCTTTGTGATCCCAGTTGTGGGTATTATTGGCAAAGATACTGGAGTAGTTCACCATTTCCTTCCACCGATCTTTTTATATATGGGGAAATTGAGCCAAACAGGGTTAATTAACTTGCCTAGGGATGAAGTGAAGATTCAAACTGAGGTCTTTTGGACTCTTAGGTCCAACACTATCCATTATCCAAATTAGCTGCCTCAACTGTTACCTGGCTCCAAACCTTTCATGGTCCTTCTCTCCCTTTCTTTTCTGTGTCACATTCTCCCACATCTAATCACCTGAAAGAGGTCTCCTCACGCTTGTTCTCTTGGAGCAGTGGAGTGAGTAATACCTTTGGAGTCAGAGGACATGGGTTTGAATGCTGTCTCTCCCACTTTCTATCTGTGGTATCCTATGAATTTCAGTGTCTTCCTCAACTCCCCCACACACTGAGCATATACAATCTGTGGCCAAGTCTCAAAATCTCAACTTCGAAACATACTCTTTGTATAAACTTGACCACTGCTATAGCTGCTGGTTGGTCTTCCTGCCTTATGTGCCCCCACTCCCATCCAACCTCGACTCAACTGCCTGAAATATGTCTGGCCATGTTCCTCACCTTATTGAATTAATTTCAGGGACTCCCAGGAACTCCAGAATCAAATAGAAAATCATTTGTTTGACTTTTAAAGTCCTTCAGACTTCCCACCCTTCCAGTCTTGCTCTCCTCTCAGGGCAGCTGGGTGGCTCAGTGGATAGAGCACTGAACTTGGAGTCAAACAGACTTACTAGCTGTTTGACCTTGAGCAAGTCACTTTACCCTAATTGCCTTGCATCCACGGTCATCTCCAGTGGTCCTGATTCATATCTGGCCACTGAACCCCAATGGCTCTAGAGGAGAAAGTGAGGTTGGTGACTTAGCATAGCCCCCTTTCTCTCAAATCGAAGTCATGTGCTTGTCATGGCATCATCTCCCTGATGTTATGATCTTCAAAAATGAAGGACAAACATTACTCCCCTCTCTACATATCCTTTTTGATGAATCAACATTGACCTCTTGATGTTCCTCCACCATGATTTCTGGTTCCATGCATTTTCACTATACTTGAAATGCTAACCCTCCTTACCTCCCATCGTTGACTTCCTTCAAGAAGCAGCTTAGATCCTACTTTTAGTAAGAAGTCTTTTCTGAGCCCTCCACCCCATCGCTCTGCTTGTACCTTTCTTCTAAGGTTTATTCTGTCTATAGAAGTTTGCCTGTTACCTCCTGAATTAGAATATAAGTTCCTCAAGGGAAGGCATTATTCTGACCTTATTTTGTATTTTCATCAAGTAGCACAGTACCTAATGTACTTTGTTGCTCAGTTGTTGTGTTTGAAGCCATATCCAACTTTTTCACCATTCAGGGTTTTCCAGACAAAGATAATGGAGTAGTTTGCCATTTCCTTCTCATTTTACAGATGAGGAAACTGAGTCAGCTGTGACTTGCCCTGGATCCAGCAAGTATCTGAGGGCAGATTAGAATTCAGGTCCTCCAGCCTTCAGGAACAGCACTCTACTACACTATCTAATTGTCCAAGCTTAACATAGTGAGGCTTTAGTAAATGCTAACCAGGTGACTGTGCAAATGAAGACAGGTCATTTAACTGCTCTGATGCTCCTTTCTGATCTATAAGATGAGGAGATTGTAATAGATCTGGGAAACTCCTTCTAATTCTATGGCTATGATACAATGGAGAACTTGTACCAGCTTTAATGAAAAGATCCTGGATTGAATTAAGCCTATCTGACCTTGCATCAATAACTTAACTTTTCTAGAACATTTCTGCACCTGTGAATCCAAGAGGATAAAATGACTTCTAAGATCCCTTCCATCATCAGTTCTATAAATCCAAGGACTTTCCCCATTCTTTCAAAAAATTGATATCCTAAAAAAAAAGAGAGGTAGTATAGCTTAGAGGGCAGAGAATTGGACTTGAAATCAGGAACACGAGTTCAACTCCTGTATCTGACATACTGGCTAAGGGGCCATGGCTAAGTCTCTTAGCCTCTCTGAGCCTCCATTTCTTTATCTGTAAAAAGGAGATAAAAATAATTGTACCTACTTCATTCCAAGGTTCAGATAAGATAATTTAAGTAGAAAGTTTTTCAACTCTTGTGTTTTTTGTCATTGCCCAGGTTAGCTAATATTCCAAAGGAAAACATCCCACAGGGGATTACCATTCATTCCGGAGGTTAGAGCTCTGTAGACTCAATGGGAAAGAAAGAGGAAAGAGAAAGGAAAGACATCATGATCAATATTTTGACAACGTTCTGGCAGGATCAGCGTCAGAAATGGGAAGGGGTTGGATGGTTCAGGACTGATTTTCACCTTGTTGATTTGGAGAAGGGCCTCTCCTTTGAATAAATGGCATGTTCTCCCAGCCCTGGCAAGCATCCTGCTGTCACTGTGACACTGTTCGCTTCCTGCCCATTCATGGCCTTGCTGCTTCCATCCTGGGTCTGGAGCACTGGGTTCTGCCTTAGGATACAGATGAAAACAGATGCCAAAGTGGTTGCAAGGTAGGCAGGAGCTGGGGTCAAATGGGCAGAACTCTGGTTCCTGAAGCTAGTCTCAGCTAGGTCTTCAATCAACCACTCAACAGGAAACCTCTTAACTACTGATGGCATTTTTGCAATCCACCTGGAAAACAGGAAAGAGACCTCATAACAATGAAAATAACAGTTCGATATTTTTTTTAAAAAAGTGATTCATGTCAGTGTAGATCCTTTCTGCATGAAAAACTAATAAAAATAAAATTGAGGATTGCCCAAAAGGCAGAAGAGAGGTTCATGGTCTTACCACTAAAATCTTTCTCATATTTGTCCCCTTCTCTCTCTCCCTTCTCTCCACTCTTATGGCAACCTCTCTGAGTCTTGATTGGTCTCCCTACATCTGGACTCTCTCCCTTCCAAATCATTTTTCACATAGCTGCCAAATTAATTATGCCATTCTCCTGCTTATAAGCCTTCAATGACTCCCTATTGTCTCTAAAATAAACTACCGCTTCCTAGCCTGACATTTAAAAAGAGGCTCCCACCTACTTTTCCAGTCTTATTTCATCTAAATCCCTTTCATTCATTCTACATTCCAGGCAAACTGACAAGACTCTATGCTCCCAGGTCATATTGCTGTTTCGTGCCTTTGAAGAGGCTATCCCCAGTGCCTAGCATACACGCACTCCTCACCTCTGCCTCTTCAGATCCATAGCTTCCTTCAAGGCTCAGCTCAGGTGCTTCTTGCTACCAGGAGTCTTTCCTGATGGCTAGTTCTTAGTGATCTCTCCTCTCAAATTACCTCTCTTCTCAAATGAACATATATTGGATATCCCCAGTAGAACACATGCCCCTTGAGGGCAGAGACTGGTTCATATGTTTTTAATATCTGTTGACCTGGCACGTTGCCTTGCAAAGAGTATGAATTTTTAAAAATGTCTTTGTTCAATGTGTGGAAAGATGGTACATACAGACAAGGAATTATGCAGGAAGGCAGGGAGGGATGACATCAGAGAAGTGTAGGACTATTAATGTGGACCAGTCATATAGCAAGGGAAAGAGAAAAGGAACAGAGAGCTTGTATTCTCCATTGGCATCTTCAAAATGTCATGAGGATGGGAGGAAGGGCCCCAGTCATAGGCTGGGGTCCCTGGGGTAGACTTTTGGGCAAAAATGGTCAAGAATCCCACAGAGAGAACAGACGTGGCTAGCTTGTAAGCTGTTCTGATGGAGGGAGTGTTCACAATGCCTCCCTTGGTCATCTGTTCTAACATCTGTCTCTTTCCATCCCCTCTCCCCTATGCCCATGTTTCCTCTTATCAAATCAAAATCCCCCTAATAGAATGAAAGTTCAACTTCTCTTCTCTAGTCCTTAAGGGAAATGAGTGAGCCAGAGGTTCTGGTGGTAATCCTTCATTTATTAAGACTTTATGTGGAATACTCCTCCTCGCAACATTCAGTGGCAGCCCTTCCTCTGCCCTCAGTGACATGTCCCATCAGTCCTTGTAGCAACCAGCTTCTGGAAGGACTAGCTAAGAGGATGATGACAAGGAAAGCTTGATTTTTAGAGGAGCCAAGGTCTGATTATTATATCGAGCCATATATGATCAGAACTGGAAGGGGCCTTAGAGATCATTCAATCTCTGTCCCTCATTTTCCAGAGGAGAAAACTGAGACCCTATGACTTCTCCTGTCCCCCTCTTTTATTTCATTGCCTTTCTTGTTTTTTTCCTCTCACCTTCCCTGCTTGTCTCATCTGCCTCTGACAATTGGATCTCTCCTTTCTCCCTTGTCCTTATCTTTCTTGTCTCCACCTCTCTCTACCTCTTCCATCTCTGTCTCTTTTTCATTCGTCCTTTTTTTTTTTACCTTATCTCTATTCCTACTCTTCCCATAGTTGTTGCCTGTCTTTCTTGTTTGTCCTGTCCCTGTCCCTGCCTTTCTTATCTGTCCTGGCTCTGCCTCTTATGTCTCTGATGCTTCTCCTATATCTACTTTTGTGTCTCTTGGCTGAGTCCTGTGAGGAGGTGGAATGTGACCTCAGGGCTATGAGTGGTAATGGGAATAACCTCAGGCTGGGAAGAAGTCAGGAAATAGGAAACAGATGCCAGGAAAGGGGGAAGTGAAGGCAGACTATAGTGGAAAAGAATCATCTCTGTATCAATGGCCAAAAGGCTAGAAGGAGGCAGAAGGCAAAGAAATTGAAATGTGCAATTAATGAGATGGCCTGTGCTCATTGGAAAGGTTCCTTTCCCTTGTAGCTCCCTGACCAGCCTGTGAGGTAAGAGGGAAAGCGAGAGGGTCACCCAGATGTGTCCAGTTATAGGAACTAGTTAGAATGTATAGGTTTTGTCTGAGCTTGGAGACATTACTGCCCTTCCTATCCTCTAAAATAACCTTCCATCTGGACATATAAGCCTATAGATTTTGGCATGATGATAGAATATAAATATATTCCTTGAGAGAAGGGAGTGTTCCACTATTATATTTCTATCACCTCTCCTCCTAAACCAACACAGAGACGGGTGGAGTACATTATAATACATACTTAATAACTTAAATATTTGTAAGTGATTGACTTCTCCCTTTACCCCAGGCTGAAAAGAGCTGTTATAGGTGAAGCAGGTACACGTTTGGGGGGGGACCACAGCAGGGATCACCCCAGTGAAGCAGATACTGGGAAATGCTTAGTCTGCTCACCTGCTGTTTGTCCTCTCCCACTCAGAACTCTGAGCTCATCTAGAAGTTTGCAAATTAGAAGAGTTCAGCCAGATCCCAAGAAGCTTTCATTACAATGGATCTTTTCCCCCTCAATGAGCTGAAGCAGAAAGGAGAGAGAGACAGAAACAGAGAGACAGAGACAGAGAGACAGAGACAGACAGACATACAGACACACACACAGAGACAGAGAGACAGAGACAGAGAGACAGAGAAACAGAGACAGAGACAGAGACAGATAGAGAGACATACAGACACACACACAGACAGAGAAACAGGGACAGAGACAGAGACAGACAGACACACACACACACACAGAGAGAGAGAGAGAGAGAAGAGAAAAAATTGAGAGAGATAAAAAAGGGTGAGGAGAATGATAGTGATAAGGATTTTGATAGTATGGGTAGGCAAATTTAGAATTCATTTAATTACTGGTCCCCAAGCATAATTAGTTAATGGTACAAGTAATAATTACATGCTTAACTCATAGGGCTATCCCACAGATATTATATGTAAAGTGCTTTGCAAATTTCTAGGCACAATATGACTTATCATTATCATTTGGACCATTTTGCAGATAAGAAAACTGAGGTTCAAAGAAGTGTCTTGTACAAGGTTATATGATGAGTGTTATATGTAAAATTTTAATAGAGGTCTTCCTGAATCCAAATTCAACCCTCCATCCCATGCTGATAGAGCCCATCATTTGCCTCTGGTCATTTTGAGAATTCTATATTGGTAAAGTATCAGCACTATGTTCCATCTGGTCATTTGATCTATAATGTATTCTCATAGCAGTATTGTTTTCGTTTCTCCTTTAACCATCATGTAAATACTGTTCACCATGTTTCCGCTCTTGAGAGCTGGACTAGAGCCTTGGTTTGTGAACATCATGAGGATGAATGTGCTGTTCTCTGTTTTGTGCTTAAAGGATTTTGGGACAAAAGAAAGAAGAACCTTCAAAGAATGATGTGATTATGGCTGTTAGATTGGGAAAGGAGAGGAGAATACTGAAATCTGTCTTTAGACTTGTGTTTGTGTGAAAAAATGTGTACTGTGTTCCTAAAAATATGTAGGTAGATACAAGTGGGGACACATATATTTGGAGGAAGGAGTGTGTGTGTGTGTGTGTGTGTGTGTGTGTGTATATGTGTGTGTGTGTGTGATGTGTGTGTATGTGTGTGGTGTGGGGTGTATATGGTGTGAGGGGTGTTTGTGTGTGATATGTGTATGTGGTATGAAATATGTGGGGTATCTGCATGTGGTGTGATGTATGTAGGGGTTGTGTGTGTGACATGGTGTGTGTGGTGTGAGGTATATGTATAGGTGTGGTATGGGTGTGTGTGTGTGTGGTGGGAGGTGTGTAGTATGCTCTGTATGTGTAGTTAATATGATATGTGTGTGGTGTGGGATGGATGTGTGTGTAGTGGGGTGTGATGTGTGTGGGCTGTGGTGTGTGTGTGTGTGTGTGTGTGTGTGTGTGTGTGTGTGTGTGTGTGGTGTGTGTGTGGTATGGTGTGGTGTGTAATATGTCCATGCATGTGTTCATAAACTTGAGTACCTCTGGGCAGTGGAGAAGTCAACCAGTCAATATAGTTAATTCACCTGTAAATCCCCATAAATGTATTCTTGTCCAGCCCTCATCTCCACATCTTTTCCACAAGAATATCATGAAATATTTTATCCAATGCTTTGCTAATATCTAGGAACACTGTTTGTATAGCATTCTGGTCATCTACCACTTTAGTGACTTTGTCCAAAAAAAGGTCCAGTCACACATAATATGTCCTTGAAACACCCAGATTGCTTTTTTTTCAAATGGTTACGGCTACCTTTTCTTTGTATTCCTTAGCCATTACTCCAATAATGCATCTTAGAATTTTGCCAGGAATGAAATAGTGGGAGAATTCCCCTACAATTCTATCCCTGATATATCACTCACATTTCTACCCTAGCACAAGCCTTTATTACCCATTCACCTAGATTATTTCAGTAGTTTCTTTATAGGTCTTCTTACCTTCAGGCTCTGCCTCCTCAAATGCACATTTCATATCCCTGCCAGAATAATCCTTCTTATACATAAATCTTGTCATGATGTTTCCCTGATCAAAAATCTTCAGTGGCTCCCTATGGCTTCCCCAGTAATGCTCATTCAAGTCATTTCACAAACTGGAATCAATCTATCTTTCCAAGCTTTATTTTATTCCCCTCCATATATTCTCAACTCCTTCTAAATTGGACTACTCTTTGCCACGCTGCCCTTAAAATAATATTTCACTCATTCTTGCATTTGTGAATTTGTTTCATCTACTCAAAAGTATTATTAAAGTAATGGTTAGTGAATGCAAAGAAAAGATAACAGTGATTACTTTCAAAAGGGGGCATGTAAATCACTATTAGTTATTTTATTAATTAGGTATTTTGTAAATTGAAATAACTCTGAGGTACCACCTCACACCTATCAGATAGACTAATATGACAGAAAAGGGAATATAAACGTGGGAGAAGATGTGGGGAAATTGGGTCACTGATGCACTATTGGTGGAGTTGTGAACTGATCCAACCATTCCAGAGAGCAATTTGAAACTATAACCTAAGTAATATAAAAATGTATATACTCTTTGATTCAGCAGTGTCATTACTAGGACTGTATCTCAAAGTGATCATAAAAAAAGAGAAAAAGATCCACATGTACAAAAAATATTTATAGCTCCTCTTTTTGTAGTGGCAAGGATTTGGAAATTGAAGGGATGCCCATCAATTGGGGAAATGGCTAAACAAGTTGTGGTGTCTGAATGTAGAATATTGTTATTCTATAATAAATGGTGAGCAGAAGGATTTCAGAAAAAACCTGTAAAGAGTTTCATAAATTGATGCTGAGGGAAGTAAGCAGAAGCAGGAGCACATTGAACACAGTGACAGCAATAACATTGTGTTTTCCACTATAAGAGATTTAGGTCTTCTCAGCAATACAGTGATCAAAGACGATTCTAGAAGACTTGTGATGGAAAGAAAGAGCTATGGAGTCTGAATACAGATCAAAGCATATTTTTTTAACTTTTTAAATTTCTTTTTTGTTCTTTCTCATGGTTTTTCCCTTTTTTTCTGATTCTTCTTTCACAACATGGCTAATATGAAAATATGTGTAACATTGGCCATGCATGTATAATTTCTATCAGATTACTTGCTATCTTAGGGAAAGGGGAGGGAAGGTATAAGGGAGAAAATTTTACAAAAATAAATGTTGGCAACTATTTCTACATGTAATTGGAAAATAAATAAATAAAAATTGAAAAAAAGCACTATGGCTATTTCAAGGAAATAACATGTCTGACCAGACTTTTTTGGACTGAGTTTCTAACATGATGGATTAAAGGAATGTTACAGAAATAATTCCCAAGATTTTAGCAAAGTATTTGAGATAGTATTCTATGTTATCTTTGTGGAAAAGATAGATAGAGACTAAACAATAATGTATTTACATAGATCCATGGTTGAATGACTAGACAAAGAAGAGTCACTGATGATGGGATGGTAACTTGGAAGGATGTCTTCAGTACATTGCCACAGAAATCTATGTTTGGTCCTATGGCATTTAAGACTTTTATCAAAGATTTGACTTCAAGTTCACATGATATGTTTGTCAGATTTGCAAGTAGTACAAAGTTGGAAGGGATAGCTCCCACTGTATGATGGACTCCAAAAAAGATCTCTCTCTCTCAATCTCTCTCTCTCTCTCTCTCTCTCTCTCTCTCTCTCTCTCTCTTAAGGTTTTTGCAAGGTAATGGGGTTAAGTGACTTGCCCAAGGCCACACAGCTAGTTAATTATTAAGTGTTTGAGGCTGGATTTGAACTCAGGTAACTCCTGACTCCAGGGCTGGTGCTTTATCCACTGTGCCACCTAGCTGCCCCATTTATTCTTTACATTATGTCAGTCACCATACTTAGCACAACAACCGTGGGAGTAGGTGTTATTATTATTAACCTAATTTTACAGTTGAGGAAACTGAGGCAGACAACTCGAGTAACTTGAAGCTAGTTAATAAGCGTGTGAGGTTGGATTTCAACTCAGATCTTCCTAGGACTAGTTCCTGGGCTCTAATCCATTGTATTTTGCAGCTGACTTTAATGAAAACTTGAACTGCAATTTGGAGAGGCCTACCTTGGGGAAACAAGGAAGTGATAGCCTTCTCTGTACTGTGTCCTAATCAGATCACATCTGGAGTGTCATGTTTAGTTCTGGGTATCATAGTTTAAGAAAAACATTGATATGCTAAAGGGGATTCAGAGGACAACTTCAATGCTATGATAAATGGGGATCAACTGAAGCAACTGGAGAGTTTTAATCCGAAGAGAAGGCTTGGGGGGCATAATAGCTGTCATTCTTTGATTCTTCCAGCATTTACTAAGAATCTATTGTGTGAGACATTTAGGTAATCTAGGGATACAAAGGCAAAGACAAAAGTCTCTGAATTCAGAGGATAGGGTGGACAACATGTTGACAAAGAAGCTAATACAGAAGACAGGGTGTCCCTAAAATTTTAGGTCAGCCACCAAAGCATTTGGTATCTTAGACCCACCCTAAGACTTGGGACACTCTGTACACATAAAGTAATTTTGAGGAGACAAGCCACTAACATCTGAGGAGACTGAGAAAGCTCTCATGAAGGAGGTGACACTTGAGCTGAAGTTAGAATGGAACTATGGATTATAAACAGTGGAGTTAAGGAGAGAGTACATTCCAGGTATGGAAGGGGTGGGGTGGGGCAAAGGCATGGAGGTGAGAAAGAAAAGGTCAAGTTTAAGGTAAAGAAGTAAACCAGTTTGTTTGGAACATAGAGTGTAAGAAGGGGAAATAATATGAGATCAGTCTAGACTGTGAAGGACTTTAGTGTTTATATTTATATTATATTATATTAATTATAGCATAATTAATATAATATAATATAGTTATGCTATGTTATATTTTGCCAGACTTTAGAGTTTATATTTAATTCCAGAGAAACACAGGACAAAAACACCAGCATCAGAGACAATAGGGAGCCATTGAACCTCTTAAGCAAAGGGTGACATGGTCAGAAACTATGCTTTAGGGATGTCATTTTGGCCACTTGGTGGAGGGATCTGAAAAGGACTGTGAAAGGGAGAGAGAAGATTGTTTTTTTCCTTGGACCAAGGGGAGAAAGCCAGGAGCAATAACTGGAAGTTGAAAGGAAAAAAGCTTAGTATTGTTATTGGGAATCTTTTTCTATTACTTGGCATGTCAAAAAATGGAATGGACTACCTTGGGAGGTGATGAGGTCTCTCCCCCTGAATGATTCCAAATAAAGACTGCACAACCACCTGCTAAGGGTGTGGTCACTGATATGCCTTCCAATTCAGAAATTTTATGATTCCTACCAATCCTTAAAGCATAATTCAAGTGCCACCTCCTCCAAAAAGCCTTTTCTGATTCCTCATGGATGGGGAATAACCTTCCCTTGGACTCATAGAGATTTTTTTTTACAGCTCCACTTGTACTTACAATAACTGTTTTCTGTTTGTGTCTTTACCACCACTCCCCCCCCCCCCAGGTTCAAAAGAGATCTTTTTATCTATTTTATCTAAATATCTAAACTTTGTGTCTCCCCAGTGCCAAATACATGCAATCATCTTTTAATAAGTTAGTTGAATGAATGACTAAATGAATGGATGGGGGTATAGGGGTGTGATCAAGTGTCTGGAAGCTATATAGATGAGGGACTATATGTGTGTGGGAGGAGATGAGTGTCAATGAGTAGGGATGGGGAGTCTGGTCGCCTGTGTGGGTGGATCTACACAGAGCTGGTTGAAGTCCCAAGACCCTTCTTCCACCCCTTTGATCTGAGTTTAATCCCTTCCCTGCATCTGAGACAGTATTCTTTTGAGGAAAGTTCCAGGCAAAGAAGCTCTGGGGCCTTCCTCCTAAGATCCCCCGAGCCACAGTGGCTCTTCCTTATCCCCCCAGGGGTCTCAGCTTATCCCCCCAGCTATGGGGCTCCCCTCCACACCCCTACTCCTAGCTTCAGGCTCCACCCTGCCCACTGCGCAATGCCAGAGCTGCTAACAAAAGGGTAAGACGGTGCTCCGTTTCCAAGGGAACCCCCATGCCAATTGCAGCCTCGTTGAAGGCCTCTTGAAGGGAAGGCGAGCTAGGGAGGAAGGGCAGGCAGCTATGGCCTTCTGCCCTAGCTGAAGCAGTAGCTGAAGACTGGAGCTTAGAGCTCCCACGTAGCCTCTCAACCTCACTGTGTGACCTGGGATAAGTCACTTAACATCTCTGAGCTCCAGTAACAACTTAGAAAGGAGCTGAAGATGGGACAAGAGCTCCTGGGAAGAGCTTGGTGTAGGGGAAGACATGCTCCCATCTTTTGACTTAGACTTTAATTTGGACCCCCACCCTATCCTCATCCCATTCATCTATCCTTCTGTTCCCACACTGACACCCACAGCCTCTGTGAAAAATTTGAGTTTCCCAAACTCCCCTCCTCCCAATAAAATCTGACTTTGGCTATATCGTCTCCATGGCAACCAAGTTGGTTTTCTGGATCTTCAGGGAGATAGGAGGGTGAAGGTACAGATAAACATTTCTCTTCATCACATCTGGAGCTGAGACGGGTGTGGGAAAGGTAGGGAGAATGAACTTACCTTTCCTCCCTCTACCTGTGGCCCTTGACCTTGCAGGGCAAAGGATCCAGGGGAAGAAATTCTAATCTGTGGCAAATTAGACAGTAATTCCACCTCCAGAGGCACTGAGTGGAGTGGAAGACAAGAGGACTTGCGTTCCAATCCTCTCTGGTATCTAGAAGCATTGTGACCCTGGTTAAGTCACTTAAAACTTCTCTAATCTTTGGTTTCTTCTTTTACTGACAGATCTACTTTCCTGCCAAGATGAGTGTGGGGGAAAGCAATATGTAAAGTTGCAAGTGATGGGAATTCATCCAAATTCAGCCAATTTGGCTAAAGCTACCTAGAAGAGAGAGAAGGCAGATCTTTGACTCCTATGGGTGAGAGAAGTGAGGGGAAAAGAGGGTCAGAGTGACCCCAGCATCTTTTAGTCAAAAAGTATCAGAAATGAGAGAGAGTAGTCCTTCCCTGTGAGTCTTTTGAGAGGAAGGGACCTCCAGGCCTCAGTTGGTGGATACTGCCCCATTCCTGAACACAACCCAGCTCTCCCCTCCATTTCCCTTCTGAGTTTTCCCAAGGGAAAGGCAGAGATCAGAACAAATCTCCAGGATACAAACCATGTGATAGCTGCAACATTTTAGAAATCTGTAGGTGCTATTATTATTCCCACTTTACAGATGAAGAAACTGAGATAGATTAAATGATTTGCCCAGGATTACATAGTTAGTAAGCATCTGAGGCTAGATTTTAATTCAGATCTTTCAGGACTCCAGGCCCAGTACTCTGCTGCACAGAATACTATTCTGGCCATGCCTGGAGGAATCTGAGGAGAAGATGGTCCTTTCACAGTCAATGTGAGACCTTCCTCTCAAAATGTGAGCCCTTCTTTTCCCCAACCCAGAACCAGAGGCTCAGGGATCTAGGGAGTCTGTGGGAAGGCAGTCTGGGGTCAGGGCTATAAAGGAGCCAGGCAACAGGCCAAGGAAAGCAGGCCTTAAAAAGAACCAGAGTTATTTCCTTTCTCTTCCCCCTCCTGACCAGTTCATTCACAGGTCAGTCCTGTGTAGGTCACAGCTGGGGAGTATCCTCTGTTCTGTTCCCCATATCCTTCCCTCCCCCTTCTCCTCCTCCTCCCCAGCCTGGATACCCCCTCAGCCCTCATCAGCAAGGGTCAAACATAGCCTAAGCTATTCAAGAGACACATAATGATTCGTAGGGGGCATGGACTCTGAAATCACAAGGCCCAGATTGTGGATCCTACCTAGTCTGGCTACTGACTCCCTTTGGGACTCTGGATGTTTTCTTAAAGTCCTTGGGCCTCAGTTTCCTCTTCTGTAAAATGAAAGGGTTGAAGTCATTCTGTCTAAACTCCCTTTCAGCTTCAAATCTATGAACCTCTGAGATAAGAGGAAATGTCGTCCTTTAGGGCCTGGCAGCATCTGCTGATAGTACAGAACTACTAAAGAAAACACTCTCCACAGACTCTCCAGGTTTGGAGGGGCTTGGAGGTTAACCATCCATACCATATTGAAAACTAGAATCCTTTCTGTAATATTCCTAACAACCTCTGCGTAAAGTGATATCTCTGCAGTTAGAGGGCTTGAGTTCAAATCTTGGTTCTGATTCTTATTATATGACTTTAGGCAAAGTGCTTAATGTTTCTGGGTCTCAGTTTCCCCAGATGTAAAATGGAGAGAGGGGAGTAAATTGTCTCTGAGATCACTTGTAACCCTGAAACTGGATTCTTATGAATGTCTACTGATAGGGAGCTTGCTTAAGTTTGGTCAGTTCTAATAGAGAGTGTGATTCAGTCTATTGTGTCTACAGATTGTCTATAGTCTATTAAGACTATAGGTTATTATTAAGTCTATAGATTGTGATTAAGTGTATGAAAGGGTGTTACACAAATGGCCGTCATCCTAAATATTTCCCTTTTTTCATTAATTTCAAAGACTAGGGAAGGATGTGCAAGAGGGCAAGCTTTGGGGGATGGGGGAAAGTCATTGCATTCATTCCCCCACCTCCAATCAACTTTGCTGCCGTCTCAATATAAATACTCCTTAACGACAACTAGCCAGCCAACCCATTCTCCTCTTTGGATACAGCTGGTTACCCATTCTGTCAGTCACTGTTTTTGGTATGTGGCTACCTGAAATCCTTTGGGTTTAAAGCTCAGGGATTCTTCCTCCAGAAGACCAGGGGCAGGGATGAACAAGATCAACCAAGGGTAGAGGTCCGACTCTTACCTAAGGAATGCCAGAAATGTCCCAAGAAGTAAGAGGACTTTCCCGGCTGGAGACTCGAGGAGCAGACTGATCATCTAGGCTGGGTTGGAGTAGTAAGATGAGATGGGAAGGGTTTGTTTTGCATTTTGATGCTTTTCCTTGAGGCTGGTGGTGTGAACTATTTTTGACTTCTTCCTCATCCCTTAGCACAGGCACATAGGTCAGATTTGATAGTTTCCCTTCTCTTAATAAGAAAGAGGAGCTAGCTGGCACAGGGAATAGAGTGACAGGACTGGAGTGAGAAAAAGTCCTCTTTCTGAAATAAAAATTGGCCTCAGATACTTACTAGCTGGGTGACCTTGGGCAAGTCACTTAACCCAATTTGCCTCAATTTCCTCATTGTAAAAATGAGCTGGAGAAGGAAATGACCAATCACTTCAACATCTCTATCAAGAAAGCCCCCAAAGGGGTCATGAAGAGTGAAACAAACTGAACAACGATTAATGATTAGAGAGAAAACCCAGAGTCAATCAGGAAAAGCATTGGGACTAAGGCTCTCCTGGAAGATGCTGATAGCAAGAATACTTTGACCCTGATGCAGAATTTATCTGCTTCTTTCTCCTTGAAGCTGGAAGTTGAGTACACACCTCCTATTTCTGCTCAGGTCTACACAGCAGGATCAGACTGGACACCTCACAATCACCCACCTCATTCCTGCCTTCCTTTCTTAATGAAAGCAGATTTCTTCTGGGGAGGCAATATGGTATATTTGGCTCTTGGATTAGAGGCCCTGAGTGTGATTTGGCCTTCAACAAGTCACTTAACCTTCTGGACCCTAGTTTCCTTTGCTGTAAATGAAAGTATTGAATGTGGTAACCTCTTCATTCCTTTACAGTCTGGGATTGTGTGTGTATGTGTGTGTGTGTGTGTGTGTTTGTGTGTGTGTGTGAGAGAGAGAGAGAGAGAGAGAGAGAGAGAGAGAGAGAGAGACTGATAGACACAGACACAGAGGAGAGAAGAGAGGGGAGAAAGAGAAAGAGAGAGAAAGACAGAGACAGACAGACAGACACAGAGAGACAGAGGAGAGAAGAGGGGGAGAAAGAAAAAAGAGACAGAAACAGAGACAGACAGAGAGAATCAGAGAGGGAGAGAGAGAGAATGAGAGAGACAGAGAGACAGACAGACACAGACAGAGGAGAGAAGAGAGGGGGAGAAAGAAAGAGAGACAGAGACAAACAGAAAAAGACAGAGAGACAGAAACAGAGACAGACAGAGAATCAGAGAAGGAGAGAGAGAGAGAGAATGAGAGAGAGAGAGAGAGAGAGAGAGAGAGAGAGAGAGAGACAGAGAGACAGCCAGAGAGAGTGAGAGAGAGAGATCCCCTGATACCTTAGCCTTGGCAAGCCCTCATCTTGCTTCTCTTCCCTACAATACACAAGTCATCACTCTCCCAGCTTACTTCATTGCTTTTCAGCACTTGTTGAGAACAATTGCAGGTGTTATCACTCTGAAGACCCAGGTTTTTATTGCCCTGGTACATAGACCGCAGTCTTTGGACTTGTGTAATGTGGGTTCAAATCCTATCATCACCACTGTGTGATTTGGGGCAAGTCCCCTTTTGTTCTCTGCGCCTCCACTTTAAAAAAAGGTGGAGTTGGACTCACATCAGAGAATGAAAGCTGGAGGAAAATGCAGAGATTACCTAATAGAACCCCTCATTTTATGGAGATTCAGAAATGATGAAGGCCATGGTCCTATAAATAAGAAGAGCAGAGCCCAAATCTGAACCCTGAGAATCCTCACCCTACAAAGCCTTCTCCTGACCTTTGTGGGCCCTTCCAAGTCCTAAACAGAGTTTGTGAACCCACAGTAGCAGCAGCAACAGCAACAATAACACAGAGACATGTTGCTACTCCCTTGGCACAAGCTTGGCTCTTCCCTTGGCCAATACTGCAATTGCCAGAGCTCACATTGTTACTTCTCTGGCACATGTTGGCTCCTGGGGGGGTACACTGTTACTCACAAAGCTGGCCTTGTTACTATGAAGGCAGGCATTGGTCCGGCTCCAAACCCTATATTGATACTCGGGTAGCATAAACATCGTTACTCTGCTCCTATGCATTGTTATTGGTGATGCATACATGGCAACTTTGAATAGATCCATTGTTGGCTTCTGGCAGATGCTGTTATTCCAGTGGGGTGCATGGTAACTCTCTCTCTCTCTCTCTCTCTCTCTCTCTCTCTCTCTCCCTCTCTCTCTCCCTCCCTCCCTCCCTCCTTCTCTTCCTCCTCCTCCGTCCCTCCCTTCTCTCTCCTCCTCCTTGTCTCTCTCTTTCTCATTCTCTGTCTCTGTCTCTCTCTTTCCCCCTTATCTCTCTCCTCCTCCCCCCTCTCTCTCCCCCTTCTTTCTCACTCTCTCTGTTTATCTCTCTCTCTCTCTCTCTCTCTCTCTCTCTCTCTCTCTCTCTCTCTCTCCTCCCCCTCTCTTCTCTCTCTTCCCTCTTTCTGTGTTTGTCACTATTTCTTTCTCCATCTCTCTATTCCTATGTCTCTCTGCCTCTGCCTCTGTCACACACAGACACACAAACAGCCACACACATTACTTACTCTTCCTTGTCTTTCTGTCTGTCTGTTTTCCTCTGCTTTTCTTTCTTCTTGTCTTTTGTTTCTGTATCTGTGTCATTTCTGCCCATTTCTGAATCTGTCTTTATTTCTCTTTGTTTCACTGTCTCTCCTTGTCTCCATCTCTGCCTCTGACTGTTTGTTTTTTTCTTTGGGATCATGTTCCAGGGAGTAACTAACTAGACCTTGGGGAGGTAATACATCTTTTTTTCCTATCCTGGATCATACAGTAAAAGGAAGGTGAGCAGGTAGATAAAGTCCTGAGTTCAATGGTCTAGAGTTAGAGAATAAAGGTTAGAGTCCTAAATTTTGACTTTTCCTAGCTGGGTTTCAGTTTCCTCATTTATAAAATGAAAATACTCTTGCATTAATATCACAAGGTTGCCAGGAGAGAAATATCTTTTCAAACTCAAAGGACTCTATTGATATGAGTCACCGTGGAAATAGTTTTCATTTTGGGTAGTCGTTAATCCCTTAGTGTCATAATGTTCATGGACAACTTGATGGTCCACTCTGGTGGTAGTAGTCATATGAATGGAGACAAGTCTTTGTCTTATCTCTCTTCCAGTCTTTAAGGAAGGTGAACTGGTTTGTTTGCTATCGTGTGTGTGTGTGTGTGTGTGTGTGTGTGTGTGTGTGTGTGTGTGTATGTGTGTGTGTGTTTAGATTCACAAACATATTGAGCAGAGAATAAAGTTAAGAAATTTGAGAAGCCCCAATCTATAAGAATGGACAGCACTTCCTTTCCCAATTATTGGCTTCTGGGATTAGCCATTCCCCATCTAGCTCAATAGAGAAACTACTATTGTGGCCCTGGGAGTACTGAGCCCTTGGCATTCCCATCTCATCTCCTCCTCAAAGTCTTCTTTGAGTTTTATAGACCACAGAGATTCCCCAAATGTGATTTTCTGCTTCTCTCATTTGACACTTTCCATTCACTGTGATGTCTATGTGCCTATCTCTTTGACCAGACTGTAAAGTTCTGGTTGGCATATCCCCCTTGCCCATGGGAAGCACCCCAGCAAGTCTTCTTGTGGGACCATTAGGCATAAGTCAACTGTGCTTGCAACTCTTTTTGAATTCTGATCTTGCAGTCAGCTGTGGGACTTTAGCTCCAGTTTTAGAACTCTCCAGGGCAAGAATGTGCATGTATGTCTGTAAGCATGCACAGCCATGTATATACAGACTATTGTGTGCATTTTACACTTACCCAGTCACCCCAATATAGCATGTGAACAAATTTGTACACATGTGTATGCATAGCATTATGGATTTGGGTCATCTGGTGAAGCCTTTGGACTCCTTTGTTGAAGTAGTATTTTTAAAAGCATAAAGGAAAATACTTAGAATTACAATGTAAACTGTTTATATCAAATACAGCTATCAGTAGCTATGTGTTTTTGCACATGTATGTATATACATACCCACACACATACATTACATATCTGCATATATATTTATATATTATATATATATATGTGTGTGTGTGTGTGTGTGTGTGTGTGTGTGTGTGTGTGTATTTCAAGTTCACAAATCCTAAATTAAGAGCTCCTAATCCAGAGATTCCTCTCCTGGGTATCACTGGGCAGGTTTATCATTTGATAACTCATTGTAATATGTCTCATATACCACAAATTAAAGAGGATGCTATAGTGTCATGGAAAGAGAATAGGTGCTGCCATTAGAAGAGCTGGATTCAAATCCTGGCCGCTGTTCACCTTGATCAGTTGAATGATCTCCCTGAAATTCAATTTCTACAATTAGAGATAGTATTTTTTTAGTACGTATTCTCAGAGCCATTGTGAGGAAAATCTGTATAAAATGCAAAAGAGGATGTCCCAAAAGTCTTATTGCAGTTTTTGATGCAACAAAAGCTTAAAAGCATTACTGAAACTTTTGGGACCCCTTGTATAAATGTTAGTGATTGTACTTATTTATTGATCAAACAAAGGTGGTTTGGAACCATTTTCTACTTTCTATCTAATTATTTTTCAAAGCTAGGAGAGTGGGTAAGCTCTCTTTATCACTTTGGTTTTTCTTCCTGAAGAAAAGAATTCCAATCTATTTAATCACTCATTAAGTTCTTTTTTTGGCAATCCTAGAGTCAAGGTTATGCCCATTAGATGCCAGCCATGTTCCAGCCTTGCAACTGGTAAAGATACAAAGACAGGCAAAGAAAGACCAAAGAAAAGTCTGGTGAAGGGAGAAAACTTACCAGTACCTATGTACAAATAAGATATACACAGGGCAAATGGAAGATAATCCCAGAGGGAAGATACTAAAAGAGGAAGATAATCTCTTAAAGCAAACAAACTCTTCTAGATGCTATGAAGCTGGGAAGGTTTGGAGCATGTGGTTTAGTTAGGTCCCCATTATGGACTTGGGAAAATTCAGAGAATTTCATTACTAGGTGGTAGGTACAGTCATGTTTTGTTTTTGTTTTGTGTTTTTGGAAGAGAGGGGAGGGGAAAAGGAAAGAAGCACAGTAGCTTTCAGAGATCCCCTCCTAAATTAGGTTTAAGAGGAAGTGTCCATACTGACAAAATGGCAGATCCTTGAAGCAATGAATTGATAGCTAATTAAAGGTTTTACTATACAATTCTCTCCACCAATGTAAGTACAATTTATAGGATTTTTTTTGCAAGACAATAGGTTTAAATGACTTACCCAAGGTCACAGAGCTAGGTAGTTATTAAGTATCAGAGGTCATATTTGAACTCAAGTCCTCCTTCCTCTAGGACCAATGCTCTATCCACTACATCACCCAGTTGCCCCTGCGATTTGTAGTCTTAAAGAATTGCCCAGAGCACTGAGATGTCAAATGATTCGCTCAGGGTCACACATTCAGGATGTTAGTATGTTTATTTTGTTTGTGTTAGTAAATTTAAAAAAAATTACTTTGAGAACAGTTCCATTTTCCACTTTCCAAACTTACCTCACCCCCATTAGTCTGTGGACCAGAGAATAAGAGGGACTTCAGTAAGATCACACAGCAAATATGGCTATTGGAGTAGAGTTGGCCAGCATTAACTAGAAGGTACTCCCTCCCTCACCCCCATTTTTCTATCAGGGAGTTACTGAATTCCCCTTAGCCATTGACCAAGTTATGACTCAACTCAGAATTAGGAAATGACCCAATATTTACAACATACACATTCACACAGGAGATGAAAATCTCCCTTGAGTGGGAAATGATGATTTATTTCTCCCTGCAGGTGCATGGCTTTGTCTTCTGATTATAAACTACATAGCCCAGTGAATCAGCAGGCCTGGCAGCAAACAGGGAAGGGGCTTGGACTCCATTGCAGGCCAAGGAATGTGGCAGAGTTGGGGAAGGCTTGGGAACAGTCTTGGAGAAGCCATCTCTCAGTTTAAGTGGAGGAGGAAGGGGGGGTGCTGAGTGGAAGGAGCAGGAGTCAGCAATGGAGAAGGGGACTTTCAAGTGAAGTGGCAAAGTCTCAAGTTGGTGGAAGGGAGAAGAATCTCAACAGAAGGGTTTGTACTCCTGGAATTGGGTAGAGATCTTGGGAGGGGAGCAGTGGGTGAAAGCCTGGTGTTACAGACAGAGCACTGACTTTAGAGACAAAGGCAGGTATTGGGAATCTTCCTTAACCCCTCAGCAGTCTTTTGAATGAATTTATTGAGTGTCAATTTCCTCACCTTTAAAATGAAGAAGAGATTGGGATCCACCCTCTGGAATTGCTCACAACTCTAAATCTATGATTTTAGAAGGTTTTTATGTGAGGCTGAAGAGTTTGTATTTAATGCTTTTTGAATAGAGGGATGTCATCTTATTGGCTGTGTAAAAGATGGTTTGAGAGGCAAGAGTCCAGAGATGAAGAGACTAGTTAGGGGTTGTTATCAGAATTCACGAGAGATAAGTGATAGAGAGGATAAATAAAAGTAATATGGAGGAGGTAAAATCCTGGGGATTTGGAAACTAATTGGATATGGGGTGGGGTGGGGGTGAAGGAGACCACAAAGTAGAAGTTGGCTTTCTAGTTTGAAACCTTGGTGACCAAGACAATGCCTTCAGTATAGATGGGGAAGTTGACAAATTGAGGGTGAGAAGCCCATAGGCCATACAGAAAGAGAAATCTAGAGACTGGGGGTCACACAGGGCTCTGGTTCAGAAAGGGGATTGGGACTACCTATCACCTTGTCTATAGAAAGGTGAACAAGGGAATTATTGGTAGAACCAAGGGTGAGAGTATAGTAACTAAGAGTATAGTAAATACTCGGGGCAGAGTCTTGGATGATCATTATATCAGGTACTCTTTGAGTTTTGTTTTTGTAATAGACCCAGGGCTGAGTGGTATTTATTTTGTCTATAGGTGATATTTAATGTTTATTTGAATTGAATTAGTAGGTGGTTGTCAATGAAACAGAAAAGGAGCAGTCACACACATCAAGAAACACAGATGTGTTAATGAGATGATGAGTACCCAGCCTAGCAATTCAGGTAGATGAATCTTAACATAAATTTAGATGGTTTGGGGTTGGATTGTGAATTTCCTTGAATGACTTATTAAAGAGCAGAGTTCTGATATTTGGACCAAGAATCACACTTGCTCTAAGGCTAACTGGATAGATCTGTCTTTCCCTCCCTTCCCTTTAATTCCTTCCTCCCTCCCTCCTTCCTCCCTCCCTTACTATTGTTTCTTTCTCAGTCAATAACCTCCTTTACATCCAGTTTAAGTAATAAAATTCTAAATCAAGCATTAAGAATAATTTAGTTCCTTTTCTTACATAATTTCAAAATGACTTCCAATTCACAACTGCACCAACAGAAAACTGGTGTGCCTATCTTCCCACAGTCCTGCCAAGCATGGATGTCTGCAGCTTTGGGCATGCTTATTAGCTTTCTGGGTGTGAGCTGGCACCTCGGGGTGGTTTTAATTTGCTGATGTTGTTTTTCTTTGGTTCTGTCTAGATGGAGTCATGATGTTTTAGATGATCCGTTTGCTCAGGAGCAATGATGAACGCAGCTGAACTGTACTAGCTCATAGTGGACAGCGCCATCATATTTTGCTACTCTCTCCAAGGCTCCTAAACCAGCAGATGCCTCTAGATAAAGAGATCGTAGCAATGAGTTTATTTTCTGGGGCCCCCTCCGATCCTCTGTCTGAACTCTCCCTCCTTCCATATGGGGCCCCCAATTTGTATATGGATGTGAAAATTGTCATCTCTAACCCTATTAGAACACTCCAGTGGAGCCAGGCCTCACTCCTCTTTGCTGAATCCCATCTCCCTTCCCCAGGCCTTTGTGGGGGGGATGTCTCCTGAACCTTCAGCCTCCCTGAATAACTAATCTCTTTTCATCCTCCCCCAGAGGCAAGTATCCAGAATATGTTGCAAGGTAGAAAGAAGGGGGGGGGGGTGAGGCCTGGGACGGGGGTCCCCTCAGTCATGATTGTCTGTGCTCCTTGGAACATTTTAAAGGGATTAAAGGCTGGGAACTGGGGGCTGGGGGATGGCTGTCTTCAGGGATGTGTGCTCAGTGGGGGAGAAGATGGAATTCTTCTTTCTTCCATCAGACTTGTCCAGAAGGGCTGGTGAGTGCAAGATAGATGATGAGGATAAGGGGGCATCCAATTAATTCCAATTTAAACCCAATTTTGTCTCCTTTATAATTAGAACAGCAGGCGTGTTTTAATAGTGGATTATCTCTTCTGGGCAGTTGTTCATCATCTGCTTCTTTGCTGTGTCAAACATCCCCTGAGCTGAATTCTACACACATGGAGAGAGAGTTGTTTGGGACATGGGACAGTTCTAGGGCTAGGGGCTGGGATTGAGGCATTGGACTTGAAGGGTTTTCCTGGGCAGGAACATGTTCTATTGGACAGAGAAGTGGATTTAGTGGGGGGAGATTCAGGAGATAGACAGTGGAGCCCCAGTTCTTCATTGGGCTTGATGGATAGGGCATGCCTAGGGATAGAATTCCATGCTCAGTATTCCTATCTTTAAAATAAGAACTGATTCACATTGTTGTTTTTCCCTTTCCTTATTAAACCAAATCAAAAGAACAAGCCAGGGGAACCAGCTTGTCCTTGCTGAATTTGGTCACCCTTCCCCAGACCTTGGAGGAGCAGGATACATGGTCAGACCCACTTCCACGTTAAGCTGAGTGAAGAAAAGAGCCAAGTATGTGAGATAGTGGGTTTCATGCAAGCTGTGAGAGGTGAGGGGGACCCTCTGGTTTAGTGATGGAAGTGGGGGCAGTCATCTATGGATCTATTCATCATCCCTGGAACTCTTCAAATCAAAATATCTATCTCCTGGCCCTCACTCTCCTTTTGTTTTGTTTTCTCCTATTAGAGCATTTCTGGAAATGACTAGTGAGAGAATTTGCTTTATTTAAAGATGTAGATTTATTACAAAGGCTTTGGTTTTTTCCTTTATTTCTTTTTATTGAGGGGGAAGGAATTGGGAGAAGTTGAAAATAAATGATTGTTTAAAAAAGATGATAACATAAAAAAAACAATACAAGCTTCTTAAGAGCATGGACTGCCATCGTTTTTGTATTTCTGTCTCCAGAACTTAGTATGCTGGTTGGCAGACAGTAAAAGCTTAATACATGTTCATTTCTTTCTTCTTTTCCTCTTTCCTTCCCTCACTCCTTCCCTCACTCCTTCTTTCCCTCCTTCCTTCTTCCTGTCCCACCATCTTTCCCTTCCTCCCTTCCTCCCTTCCTTCCTCCCTTCCTCCCTCCCTCCCTCCCTTCCTTCCTTCTTTTTTCCCTCCATTTTTCTTCCTTCTTTCCTTCTTCCTTTCTATCTTGCATGTGACATGGCTCTAGATACTCTGTCTTTTGTCTAGAACTCTTTTCTTTTCCATTCCATGAGCTCCCTGCATCCTTGACAAGTAGGGGACATCCCACTCCTTTTATGAAGCATCATCATTCCTCCTTTGGTTTTGTTGTTACTCCACCAAGAAGTGAGCTATTCCTAGGCTGCTCAGGGATTAGTTTTCCATATATGGAGCAGCCCCATTGTTGGGGTTTGAATTTCTTCCTTGGTAAAAAATGAGACTTGAATTATCTCTGTCCCTTATCATGAGGAGTGACCAGAGAGCTAGAAGTGTGAGCACCAAGACCAAGACCATTTTTTGAGGTTCAAAAGGATGAATGTAAAAGCACTATATAAATGTCAGTTGTAGTTATGTTATTATATTACTATACTTTTATTATTATCCTGTAGTCACCAGGCATGATTCTGGCGATGATTTAATTCTCTGAATCTTCTACTGAACTTCTATTGGACTCAAAAAATGTTTATAGAATAATACAGGAGTATGCTAGTACATGTTTAACAACCAGGTTTTCAGGAGAGAAAAATGTATACAAAAAATTCCGTTAAGTTTAATGGGCCTTATTATCACTTTCTTAAGTTTAGACAATGAACAAAACAATAAATAAAGCCCTGATTTAGAGGGATTGTCAATATTTGAGATACAAATGCATATATAGGAAATTTAACAATCATGAGCTGACTTCAGGACATCCTTGGATGAAGATCAAGAAATAACCTTTATACAAGGTCATCACTGAAGCCCATTCCACCTCTTACCTTGTCTTGAAATTGATTACAACCAAGACCTTGGCCTGGCTTATTCTGCCCCCTCCAGAATCTGGTTGGATCTTTATCCTCTCTTCTCTTGCCATGCTTTCTTCATACCATTGTTTAAGCAGATGACCTTCCCTTGTGAGGGTTCACTTGCCAAATAAGAGGCCTGGTATTTTGTGCATTGTTGACCCATTCTTCTGTAAAATCCCTTTTAAGTTACAGCAACAGAAGATGCCATTTCCAATCTTGGCTCTTTTGCAGATTTACTTGGGGTTTATCAACATAACTTTTGCTCTGTGATTCTTATCTCATAGCATCATAGGATTTAGACCTAGTTAGGACCTTAGAGATCATTTGGTGCAAAGAGAAGGACACAGAGTTGGGGGAGGTGATTTGCCCAGATCCATAGGATCATAGCTCTAGAGTTGAAAGAGTCCTTCAAGTGCATCTAATTCAATTCCTATCACTTTATGAATAAGTGACTGAGACCCAGAGAGGCTAATGACTTGCCCAGAGTTCCATGGTTAGGTAAATGGCAGAGGGAGTGTTTGAAGGATTTTGGACTCCACAAGTCTAGTGGTCTTTCCACCACAAAGTAGTCAGTAACACAGGTCCTTATTCAAAATCTAGGGCTTATGGTTCATGGACAATGTAAATGAGTACATGACTATGTCTGTTGCCAACCTCGCCGAGCTGTTAGGAGATTCACATGAGACTGTGAACAAAAATGGTTGGATAAGTTTAAATTATTGTAGGAATTAAATTATTGTTGGCTGTTTATTAATTGAAGAGTAAAGCAGAAGATGAGGCATGGGGGTACCATGGGACCACTCAGAGCAAGTTTTCTTAAAGTACAGGATAATTCCTTTTTAATTAAGAAAGTACAATAGGAACCTCTAGAGGAGGTGATTCCTTCATCTTGTACTTTGTGATGGATGAGAGTAGAGAGTCAGGTAGAATTCAACATACACAATCCACAGATGTTGAGAGAAAACATTTCAAGATCTTCAAAAAGGGCAAATAGAATCACAAGTCATAAAATTTTTTTTCAGCAGAAATTACTCCAAAAGGGAAGGTAAACTCTGGTAAGTGGAATTATGAAGATATAAAAAATTCTAATGAGGAAGAAAAGGTCTAAAGTTACCTATAGGATGAATACAAAAAAACAGTACAGTTCCACAAGAATAGGTCTCTTTTATGTTGTATTCAGAGAGGGGCTAGTAGACAGAACAAGGGAGGTGGCAATTTCACTGTATTCATTCCAGACCAGACCTCATCTTAAATATTATGTCCACTTCTGGACACCACACTTTAAGAAAAACATCCATCTGAACTCAAAGTAAAGACTGAGATATGTTTTATTTGGACCTAACCAATGTAGGAATTTGTTTTGCTTGACTAGACATGTTTGTAACAAAGGATCTGTGTTTCTTCATTCTCACATGGAGAGGGGAAAAGGCAGGAGGAAAAAAAGAATGATCTTCATTTACTGGAAAAATCCATGTTAAAAATATATTGTTAAACTGGAGTGTGTATAGAGAAGGGTAATGAAAATGGGGAAAGGACTTGAGATCATTCCATATAAAGAATTGAATTTTAAGAAACTAAAGATGGTTAATTTACAAAGGAGAAAGATGGCTGGTGTCTTTAAAAAATCTGTGGTGCTATCACTGGAAGATGGATCATTCAGAGATAGTGTGTTTGGTTTCATGTAAGAAAACAATGCCCAACAATGAAAGCTATCCTAAAGTAGAATGTGCAGCTCAGGGCATAGCAGGTCCCCTATTTTGGGATGATTCCAATTATATCTTGGATAACCAGTTGTTGGAAGTGTTGTAGAGAGAAAGTTGGATTAGATGTTTCTAAAGATCCTTCCAATTCTGAGATTCTATGATTCCATCTGGAACATTAGGGTTTGGAATGATCTGAGACCAGTGATGAATACTGAGAATAATGAAAGGGTTTTTTATTCAATGATGTTGAGAACCAGGAGAAGATCAAAGAAGAGGAAAGACTATTTCATGGCTGGATGGGGGAAGGGGTAGGAGTGGGACTGGAATGAGCATAATGCTCATAAATTGTTGTTTGTCCTTCATTCTCTCAGAAGATTGTGACATCAGGGAGGTGGTGCTTCAATATGCAAGGGAATTTGAATTTAAATGAAGCAGGGAAGTGCAAAATCACCAGTCTCACTTTCTCCTCCAGAGCTATCTGGATCCAGTGGCCAGATATGAATTAGGACCATTGGAAATGACTTTGGATGCAGTGGGAGACCTTGGTCTCTTTAAGCTATTCTTTCTCAGGTCTCAGGTTGCCTGAGGCAACACCCATTCAGTGATTAAGTCTAGGTAAGAGAAGGAGAAACTATTCAATATTTATTTATTATATAAATATTTTATTTCTTTTCCAATTACATACAATGATAGTTTCTCCCAATTATTTTTTGCAAGGTTTTGAGTTTTTACAATTTTTTTGTCCCTTTCTCCCTTCCCCCCCAATAGAAGACAATCTAATAGAGGCTTTAGCTTTGTTTCCATGATAAGAAAAGATCAAAATCAAACATGTTGTGAAAGAAAAATCAGATCCAAAAGGAAAAAAGAAAACAGAGATAGTAAAATTATATAACACATGAAACAACTTTTAAAAATCTTTTATTTTTATTTTATTTTGAATTCTTTTACAATTTTTCCCCCTATTCTTGCTTCCCTCCCCCCAACCCCCACAGAAGGCAGTCTGCTAGTCTTTACATTGTTTCCATGGTGTACATTGATCTAAGTTGAATGTGATGAGAGAGAAATCATATCTTTAAGGAAGAAAAATTAAGTATTGTGCCTAATTGTTGCACTAATGGAATGAGCAAGTCCATCAAGATTGGTCATAACCCCCATAATGTACCTAGGGTGCACAGTGTTTCTCTGGTTCTACTTATTTTGCTCAACATCAGTTTAGGCAAATCTTTCTGGGCTTCCCTGAATTCCTGTCCCTCCTGGTTTCTAATAGAACAATAGTGTTCCATGACATACATATACCACAGTTTGTTAAGCCATTCCCCAATTGAAGGACATTTACATTCATTTCCAATTCTTTACTACCACAAACACAGCTGCTATGAATATTTTTGTACCAGTGATTTTTTTATACATTACTAAAATATTCTTGTTTAAGAGTAAACATAATACTCCCTCCCCCCTAAAAATATAGACGCTCATGAGAAATAAAGTAAAGGACAGAGAAAAAAAATGTGTTTCAGTCTGTGTTCTGATACCATCAGCTCTGTCTCAGGTGGATCACATTCTTTACGATAAATCCATCATAAAAGTTACTTCATATTTTCACACTGTTGCTGTTGTTGATTGTAATTCCCTCCATTCATACCTCCCCACTACCATATATTATATTTTCTCTCTCCTTTCACTCTGTCCCTATTCTAAAGTGTTCTGTAAGGTAGCTGAGCAGCACAGCGCACTGATCACTGGCCCTGGGCCCCAAGCCCATATACTACCCCTGAGACCCTGCAACCGCCCAGCCCCAATCCCAGCCCCTTGCAAGAAGTAAAAAAAGAAAATGTGTTATATTTGACTATTCTCTCCTATAAATCTACCCTATCCTCTATCACCCACAACTTTTAAAAATTGAAGATAATAAGCTTTGGTCTTTGTTTAAATTCCACATCTAGATACAGATGGTATTTTCCATAACAGATCCCCCAAAATTGTTCCTGATTATTGCACTGATGGAATGAGAAAAATCATCAAGTTTGATCATCCCCCCATGTTGTTGTTGAGGTGTATAATGTTCTTCTGGTTCTGCTCATCTCACTCAGTATCAGTTCATGCAAGTCTTTCCAGGCTTTTCTTATACAACAAAAGTGTTCTGACCCATTGGTGTACCACAATCTGTTAAGCCATTTCTCAATTGATGGGCATCCCTTCAATTTCCAATTTTTTGCCACTACAAAAAGAGATGCTATGAATACTTTTGTACATGTGGGGTTTTTACCCTTTTTCATGATCTCTTCAGGATACAGACCCAGTAGTGATATTGCTGGAACAAAGGGTATGCACATTTTTATTGCCCTTTGGGCATAATTCCAAATTGCTCTCTAGAAAAGTTGAATCAGTTCACAATTCCACCAACAATCCATTAGTGTCCCAGATTTTGCACATGCCCTCCAACATTGATCATTATCTTTCCTGGTCATATTGACCAATCTGAGAGGTATGAGATGGTACCTCAGGCTACTCAATTTTTTTATATTTGCTTTTGTTTTTTTCTACTAATGATACAACAAAAAATGGTAAATAGGTACTTAGAAACCATGATAAATGAAAAGACAGAGAACACTTATGTTCCCTTAACAAATTCAAATCACCAATTTTTGAATAATATTCTAGTCATGCACTGAAAAAAACCCTAAAGGATGTGATTTCTAAACCACTATCAGCTATCATTGAATAATGTCAGAGAGCATAAGAGATGTGGCAAGATTGGAAACAAACAAAAGTTTTCCTGGCATTTCAAAATGGCAAATTCTTCAATTATAGATATCCATTCCTGGAAAAATTCTAGAAAATATTCTTTTTAAAAATTAAAATCATTCATTAAATTACTAATATAATGTTAATAAAAAGATGACCTATGAGTATTTCAAAAAGGAAGTACTAACTGAAACTCTAATATAACTTCATCAAGAACAAATCATATCAATCTAACCTCATTTTATTTTTGTTTTGGAAAGATTGACTATATTGGTACATTAAGAGACAAGACAGAGAGATGTGGGCTAGATGATAGAGCAGTTAGTTGGCCTCAAAATGGTTAAATATCTGGACCTAAACAATGGTCATCAATGGATTAATGTCAACCTGGGCCGAAATGGTATGAACCAGATAGCTGACATTGGTTCTGTTATATTCTTTTCTTTTTTTTTTAGTCAGTGACTTGAACTAGGTCATAGACGGAAGGCTTAATATATCTAAAGATCATGCAATGCTGGAAGCTCCTTGAAAGCAGGGGCTATTTTTACCTTTCTTTTTTATTTGAAGCACTTTGCACAGTATCTGGCAAGTGTACAGAATACTTATTCATTGATTGATTGAGCTAATATATGATGTTATCGAATCCAGTACATGAGAACCTGGAATTAGCCTCGGCTCTGGAGATGGGAGAATTCCACCTCTACCACTTAGCAACTGTGAATCTGTGGGTAAGTCACTTAATTTCTAAGATCCCAGGTTCCCCAAGTCTAAAATGAAGAGATTGTACTAGATAATCTCTGAAGTTCTGTATAGCTTTAGAGCTGTCTGATTTTATGATCTAATATCCTATGACCTGGGGAGGAATGAACTTTTCTTCTTCTCATCTTAAGCTCTCTGTTCCAAGTCAGTATATTCCTTGAACTTGCCTTATTGGTCAGCTGTTCCCTATCTGGGAGTGTCTCAACCTCTTCATATCCAATCACCATCCATTTCTCAAGATTTAGTTCCAACATTCACATCTCATGAGAAAATTAGACTGGGCTCAAGCCTATACCTCTCCCTGAAGAGATTTTTAGTTCCTCCTTTCTCTATGAAATATTAATCATGACAATTCCCACTGTTTGGATGGGCTTCCTGCTACCTTTTCCTTTTTGTTACCTATCCAGAGACATCCTGGAAAAAGTTAACTACACTTTCTTACCTCTCAATAAAATCCCAATCTTATTTCTCAATCAAATTCTGAAACTCCAGCTTACAACACCATTTGACTAGAACTTCCCACTTCAATCACATCAAAGATGTCTTTTTCGCAAAATTCAGTGAATATCCAGTGTCTTTCTTGATCACTCTGCAGCATTTGATGCTATTGATAACCCTTTCCTTCTAGAGGGAAAGATAAGAGTTTTCCCAAGATTTTCCAACATTATTCTTCTCTGTTTACCCAGATAAGTATATTTTGAATAAGTGGGAAAAAGCCATTTATTAAGCATTTGTTAGGTACAGAATAATGAGGATCCTAGAAGAAAAGGAACTTAGTCCTAATTTCAAGGATCTGATATTCTAAAAGGAAAGGAGATAATACATAGAAAGTTCCATTTTTAGGTCAGATGGAGAAGCCTCATGATCCTTAGGATCCAGTGAAAAGCTGATGGTAATACTCCACACTTAATGCTATTTATCCTAATAAAACTATATCCATTTTAAAATCATTTGAGAACTTCAAGGACTTTGATCTTGATATGGCCAATAGTTTCCTCACAGACCCTTAATCCTGTAAGAAGACAGAAGGAGAGTTCACTGTAGGATGGGATGGTCAAAGAAGAGATTCCTGCAAATGTTGGTACTGGATCTTGAGAAATGGTTGATATTTGGATATGCAGAAGCCGAGACACTCCCAGATATGGGAACAGTAGATCAATAAGACAAGCTCAAGGAATATACTGAGGTTGGAACAAAAGCTCCTGATCTTTGGTAGCAGTTCTGATTGCTAAGGAGGCAAGTTTTTACCTACTTATGAGTCAATTATCAAGTCACATTTCTACAAAGGTTAATTCTGATGGGCAGCTTGGATTATACTTGAAGTAGTGTGAATGGTCTGGGTGATGTCAGAGATTGGATTAGGTGGACATAATATTTCCTCCCTCCTCCTCATCCTCTGGAGGGGTGGACAAATCATCCATTCATTAGTCTCCTTGCCTCAAGTCTCTCACAACTCCAGTCCATCCAGCACATTGTTGCCAACACAATTTTTCTCAAGCACACATATTACCTTATGAGTTCTTATTACCTCTAGGATAAAATATAAACTCCTCTGTTTATCTTTTAAAATTCTACACAACCTGATGACGACCTTCATTTTGAGGCCTATGTCCACACCCAACTGACATTCTGTGTCTTCCTCATTCTTGACATCCCATCTCCCAGTCTCATGCCTAAAAGGCATTTCCTCCTTTCCTCTACCACCTTATAGGAATTCTGCCTTTCAGAAGCAATACAAGTACCATCTTCTGGTACAGGAACCTTTTATTAATGCTCCCATTTGTTAGTGGTCCATTTCCCAACCTATCTTGCATTCTGCTACTTTTGTGTGTGCTTACATATTTGTATCACAAATATTACATAGATAAACAATATGCACTACACATATGTAAACAGATATATATTACATATGTGTGTACAATAAAAACTTTACAATTTCATATATATTTGTTCTCCTCACCATTAAAATATCGGTTCCTTGTGAAGAGGAATTGTTTTATTCTTTGTTCTTATGTCCCTGGGTGAAGGAGAAAGTATTTGCTCAATAGAACAAAGTATATATAGGGCCCTGGGACAGGGTGTTAAAAGGAGTGCCTGGTGCTTTTGAATTTTTGCAGGCAACAATTTGCCAATGTAGTTGAGTGGCAAAGAGCAACTGAAATTTATTTTTAATGACTGCTTCCCTAATTGGTTGCATAATTCCTTGGAGGACATGGGAAAATAGAAGAACAGAGAGAAAGAGCATGGTAACACCTTTTCTCCAGGGATATCACACAGAAGCAGTGCTTGGGATTACATAGGTGCCTTCCCTTCCATGCAATTTTTGTCCTATATTCCTTTACTTCCAATCCAGGGAAGACAACCCTAAAAGTCTTTCTGAACTGTGTCCTATAGATTACTTTCTGCATGTCCACATTTGAGTCAGTGAGCTGCCTGGAAGTTAGTGTCAGCCTGAATGCCTCAGGCTCAGTTCTTGTTGTGTTTGGGATATAACCACCAGAGACCATTGCCTTCCTTTCAGAGCAAGCTTAAGGCAGAGCTCAAAGGCCCTTTTACAAAGATTCCATATCATAAAGGGTGGTATGGAAGTACTAAATATAACAGAGATGAGTCAATCTGCTTTAGGACCCCCTTTATCTGGTCATCCATAACAAGCAATGACCTCTTCTCAAAGAATCCAGGCCTAGGTGTCTATCTTATGGCAAGGACAAAATGATCTCTCCTAGCTCTAAACTTGACTTGCCCTTATTCTCTCCAGAAACCTCTGATGAGCTTAGCACTACATTCCAACTTCTAAAGAAGTTGTACTCCCAAAGAAGCTTTTCAAATTAGCATCTATCTGCCCACTCAAGGGAAAACTTTGTAGGCCCTTCTCCCCTTATCCATCCCCATTCTACCTAGGTTGACAGTGTACAATGACAATAACCACCAGAAAGAGTAAAGTGATTTATTCCTATCTCTTATTTGACACAGCCTACACAGCATCTAAGAGTTCACAGAATCATAGAATTTAGAACCAGAAGTAGGTTGGCCTTGTTCAAACCTTCCAAGGAGGGAGGAAACTCAGACCCAAAGAGGGGAAGGGATTTGTCTAAAGTCACACAGATGATAAGTTACAGAATCAAGATTTGAATCCAGTTCCTTAGGGCTTAATAAATGGCTTTTTATTTATTCATTCCACCATACTTCCTTTCCATCTGCACTGAGAGTTCATCTAGGGCAGGTATGTTATCTTAGGAATCTTTGTTTTTCCCTAAATGCTCTAACTCACATACTAAATGGCTGGTGAATGTGATCCTGTTGATGGGTAGATTATAGGGGGCTGCTTAAATCTCAAACTTTCCTGGGTCAGCCCACAGACAAAGCTGGGCCTGCCTGTAGATGCTCCCAGCATTCTCAATTCCAGATTCCTGATTCCCAGACTCAAGGGAAACTTCTCCTTTGCATGGTAGAATTCATGCAGAGCTATCCCCAGCTCCTGTGGAAGAAGCCCCTGTGAGTCATTTATGCCTCAGCATCTCTTTATCTGCTCCTTTCCAATCAGCTTCTGTCAGGAAAAGAGACAACATGGGAAACCATTTCAATCTTTTTTAAAAATTTACTTTCTAAATGTCTTCAAACAAGCCAATTGCTGCTTTTTCCATTGCCTAGGACTGTTTGGAGACCATTGCCAGATGTTCCTATAAGGATTTCAAAGCATTTTAGGAGGGCCTGGGGCCAGGTGCCATTGTCATCTGTGTGATTTATATTTCTGATTAAGTTGCTCACAAGGGCCAATCAGAAGACAGAGCTCTCCCCATTAAGAATAATCTGTTCCATTTGTATGATATTTTATAGTTTGCAAATGGCCTTCATCTCCATTATTGCATTAGAGCCTTGAAACAACCCATGGAGGAGGAAGGGGAGGTATTATCAGGATGTCCATTTTGTTAATGAGGAAGTAACTTCCATTCATTAAGGGGCCACCCAACAGGGTTCTTGAGGCTGTTGTCCGGGGCTCTGTACCAAGGGCAGAGTACCCAGAGAACAGAAGTGATTTATTTAAGATCACACAACTATTTAGCAGCAAAGTCAGAGCTGGAATTTGAATCTCTTTATTTCTAGTCAATTGGCAAGACTCTATTAAACACTAATTGTATTCCAGACACCTTGTCAGGTTCTGGATACACAAAAATAAAATGAACCCTCCCTGCCCTCAAAGAGCTTATGATCTAAGAAAAGAGACCCCATATACATACATACATACATACATACATACATACATACATACATAAGTTTATAGCTAAGCTGTGCAAAGGGAACATGGGTATCTTGCTTTGGTAGGATGTGTTATTAGAAAAGGCTTCATGGAGATGGTGGCACCTTATCTGTGACTCAAGGGAAACCTAAGGATATCAAGATGTGGAAACAAAGAGGAAGGGCACCCCAGGTGTGCATCACACCCCATGTAAACACAGAAAGATGGGAGATGGAATGCCTAGTTTTCTACTTTTCTTTATACCAGCCTGCCCCGGAGAGAAGCACCATTACCAACACTTACTTGCCATCTGCACCTTCAATTGTCAGCCACTAACTCAGCAGTTCCATGTGGTGGAAAAAATGCTGAACATGGAATCAGAGGACCTGACTGTCACTAGCCAGCAGTGTTTGACAAGGCACTTTCCCTTTCTGGGACTGTTTTCACATCTGGATAAAAAGTAATAGAAATAGCCCTCCTCCGAGATGTTGAACATAATCTAAATCTTTCAAAAATAATAATGATAATAATGATATTAATAATAATAATTTGGATTCATTTGCAGAACACTTCTCCAATAATAATCTAGTGAGGAAGGATGTGCAAGTGTTACTAACCCCAATTTATAGGTAAGTAAACTGAGTTCCATGATGGGGAAGTGGTACTCCCAAAGTTAAACAAATACTAAGTGTTAAGAATCAGGATTTAGACCTAGATGAAACTTAAAGAAGCTTAGTGATCACATCTGTCAGTTATTTCAGCAGCAGAGTTAGTAATTAACCTGGGCTCAGTGTTTTGGATTTATTAGGGGTGGCTAGGTGCTTTCTGGCTCTCTCCCTACTTATCATGGAATCACCTTGATAATCATCTGTTCTGTTCTGTCTTTTCCAGTCCAAAGATCATTCCCCTTGACAAAATGAAGAATCGAGGAGGCTGCCTTTTCTCTGACATTGGTTATCATCATTTCATCTACTCCTAACAATGGTCTTATCCCTTCTTTGATCCTTCTCTCCTCCCATCAGGCTTTGAAAAACCTCAGACTCTGTCCATTGTCCTTAGCTCTCCTAGCTGGATTGAGTTCATCTGAACTTTAAAATTCCTGACACTATTCTTATAGTTCTGTGCCAAGCTTTTCTTCTCATCCTTTGTTCTAGTCTTGTTTCTATCTTCTGTACAAGTCTTTTTATTTTATTATATTTTTAACATTTTAACATTTTATTTGTTTTTCAATTATATACCAAAGTAATATGTACCCATCATTTTTTGCAAGGCTCTGAATTCTCCAATTTCCCCCTCTTCCCTCCCCCCACTACAGAAGGCTGTCTGATAGTCTCTACATTGTTTTCATGCCATACATTGATGTAAATTGAATGTGTTATAAGAGTAAACATAACCCCCCCTCCCAAGAAGATGAGAAATCTCAAGAATAGAGAGAGAGAAAAAAAAAAGTTGTCCTTCAGTCTGTGTTCAGATTTCAATGGCTCTGTCTCTGGGGTGAGTTGCTCTCTTTATCATAAGTCCACCAGAGAAGGTGCTTTAATATTTTTCCCACAGTTGTTATTGCTAGCTGTACCTCCACTCTATTCCTCCCCACTCTCATTTATTCTATTCTCTCTCTCCTTTCATCCTGGCCCTGTCCAAAAGTGTGTTGAATCTGAGTACTCTCTCCTTCAACCTTCCCTCTCTTCTATCACCTATTCCCCCCTTCCCTCCCCCAATTCCCCCTTATCCCATCCCTTTCTTCTTTTCTCTAGGATAAGATAAACTTCCTCACCCTATTAAGTATGTGTTATTTCTTCTCTGAACTATTTTTGATGAGAATGAAGGTTCACTCATTCCCCCTTGCCTTCCCCCTTTCCACTCCATTGAAAAAGCTTTTTCTTGATTCTTATGTGAAATTTCTTAGCTTCTTCTTCATCATCTCTTTTCCCTTCCTCCCAGTACTTTCCTGTATCACCCATTGACTCCATCTTTTTACTATATTTTACCATTATATTCTGTTCCTTCCTGTTTCCTGTCTATATATGCTCCTTCTAACAGCTCTTAGAAATGAGAAAGTTCATATGAGTTATCAATAGCTTCTTCCCATGCAGGAATACAAACAGTTTAACATCATTAAGTTCCTCATAGTTAGTCCCTCTCTTCCACTCCCTCTATGGCTCACCAGAGTCCTGTCCTTGGAGATCAAACTTTCTGTTCAGCTCTGGTTGTTTCAATAGGAAAGTTTGAAAGTCCCCTGTTTCATTGAAAGTCCATCTTTTCCCCTGAAAGAGAATGTTCAGTTTTGCTGGGTAGTTGATTCTCAGTTGAAAACCAAGTTCTTTTGCCTTCTGGAATATCATATTCAAATCCCTAAGAGCCCTTAATGTAGTTGCTTCCAGATCCTGTGTAATCCTGACTATGAAGCCTTGGTAGTTGAATTGTTTGTTTCTGGCAGCTTTTAGAATTTTCTCTTTGATTTGGGAGTTTTGGAATTTGGCTATAATATTCCTGGGGGTTTTTCTTCTGGCCTCTCTTTCAGGAGGTAACTGGTGAATTCTCTCAGTTTCTAGTTTACCCTCTGCTTCTAGAATCTCAGGGTATTTGCTGTATTATTTCTTGAAAAAAAAATGAAATCTAGAATCTTCTCCTGGTCATGGCTTTCAGATAACCAAATAATTTTTAAATTATTTCTTCAGGATCTGTTTTTGAGGTCAGTTGTTTTTCCAAGGAGATATTTCACATTTTGTTCTAATTTTTGGCTTTTGGGGAAGAGTTTTATTTCTTCCTGATTTCTTGCAAAGTCATCAGCTTCCTTTAGTTCCATTCTGCATTTGAATGTTATTTTCTTCAGATAACTTTTTTTTTTATGTTTTTGCAAGGCAAATGGGGTTAAGTGGCTTGCCCAAGGCCACACAGCTAGGTAATTATTAAGTGTCTGAGACTGGATTCGAACCCAGGTACTCCTGACTCCAAGGCCAGTGCTTTATCCACTACACCACCTAGCCACCCCTCATATAACTTTTTTATCTCCTTTTTCAGCTGGCCAATTCTGCTTTTTAAGGCATTCTTCTCATTTGCTTTTTGTTTTCCTTTTTCCATTAAGCCTAAACTGGTTTTTAACATATTATTTTCTTCAGTATTTTTTTTTTTGTAATAGCTTTCACCAAGCTTTTGATTTGGTTTTCATGATTTTTCTGCATTGCTCTCATTTCTCCTTCCAATTTTTCCTCTACCTCCCTTAATTGCTTTTCAAAGTCTTTTTTGAGCTCATCCATAGTCTGAGCCCATTTTCTATTTCTCTTGGAGGTTTTGGATATGGAAGCTTCAATTTTGTCATCATCTGAGTATGTGTTTTGATCTTCCATGGGTCTAAAGTAATTCTCTATAGTCAGATTCTTCTCTTTCTGTTGTTTACTCATCTCCTCAGCCCTAGACAGCACTTCCAAGGCTTTTTTTTTTAGGGGGACACCCCACTGGGACCTTTATTCCTCCAAGGTCTTATGCTCTCCAGCCGGAGCTTTGATATGTAGATGATCCCCATACTTCCCTCTGCCCTGGGGCTATAAAGAGGGATTTTGCTATTTTACTATGGAAGCCCAAACTGCAACCTGGAGCTGAGTGTAGGCAAACAGCAAAGTCATACCCCAAGGAGAGCAAAGAAATCTCTGCAGACTTCCCTTACTGTCTCTGGGGGTGCAGGCTGCTTTCTCCAGATTCCCTCTGAAGATTATGCGGGTGGTGCTCCCTCACTCCTCACTCCTTCTGGTGTAGCAGAGTTCTCTCACCACCCCTTCAAGTTGTTGCTGGTGGTCTCTGGGCTGGGCTGGGTTGCACTGCGGGGCAGCTTTTTTTCCAACCCTCAGTCCTGGTGAAACACACTTTTCCTGCAGAACTTCTAAGTTATCTTGGATTGGGAAAATGTATCACTCAGTCTTTCTGTGGGTTCTGCCTTTCTAAATTTTGGCTAGAGTCACCATTTGTTTGTTTTTGGGGGGGGGGTTGGGGGAAAGGAGTTCCCAGGAAATGCTGCCTTCATGCTGCCATCTTGGCTTTGCCCATGTACAAGTCTTTTTAAAAAATCACAGTTGTTGGCTAATTGTTTTTCTTTGTGCCTTTAGGTTTTCACTATTGAGAGTTTCTCACTCTCCTGGACTCACTTTTCTTGAAGAATTTTAGCCAATGGAATAATTCTCTGAAACGCTTGATATCTACTATCCCCTAATCTTGGGAGCATATCAGTTATTCTTGGCTTTCTTCTCTTTTTTTTGGCTTTTTGCAAGGCAATGGGGTTAAGTGACTTGCCCAAGGTCACATGGCTAGGTAATTATTAAGTATCAGAGGTCAGATTTGAACTCAGGTCCTCCTGATTTATCCACTGTACCATCTAGCTGTCCACTTCTCTTTCTTTAGCATAAGCTCCTTCAAAGAGTGATCACTTCCCCATCCCTGCCCAAGGTTTCCATCTTTTCCACTCTAGCAATCATTTCCTTCCTCAAAGTGAAAAATAGCTCCAGATAGGAAATTTTCTCTTGGTTCTTCCACCTTTAAAAAGAAGAAAATAGGGCAGCTAGGTAGCACAATGGATAATGTACCAGGAGGATTTGAGTTCAAATCCAGCCTCAGAAACTTAATACTTTCTTAACTATGTGAACTTGGGCAAGTCACTTAACCTCATTGTCTTGCAACGCCCCCCCCCCCCCCCCCAGGAAATCATCTTTAAGACTAATCAAGAGAATACCAGCTTCCTACTTTGGGGCCAACAGATGTCCACACAATCAAGGACCCATCACTATTATTCCTGTGCTAGACTTGTTTGTTGCTTATCAACTTATTCACATCTGTCATGTGGTCTGCAAAATACTCCAATCATAATATTGCTTGTCTTTGTATAGTCATTAGCTTTCAGAAGAATTGTATCTACTCATCTCCCCTGTTTTCTATATTTCTTCAAATGAATGCATGAAAATTATGTATTAAGTAACTACAATGGGTCAGCCCAGTGACAGGTGTTAGAGATATAAACATAAAAGTGAGACAGTCTTTACCCTCATGGCACATACATTCTAATAGGAGGAGCCAATATATATGGGGGAGTCTTGGTCTAGAGAATCTCATGGGCTATAAGACAAGTCACTTGGAGATTGATTGGTATGCTCTTCTAGTAGTAGTGAGACTATTGATTTGATTCCTTTACCAGAAAAAGAGATGAAAAGGGGGGGGGGGCGGAGTGGAGAATTTATAGGTCAAGTGACAAAGGGCTTACCTTGACTCTGGTTTTCTAATAGATGACTGTGTGGAATGGAAAATGTGACCTGAATAGAGTGTATTAGCAGGATTTGTATCCAATTTGGGGAGAGGAGGGTGACAAAAGAAGATGAGATGATATCTTTGGAGATATTTTTCATGGTGCATGTTTGTGTAATGGATGAGGGTGGGATCAGACCTCAAGTGGAAGTTCCCTGTGGAGATTCCATCTGAGTAACTTCATGTGCCCAGACTCCCAGTTTACCTAGATAAGTTTATCTCCTTAATCTACAATGTTACTACCACCCCTCATTTGTATGTCTTATTTCTTTTACATAAGACATATCCTTCCAATGTCATACCTCTCATACTCCAAGGCTCAGTGATGCCTAGGAATGAGGTAAAATTTGCCTTCAAGTTCTAAGATCTTTAGTTTGTCTTGTTTTTTTTTTTTTTTGATCCTTTTGGAAGCTGATGTATAGATATTTGAGGTCATTAGCTTTATAGTTCATTCTTTCCTTAAATTTTGTCTCCCTTGAACAAATTGGGGTTTCAGCTGCATTGCCATCCCAATCACCATTCCCCTTGCTATTAATAGCATCAGTATCATATCACCATCATCAGCCCCATTATGATCCCATTGATGTTTCCCATAGAACCACCAAATTCCATCCTTAACCCTATCACCATTCCAATCATTGACAGTCCTGCCTCTTTTTCTTTTATTGTCACAGTAACCATTCCCATCCCTATCTCCATCAGCATGATTTTTATTTTTTTAAAAAGAAAACATCTTCCAGGGATGTACACTAAATCATATATCAAAAGAGCCTGCCCCCAGACATTAATGATTTCAATTAATCAGCAGTGGCTTTCCTTCAGTCACTCGATAAACAGTATGGTTGGACCTTGTTTTTACCATCCACAAGGGCTGGTTTGAACTGTCTCTCTTCTAATCTTTGGAGATGTACTGGCTGGTTGTCTTGCCTCCCCTAATTATGTTGTAAACTCCTACCGAAGCTTCCAGCACTTTTCTGGGAATATAACTTTGGAAAAATAACTTTCTCCCTTGCTGTGTCATCCAGTCATAGAGATTCCCTGCCAGAAGTGAGCTTGCCATCTCAATACATGCAGGGCAAAAGAATATCCTTCTATCTCTGGGGGACCATAATCTTAAAGGGGAATGTCACCATATTTTGAATTTTTTTTAACATCAAAATTTTTGCTCCTATTGATAAAAAATTTGTTGGTCTGACTACATATTCATCTAAACCAGAGGTTATTCATATTTTGTATGTCATGGATTCCATTTGAAGTCCATGATCCCCTTCTCAGAAAATATTATTTTAATGCTTAAAATAAAACACAGAGGATTATAAAAGAAGCCAAATATATTGAAATATATTAACAGTATTTTTAGAGTTCATAGATGACTAGGTAAAGAGCCTCTATTCTACTTACTCTATCTACTGTGTCACCTAGCTACCTGTTCACAGATAAGAGTCTGTAGTTAAGTGAATAGAGTGCTGAGCCCAGACTCAAGAGAGACTTGAGTTCAATTCCTATTCCAGATACTTGCTAGCCCCAAGCCTCTGGGCAAAGTCACTTTTCCTGTATCACCACCAGTTTTCTCAACCTTAAAATGGGGACAAATGCATTTGCCTCCTAGAGTTATGTGAGCTATATGAAGCATTCTAAACAGCTTATTGCAGTTTTAAAATTTCATAGGGGCACTAAGACTTTTGGGACACCTCATATTTATTTATAAAATGCTTCTTGGCCTTTAAAGCAGAGAAAAGGACAAGAAGGTGGTAATCATTTATATAGTGCCTACTATATAGTGCCAGGCCCTGTGTGGAGCTCTTTTTACAAATATTATCTCACAAATTTACAAATATTGCCCTGTGAGGTAACTGCTTATTTTTCCAACTTTTTCTCTGAGGCAGAGTTAAGTACTTTGCTCAGGGTCATTTGGCTAGTAAGTATCTGAGGCAGGATTTGAATTGAGAATCCAGTGAACTCTATCCACTGCCCAAGAGTTAGCATTACATAAATGATGATTATTCTCATTATTATTATCAATCATTATCGAAATTAGGAGTGGGGTTTGATTTGAAGGTAGGAAACCTAAATTCAAGACTTGTCTCTTTGTCCTTCTTAACTATATGATCTCAGACAAGCCATTTCTCCTCTCTAAGTCTCAGCTTTTTCCCTCAGTAAAATGGAATTTTTTCCTATTTTATGACCCAACTCACAGGGGGAAAATGCCATACCCATGAATTATGATTATTTCTCAGTATCATCTCTGATTACTGACTATATTAATTTCTTTTCTTTGTTAAAAAATAAATTTATTTATTTATTTTCTAACTACAAGTAAAGATAATTTTCAACAATCATTTTTTGTGAAGTTTTGAATTCTTCCCTCCCATTTTTCTCTCCCTTCTCTCCTTGACAGAGAGCAAACTAATCTAGGTTATTCATGTATAACTATGTAAAACATATTTCCATATTGATCATGTTGTGAAAGAAGAATCAGAACGAAAAGGAAAAAAAGACCATGAGAGGGAAAAAATACAAAACAAAAAACAAATTGGAAAAATTAAAAATAATAAACTTTGGCCTGCATTCAGACTTCATAGTTCCTTCTCTGCATGTCTATCACAAGTGCTTTAGAATTGTCTTTGATCATTGTACTACTGAGAAGAGCAAGGCCATCATAGTTAATCATCTCACAATGTTGCTACTAATGTGAACAATGTTCTCCTGGTTCTGCTCACTTTGCTAAGCATCAGTTCATATAAGACTTTCCAGATTTTTCTGGAAATCCTCCTGCTCATCATTTCCTATAGAATAATAATATTCCATTACATTCATACATCACAGCTTGTTCAGTCATTCTCCAATTAATGGAAATTCTTTGCCACTACAAAAAGAGCAGCTACATTCAATTCTTTTGGGGTTTTTTTAGGGTTTTGCAAGGCAATGGGGTTAAGTGGCTTGCCCAAGGCCACACAGCTAGGTAATTATTAAGTGTCTGTGACCGGATTTGAACCCAGGTACTCCTGACTCCAGGGCCAGTGCTTTATCCACTATACCACCTAGCTGCCCTAACATTCAATTCTAACCAAGCCCAAGATCAGATAATCTATTTTAGATATTTACAGATGTCTCTTTTTCTGAGTCCCCAGCTAAAATTGATTGGAGGAATTCTTTCATTTTAAAAATTCCACTTCTCCCCTTTTCTTCATAGGTTTCAAAAGAACTCTTGGATCTCTGGAGAATGGGAGAGCTTATATTCTCATCAGCATCACTATCCTCTAGTAAACTGCAAGCAGCTTGAAGGGAGGGACTGCTTTCTTTTTTGTCTTTGTGCCTAGTCTATGGTAAGTATTATGGTCAAACATAGAGTATTGCATTAGAGTGAATAACCTGGGAAATTTATTTTTATTTTTAAAAAACTCAATCATTTATTGAATACTAAGTATTAAAAAAATTACTCAACAAACTTAAAAATTCTAAATTTAAACATATTTTAAAACTAAAAGAGTATCTTAAATGCTAAAATTATATTAGTCACTTTTTTTGAGAGAAAAGAGTAGGGTATTCTTGGACATTCATGATATACAGAGTATTAGTATGTATGTATGTATATATATATATATATATATATATATATATATATATATATATATATATATATTGGATTGGATTGGAAAAGGTCAGGTGACTTGTCCAAAGTCACACATAAGGAATGCATAGAAGAACTGGCAAGTCAAGTCCTCAAACTTTAGCTTCCTTTTTGGTTGGGATAATAAGCAATTTTAGTTGTTCTGTGGATATTGGGAAATTATGTGTTTGTGAGGGGGTGAAGGGTGCTGGGGGCAGTGGGGTGGGATGGGGAATGATTAGGAGGGAGACAGTGGCATGGGACCTCCCAGCATGGTGTGCCTGTGTCAGAGAAGGTGCGTACCCTATGACTAATGTACAATTGAAATAGCTCAAAAGAAGCATGAGATGTACAAATTTAAGAATTATCTCCACTCAGATGTTCCCATGGATGGACTATTTGGACCTGACCTGTGGTCTGACCTGACCTTGGTCTGATCAGCCACGGTCAGACACGTTATAACTTACCCCCAACATAGTGACGATGACCTCAACAAAGTGACATCACTTTGGACCTTTACAAGAATGAAGGACAACCACCACCACAAATGTATTCCATGTGATTCATTGTAACCTAAACAAACTTCAAGTGAACTGTTTTAAAATTCTAGAAATAGAATTGATAGCAAGCAGATCTTGACTTGATATTTCTTATGATGAAAGCTATTCTGAAACCCTGGAGAGACATTTAGCTGCCCATGAGCAAAGGTCTGCTTGCAGAGACTGCATGGCCACTTGGGGAAATAGCAGAGTTTCTCTTTCAGAGCTGGGTTGGACTAGATGACTCCAGAGATTCCAGCAAACTTTAAGATTCTGTGGTCTTGGAGACTTGGACTCCGAAAATCATAGTTATAGGGGATTTAGGAGATTCCCGCCTCTTTTAAAGATTAAGAGACGGAGGTGCAGAGAAAGGAAAGAAAGAAACATAACTAAGGAAAAGGCCGAACTGAGACCAGACCTTGGATCACAATCATTTCCACTTTACGGATGAGAAAGTCAAAGTCAAAGGGATCATGTGCCTAAGGACACATCAGCTAGTTAGACAGAGAGGCTACTCAGTTCTCCAGGGTCTCGTTAGGCAGCATACCCATGGACACTGAGTCAATACCTAGGTTGTGGAGTCTTGTCTCTTTCTGCTTCAACACAAACGGGAAACTGAGGCTCAGATAAGTTTAATGACTTTTACAAGTTCACACAACTGTCCTTGGCTAAGCTCGGGTTACAGCCAAGGTTTCCCTACTGCCAGTTACTCACTTTATGGTGTAGGAGAATGGATGTACTGACCCCATGTCATCTTCCAGAAATCCCCCTCCCAGCTCCCACTTCTTTTCACCTGGTCTACTACCTTCTCTCCTCCCTGCCCACCTCATCCCCTGCTGCCAGCCCCTGCCAGGGCCCTCACAAATCCTCCTGGAGACATGTGGGTAATTAGGAGATTCTTCATTTGCTGATGACACTTTTCATTACCCAAACCGATTGCTGGCTTGTTCCCTCCACAGTGCCCGGCCTGGGGTCGTTCTTTACGTCAGATTGGATTGATGGTCTCAGCTGCTCTGTGACAAATCCTCTCTTCCCCCATCCCTCCAACCTGGATCCTCTCACACCCTTTTCCCAGAGCCCTTGAGGCTCCCTCCTCCTCTCCCTCCTCTTCTCTCTTCTCCCTCCCACCAAGATTTCAGACTCAATTAAGTGGATGTTGGAAACCAGAGACTGGGCAGATAAAGAGAGAGAAGTGAGTCATCAGGGTGCAATGCAAACATCACTGACTCTGGACCTGGGTTCAAATCTTACCTCGGATACTACCTGTATGATTTTGGGTCCCTCCTTGGTCCCCAGTTTCCTCATTTTTATAAGGAGTGAATTGATTTGGATGGCCTGTGATCATTTAATCTAGCTGGGGTCATTCATTTCAAACCCTTTCTCAAAACCATTGGCAACAAGTGGGCTGAAATCATCCACCTGAGGAGGCAGTGTGGCTTGATAGAAAGCATCTTGCCCTTACTGCCAGGAGACCTGGGTACCAGTCTCAGCTTGGCCACTAATCAGGTGAGTGACCTTGGCAGATCACTGGTTCCCCTTTGGGCCTTTGAATTCATCAGGAGTCAATGGAAGTCCAATGTGAACCTATTTGTGAGGATCAATCATGAAGGGACTTTGAAAAGCATGAACTCCCACACACAGGCAAGGAATTTCAGTTTGTTATTTGGAGAGGGGTTTGAGACAGATTTATTTTATAATGACAAATAACGCTTTATCTTTCAACAATCTCCAAATGGTCCATAAGTCAAAATACTTGAGAACCACTGGCTTAGGATGATAAAGGGAGGGGGAAACGAAGGAGGCTAGATTAGTCTGGTGGTTCCTCTCAGAGAAATAAAAGGGGTAGTTGACTTTTAGAGGAGTCCTAAGGCCAGGTCAATGACTCTCCTTTCTTCATGTATCACCTTGGTAGGGAAGTCACAATTTGCTTCTACTTTTCATAGCCATAGATATATACAATGGTTTTATGTGTGAGACTTGAAAGAATGAAAAACCATTATGTCCCTAAACCCATCCTAAGCTTTATCTCAGCAGCTGTCTTTTCTCAAAAATTGCAAGGAATTTCTTCATCAGGTTGGGAAGTTATTTCTCAGAGTTAACTCTAAATCCTTCAAGCTGGAGTTCAGAGGATACCCAGCCCAGATGATTGATTCTGGGCAAGTCAACTTGTAGGAACTCTCAGGTACTCACTGAAACAATTAGTTGTGGTAATGAAAGCTAATGTGTAAATCTTATCCCTACACACATATGACATTAGGCAGATCTCTTAAGCACCACAGTGTTTAGTTTTTTCATCTATAAAATAAGGGATTTAGGTTATACAGCCTTTCTAGTCTAGTAGAACTTCATATTGGAGGAAGAGGTCAATCTCTCTTTATGAAAGACTGAGGAACTAGCATCTTTAAATGAAAACTACAGCCTTTCTCAGGTCTATGTCCCTGTATGTTCCCTATGTCCCTTATATACAGAGGCTAGAAGGGAGCCCAGTAACTACTTGGGATAACTTTTACATGAATGGGAATGTCCTCAATGCCATATCTGACCAGAAGTCATCCAGTCTTTTATTTAAAACCCAGTGATGCAGGGAAGCTAGGTGGTGCAGTGCATAGAGCACAGACTCTGGAGTCAGGATGATCTGATTTCAAATCCGGCCTCAGGCACCTAAAGAAATTACTTAGCTTTATGACCTTGGGCAAGTCACTCAACCCCATTGCCTTACAAAAACCAAAAAAAAAGATGGAAAAACCATTCTTTTAGTAGAAACCCCTCCTAGCCTCCTCTCATATAAGAGGTAGAAACAGAAGAATTAAGCAATTCTGTACCCACTGTGCCATCAATTATCATCTTTCCTAAGCAGTCCCTTCTTGGGCCCTCCTGCCCCTCTTCCCCACCATCTTATCTTTTTGTCCTTTGCTTTCCTCACCATTTTGAACTTTAGCAGTCTGATTCCCATGCTAAAAGTTCTGTGTCACACTTTTATTTACCCTCTGATGCCTGCTCTTGGTTCCATCTTCTAAGTACATTGCTTTTAAAAACTAAGCTGGGAGGGCGGCTAGGTGGTACAGTGGATAGAGCACCGGCCTTGGAGTCAGGAGGACCTGGGTTCAAATCCGGTCTCAGACACTTAATAATGACCTAGCCGTGTGGCCTTGGGCAAGCCACTTAACCCCATTTGGCTTGCAAAAACCTAAAAAAAAAACAAAAAAAAAAAACTAAGCTGGTTGATGAGCTCTGGAGGCATCTGTATCAGTCCCTTCTACGATGGCTCCTTTTTCCTCTTTACTGTAGTTGCTTCTCTTTGTGATGTCAGCATCTCTTGTGGGAGGAGTGGTTATATTTTCTACTGAATTCCTTCTCCTGCATCCTAGTCTGGACATGATAACTAAGGTCTTGAAGATTGCATCTATTGTGCAAAACCTTCAGAAGCTTCTAGCAAGCTGCATAAGACATAATTTTTTTTAGTTTTTTTTTTTTTGGCAAGGCAAATGAGGTTAAGTGGCTTGCCCAAGGCCACACGGCTAGGTCATTATTAAGTGTCTGAGACCGGATTTGAACCCAGGTCCTCCTGACTCCAAGGCCGGTGCTCTATCCACTGTACCACCTAGCCACCCTAAAAGACATATAATTTAAATTTCTGATTTTATTAGTGAGGAAAATAAGACCAGGATGCTTAATTGACTTGCCCAATATCACTTATACAAATTCAATATTAACACTGATAATTCCCAGGGTGCTTCCATTGCTTATTGTCTGAGAGTGTCCAAGAATTCTGAAAGTTGATTTGTTCAGGATCACATTAGTAAACATCAGAAGAGTAACTTGAATTCAGGTCTTTCTGGATTTGAGGACAGTTTTCTATTTACTATTATCCCATGCTGCTATAAATTATAAATAGTCTAACTGGGATGCAGTTCAGCTAATAGATTCATAAAGATGGAACTGAAAGAGATCTTCAAGGTCATCATCACTTAACTCCCTTATTTTACAGATGCAGAAACTGAGGCTCAAAGAGGGAAAGTGATTTGTTGGTTATCCCAGTCATAAGTGTCAGAAGTGAGATTCAAACTCAGATTCAAACTTGGAACTCCAAGTTCAATGCTTTTTCCATCGGACCAATGGAATTGGACCAATGCTTCAAGGACCAGCCTCTCTAGCTTAACTTTGAGAAGACTCATTACCAGGCTGGCCACAGCATGATCCATTTTTTAAGCCGCAGAAATTCCTGAAGATCATCTACTGAATTGTAGAAAAGTTGCTAACTCCTTCAGGCAATGGAATTGTCCACATGGATAAAGCTACTGATATGTAAGATCTAAAGTAAATACATAGGAATATATATATATATATATATATAGAGAGAGAGAGAGAGAGAGAGAGAGAGAGAGAGAGTTTGGTTTTAAGTATTATAATACACAAACATAATATATGTATATATGTGTCTATACACACATGCCTACATTCAGGCATACACAAATGAACACACGTTGTAGATACATTTGCATATGTGTACTATAAAATGTAATATGCATGTAATATTTATAAATACATTTATAAATATTCACTTTTGCATGTATATCTATGTCTATGTGGGCATAAATGTGTGCACATACATATATGGATACATGTCTATTTGTATATGCACAGATGCATATTTATACCCTTGATGATATTGGTAAGAACTTAAGACTCAGTTTGGAATCTTAACACTGACAAGTGAAATTTAGTTAGCAGGCCGTCTCTTATTGGCAATTTATTACTTCTCCAGAGACTTGTGTGGGCTTCAGGGCTGCAGGGGAAGCGGCGACGATAGAGGCAGGGAAGGAGAGGGTGACCGGGGTGGCTGGGGCTGAATTATGAGTCACAATTTATAAACCATTACGTGCTATGGATTTCAATGATATTTATTGCAATCTGACTGCTACCATTTCAAAAATCAATTTAGCAAATACAGAGAGAAAGAGGGAAATTATGGATATCGTTTACATTCCTGCCTCACCTGATGCCTCTCTTGGTAACTCTTCCCCAGGGGACTTGGGGGTTTCAGGCAGAGCTGAGGAAGGAAGGAGCCACCCACAGCTCCCATCTCAGACTGAGCTCAACTCTACCCTGCAGGTTGGGATTGGGGGGAGGGAGGTCTTTCTTGCCACATCCTTTAATGGAGAACTTAGAATTGTTGGGGGTTAGTGTGATCAAAACAATTTCTTTCCCTGTGGAGCTCCAAGGAACTCAGTGGGGTAGGCAGACAGAGGGTTTGATGGGGAGAGAAGGTTGGAGGCGGGGGAAGCGAGATTCTCTTCTGTTTTATGTAAGTACCCAGAAAGTGTTAAGTGACTTGCCTTAAGACATACAACAAGTGAGGAGCAGAACTGGGACTAATAATAATACTAACTGCTGACATTTATAGAGTGCTTTTGGGAAGCAGCTCACATATCATCTCCTCTATTACTGGGAGGGAGATGGGAATGGGGGGTGATTATTGGTCCGATTTGTAATTAAAGAAACTGAGGCTTCCTCGAGTTCATATAGGCAATAGGTGATATTGCTGTGAGGCAAACCCTGCTTTTTAGACTTAAGGGAGACTTTCTCATCATCCAGGCTGGAATTAGAACTCAATTCCTCCCAAAGAGTTTGTGTACAAAATGAAGAAATGGCCAGGGACACAAAGATGAACTAAGCAGGCAGATGGCCCCTTATAGAACTTGGCTGAGAGAGGGACAGCAGTTGGCCCTTTGTCACACAGCACAGTAGTGCTAAAAGCCCTAAACAGCCTAAGCTCTCAAAATGCTGAAGCTCTCCTGCCATCCGTGTGATCCATGAGGCACCTCATCTAGAGTGACAGTATGCTCTGCCATTTTCACCTGGGCACGGAGGGATCTGAGTTTGAGGCTTCACTTTTTATGGCATCTTTGTCAGGTTCCTCTGCTCACCTAGCACAGTTCGGTAGGAAGAGCCCTAGTTTTGGAGAAAGGTGACCTGGGTTCAAATCCCATCTTGGAGATTTTTCTTGTTCAAATCATTTAATTTCTCTGGGTCTCGACTATAAAATGAGGGGGTTGGGCCAGATGACCTTGATTCAGCTCTGGATCTATGATTTATTATCTCTGTCTCCTCAGTAGTTTGGGGGTTTGGGGTGGGGGGATCAGAGGAAAGTCATTCTGAACAGAGGCGAGGGAAGGATCTCAGAGACAGATGCCTGTCCTCTCCCATCCTCCTTTACTATGAATCACTCTCTCCTTCCAGCCCCCCCCCTCCACCCCCCATCACAGGGAATGTGATAAAGGGGAAGACAGACCAAACCAGGCTTAATGTAGCTGGGGTGAATTAATAATTGATGCACAGAGAGATGAAATCTGCCTCTGAGGGATGAGTGAGAAAATGGAGGGGAGCAATGCTAGAGCAGGGTTTGGCTGTACCAACTTAAGGAGGGGGAAAGGGGAATGGGGCATGACTGGGCACAGGAGATCTTCTAAGGCAGGAATTGGTGATGGAAAGGGGCAGCTCTCCTGATTTGTGCCAAGGGTAGGATGTTAGAGACGGGGGGGGGTGATGGAAAACCCAACCCAATGGAAGAATTTCTGACCTTTTGGGGTCCAGTTAGGAAGCTCAGTAGGTAGTTAGTCTTTTATCCTGAAGTGGGTAAGGGGAGTGGGTTCTCTAAAATATTGGGCATTCATTGAGGAAATGTCTGGAAGATACTACCCTGGAATGTCTCCCACAAACCTGTTTTTGTCAATTCATACAGAATGTTCATTTTAGGATCTAGAACAAGTCTTTCTATAGGCCACAGAGACATACCTGAGGAGCCTTGTTATGGGCAAGGTGGTGGAAGAGATTCTTGTTTGCTGTTAGTGGTAGCCATAACCAACATAGACTCTTATACTGTAGGATGAAGACTGTGGAAAGCTCGTCTCTACCAACCCCCACCTCAAATAAAATTTTAATTTTTCAAAATTCCCTAATATTGAGAAGTCCAAGGTGGGAAGCAGAGATGCTTCTTCTAGAAAACTCTTTAAATATTATCTTGCCTAATACTCACATTTGACAGATGAGAAAATTGAGGGCCAGGAATTGACCTGAGACTGCATAGGGATCACGGCACAGTGGATAGAGTGCTGGTCTTGGAGGTAGCAAAATCTCTTTTCAAATCCTGATTCCGACACTTACTAGCTGTGTGACCCTGGAAAAGTCACTTATCACTTTTTGAAATTCAGTTTCTTCATCTGTAAAGCAAGGGCTATTGGGCTGGATGATCTTTAAAGTCCCTTCAAGCTCTGAATCTGAAATTTGTGGTCTTTTAAAGCTGGCTTAGACCTTGGGTTGTCCAGTGGGATTGTGGAGAGAATAATGGGTCTACATGGCAGAAGTTCTAGTTCAAATCTCATTTCTGCCACTTACTAGTTGTTCATGGGCAACTAGGTGGCACAGTGGATAGAGCACCGACCTTGGAGTCAGGTGGATGGGAGTTTGAATCCAGCCTCAGACACTTGAAGCTGTATGACCTTGGCCAAATCTCTTAACCCTGCCTGCCTCACATCCAGGGCCATCTCCAGTCATCCTGACTCACATCTGGCCACTGGACCCAGAAGACTGGAGGAAAAAAAGAGACTGGTGACTTAGCACAGCCCCTCACTCAAATCTAATTCATGTACTTGTCATGGTGTCACTTCCCTGTTGTCATGATATTCAAGAATGAAGGACAAACACCATCTTGTGTCCTTAGGTAAGTCACCTTAGTTTTTCCCTGGGTCTCAGTTTCCTGATCTCTAAAATGAGGATAACAAAAGCTATATTTCCTATCTCCCAGGGCTATTATGAACATCAAATGAGTTAATGGACATAACATGCTTTGTAACCGTGAATCCCTGAATAAATGTCAGCCATCGGAGAGAGTTGGGTTTTATAATTTCTAAGGTCCCTTCCAGCTTTGACATTTTGTGATTCTGTGAGAAATTCATTTGCAATGAGGTGTGAGGAGCTTAAAAGAATGACACTTCCTGGAAGAAACTGCAAGGGAACTTGGTTTCAGGCATTCTTAGCCCAGATCAGGAGCATCTTTTCCCATTAGTAGTACCTGGATGAGGAGAGATTTGGAAATGGGAGACCCTCCCAGTACCCCTCATATCGCAGAAAGTAGGGAACGCTCATCTTTGTCCACAGAAAGGCAAGCACTGGGTAGGGTGCGATGTCACTGCATAAATTTATTTAAACCGACAAGAGGCAATATGCCTGGAGCTGGGGGAATGGGGAGAAGGAAGGAAATAAACAAACCTTTCTGAAACATGATTAAATTCAGACCCCCTTCCTACCCCCACCTTAGCGCCTAGGATAACTAATTATCTATAGAACAAGGGTACAGAGACGGAGCAGCTAGGAAAACGGCCCAGCTGGGATATATTATGAGCTGTGACTCCATCACTGGAGCCAGCTTGGGTCTATCTTTACCAATGTTAGGGGCTCCTTGGATGTTGGTGATATGATTGACGGATAGTTACCTCTCTCACAAAGGATTTATATGACTTCACTGATAGTATGGTATGAACCAAGGAATCCACTTTCTCTGGTGTCTTCTAGCCCTCCCTCAGTTGGGTCAACCCATTGCATTCTGACACAAGGTAAATATGGTCTGTCCTTTTGGCTTCAAAAATGCAGCGACTCTAGGCTAGAGATTTGACCAGAGATAGCAGGAAGGAATTGAGAACTGGGCTGAGTTTATCAGATTGGAGGAGATAATGACAATAATTGCAATCAATCAATAATCAATAACTTAAGTGCCTTATTATTATGTACTGTGCTAAGCATTGTAAATGCAAGAGGGATAGTCCCTGTCCTCAAGGAATTTACAATCTAATAGATAATAATATTAATAAACAATGGGAATAATAGAAGTCAATGCTATATGTTTCTTTTTCATTTTTAGCGTTTTTTTTTTTGCAAGGCAATTGGGTTAAGTGGCTTGCTCAAGGCCACACAGCTAGGTAATTATTAAGTGGCTGAGGTCGGATTTGAACTCAGGTCCTCCTGACTCCAGGGCCGGTGCTCTATCCACTGTGCCACCTAGCTGCCCCTCAATGCTATATGTTTCAAAGTTTGCAGAGCATTTTACATAATATTATCTCATTCAAGTCTCACAATCCTGTGACAGATGAATATTTTAACCAGGATCATCATCAGAGTGCAGGAGACTGAACATTAAAAGAGGTGAACTGAAAAAGACTTGTCTAGGACCTTACAGTTACTGAGTATCAAAGTCAGGATTCAGAATCAGATATTCTTGATGTGAAATCAAGGATATCTTACCAAGATCACTATTAACAACTGGACTGATGATCTGAGAATGTGGTATCTTCTCTACTCTCTCAATTGATCAGAAGTTGGGAGATATCGCAGGGGCTAAGCAGCTAACGGGAAGCTAGATGGTGCTGGACCTGGAATCAGGAAGAGGCAAGTTCAAATTTGGCCTTGGACATGAACTGTGTGACCCTGATACAAGTCATTAATTCCTGCTTGTTTCAGTTTCCTCATATGTAAAATGAACTGGAGAAGGAAATGATCACTTCAGTATCTTTGCCAAGTATAAGGTCATAAAAAGTTAGACAGGACTGGAAACCACTGAACAATAAGCAGCTAATGAACCAGCAAGGTACAGAAGGGTTGCCTGATAGTAATGATTGAGGGAGAGAGTGTCATCTAGAAGGAATTGGTCTCTCCCAGGGGACAGAGGCTGAAGATGTGTCATAATTAATAGTCTTCCCAGAAGGAAGGAAAGGAACCTGGTTGGAAAAGATGGGAGATGTCAGAGGCCAGTGGCCTTGGGAAACCAAGGTCACATGAAGGGGGATGAAATCTCCAAATCTGGAAGGCCCTTGGCTCAGTGCCAGTCTCTATCTCCTCTTATAACCCTTGGTCCCTAAGCTCTGGCATGACCTCACATCCCCATCCCTCCTCTCTCTGGGGACCCCAGGACATGAAGGAATTGTCGGAGCTCATCAGCACACCCAAACTGGAGCTGTCACTTTCAGAATCATCAGTTGGAGTGACTGAGCACAGCTACTGAATATCATCCTTATAAATTGCTGTCATTTCTTGGGGAGACAGGAAGTTAGTCCCTTCCTTGGACCTGCCCTGGACTGAGTTTCTTGGAACTCAGTTAAGGAAAAGATTATAAATCATACATTTACAGAGGCCCCAAAATGTTAAGTGACTTGTCCTTGTACCTAGCAGAGGAAGAATTTGAATCCAGGTCCTCTGAGCCCAAATTAGCACTCTTTCTATTAAACCACAAGCTGGAACTGAGTGCTCTTTCAAAAAAATTCAGTAGAATCATAGAATTCTAGAGTGTGAAGGGACCTTAAAAGAGTATCTAGTTCCCATTTTTAGAGAAAGAAGCTGAGACCCAAAATTAAATGGCAACTCAACATGTTATAGCTAGTATGACTTCCATTCTCTATAATATTTCAAATTTTCCCATCAGAGGGTGATTCTTTTGGTACTATCTACCTCTAGGTTGTTAAGAAACATCGTACCATAAAACACAATTTCTTATCATAAAATGTAAATGCCTCTGGATTATACTTTTATAGAATAGCATTTGACAGCTAGTGTCAGGCCTTAAGGGAGAATGGGCCTCAGGAGGGTGAGATTGTAAGAGGGGTAAGAGGATTGTTACTCATCAGTTTTTTAGAAGGTTAGTGTGACACAGACTGATTTGGATAAGAGCACCTGTTTTGGATTGGGGAAGAATTAATCTGGATTGACTTTTCTGGGGGGGAAAATCCCTTCCTAAATGAATTAGACTCGAATTGAACAGGAGACAGCCATTTTCCCCCATTAGGGGATGGCCATGGAAGAGGCCATGACCTCTTACTCAGAATCTCCATCTTCTTTACTGTTTTTGTCCCTAGTTCTCTGAAAGAAATGGAGGGAGAGATACAGATGAGAAAAATAGGAAAGAGAACTAAACTCTGAGACCAGGAGCCCTCTCTCTGAGGCCGGGGATGCAGGATGATTTGCCCTATTCTCTTTCTTTTCTTTTTTTTTGTAAGGCAATGGGATTTAGTGACTTGTCCAAGGTCACACAGCTAGGTAATCATTAAATGTCTGAAGCTGAATTTGAACTCAGGTCTTCCTGACTCCAGGGTCGGTGCTCTTTCTACTATGCTACCTAGCTGCCCCTTGCCCTATTTTCTTGAAGAGAGATGCTGGGATTCTGATTTCTCATTCTCTAAACACCCAATACCAGGCTTTGCTTTTCTTACTTTTATTTTTCACTCCACAGTCATTACTTCCTTCCTCAGTAGTATCACTTTTTGTCTCCTCCAAATAGCCTTGCCTAATTCCAACCCCAGTTGGAAGAAGTACTCTCTCCTCTGATCCCTGAAGTCCTTTCTAACTCACTCATTTCCACCTAGAACATTTTGCCCTCGATTATAAAGATCTATGGAAAAGATTGGATTCTTGAGCTTGGGGAAGAGAAAAATGGAGGGACCATAAAGGGAACAGAAAACCCCTTCTTCTGTTATTTGAAGTATTATCATTTGGATCTGCATCCTTTCAAGGGAAGAACCAGGTAAAGTAGGCGAAAGTTAGGGTTCAATGAAAGGAAAAAGGTTCTAAAAATGAGAATTGCCCCAAAATGTGATGGACTCTCCTCAATGGGAATCTTCAAGCAGGATGATGGCTCACTCAAGAGTAGTAGAGGAATTTATATTTGATTACAGGTTAGACAAAATGGCCTTGAAAGTCTTTGCCTTCTCTAAGATTCTATGATCTGTCCAGGATCCCTCACAGTAGACCGTAAGCTTCTCTAGTTGGTCAAAGAGCATTTCTTAAGTGTCGACTATGTGCTAGACTAAGCTCTGAGGAGACCAAAAAAAGAGGCAAATAACAGTTCCTGCCCTCAAGGAGCTTGCAGTCTAATGGGTGAGACAATATGCAAATAACTATATATAAACAAGATAGACACTCTGTAAATGGGAGGGCATCTCAGAGGAAGGACACTAGGGCGCAGGAAGTAGGAAAAATGTTCTGTAGAATGGAGGGATTTGAGCAGAGTCTTGGAAGAAGCCAGGGAACCTCAATCTCTGAAGAGGGCAAAGGCATGGAGTCTGGAAATGGAATGTTATATGTGAGGCACAGCAAGATGTTCAGTGTCACTGGATCGTATAGTATGGATCACGTAGTATGTGAAGGAAAATAAAGTCTAAAGAGACTGGAAAGACAGGGAACTTTAAATGCTAAGAAGAGCATTTTCTATTTGATCTAGAGGTAATAGGGAGCCAGTGGAGTTTAGTGAGCAGGAGATGACTTGATCAGACCCTTGCTTTAGGAAAATCTTTGTCAAGTGGGTGAAGGAAAGGTAGAAGAGGGGAAACACTTAATGATGAATCAAGTCTTGACTTTAGTACATCGGGACAAATATTTATTGATGAATGAATGAAAGACCCCCCAGTTTCTCTTATTCTAGTGATATCTTGGTGGACATATGTATGAATACACATGAACACACACATATGCATTCCTAAGAGGAATTCTGGATTCCTCTTTGTGGATATCAAATAAAGGTATCTGGGATACTCTCAAGGGCAAATCTCTTCCCAAGGTCACATTGTCTAAATAGAACAAGACTCCCATCAGGGCACATTCTGATCACCCTCCCAGTAGCCTGGCATGGGGGCTCAAAATTGCTACCAGATCACTAACACCCTCCTTTAACTAATTATGGTACTTATGGACTGGAACACTGACCCAGGAGAGGCAGAACAGAGCTTGGAGGGATGGTGGTCCTTTCCTGAATTTTAATGAAAATGTAATCATTGCTGCTTTCTAACTTCTTGAAACCTGGTCTCATAGGACTGTGGTATTTTCTAGTGAGGGAAAGGCTTCAGTCCAAGTGCCCCACCCACCCAAACTCTGCCTAGTCTGCCCCAAAGGTATTCCACTATAGAGCCGATCTTAAAGACAGTGGGTTTGGAGGTGAAAGGAACTAAGGCCAGGTCCTAGCTAGGCAGACAGTGATTTAGGAAGAAGTGAAATGGGGTTCATCAATTAGTTATCAGGGTGACCAAATAGGTGAGTCACCTTCCTGAGAAGTCCAGGAATAGCTCTGATGTGGCAGCTCCCACCGCAGAAAGGGAGGGATGCCTTTGCTGGGGCAGCCTCCTGCACAGCCTATGGGAAGAAGGAAGCAAACCCACATGGGGAGAGGCAGAAGGCAATGGAAGCTTCCAGGAAGGCAGAGAGAGAAGGGACTGAAGGCAATAATAACAATTGCCTTTATTAGAGTCTTTTCTATGCACAACCATAATAGATGAGCTTTATTCAGAGCATTAGTATTTACAAAGCTCATTATACATATTATCTCCTTTGCTAGACACAGCTACTCTGCCAGGTAGACACTCTAGGCATTGTTATTTCCATTTTATGGAAGGAATGACAAAGGTTGAGAGAGATTAAATCATATGCCTATAGTTATCCAGCTAATAGGTGCCAGTTAAGGATTTCAAACTTAGATCTTTTCTAACTCAGGGACTAGCCTTCTTTCCATGACATTATGCTACCTGCTTTTCTTTTACTTGATCCATCCCTGTGAAGGATAATGTGGATATTATTATCCCCATTTTTGGAGGGGGTATGATTAGATCTATAACTACTATCTAAATGAATGATAAAAAGGGAACTTTATGTGTGGACCTTTCATCTATGTTATTTAACTCATCTTTCTGAGAATGTTGTCTGGGACACTTGGGAGTTTAAATGACTTGTCCACAGTCACACAATTAGCTAAGGTATGTTAGAGGTAGGAGTTGAATTCAGGTCTTCCTGCCTCTAAGACCAACCCTCTATTCCAGGATGCATTTCTATTCCCATTTCATAGGTAGGGAAATTGAGGCATGGAGAGGGTTAACATTGTTCAGAGTCTTCCATCTAGGCTGAAAGGATGTGGCGAAGCCTGAATGACATGAGGACTGTGTGGCAAATAGATATAAGAGAACTTTGATTGATACTAAATGTACCATGCATTTTCTTGTTTATTATCAACCTAGCAAACATATTTCTAACACAGAGCAGAACAGAAAAGATCTGTTTGAATTCTGAACTCATTATATAGGTTTTTAAAAGTGTATATTAAAGTGCCTTCAGTAGTAACCAAAATGCCCTGCTTTTTTGTATCCTAAGATAGACTTCTTTAAGAAAAGTACCAGGATCTTAGTGCCTCCCCAGGGAGGACTTTTGGAATAGCACCAAGAGCAGACTCTTGACTGCAGGAGGCTATGAGTTCAAGTCCTTCCTTTAATAATTAGCTGAATGATTATAGGGAAGTCATTTAACTCAGTACCCCAAGGCAGTTTTCTAAGATGAGTTGCCAGTCTACATGGGTGAAGGGAGTTCATCTGGACAAGTCACTTCATGTGGCTACCTCTCAGTTCAAAGAGAGAGATAATGATAGTGTCTACTTGCCAGGGTTGGTGTGCAGATGAAGTGAGATGGTGTATAGACACTATTTTATAAGCCTTAAGGTGCAATAGAATTTATTTGGGGCCATCATGTGTCTCCTCTTTATGATTTCTTTAGCACGGGAAATGCCCAGTGAGGATACTGACTCCCTTTACCAATGCAGGTCTACAACTATTCTGCAACTTGTCATTTTTAGAGAATTTCTTGCATTACCAAGAGGGCAAGTTATTTGCTCAAGGATATACAATTAGTATATGTTAGATGTGGGACTTGAACCCAGATCCTCCTGACTATGAGACCATTTCCCATGACATTATTCTAGCCTGATGTTCATATAGTATTGGTCATTATTATGATGATCATCATTATTGTCCCTGTTGTCACCACCACTCATATCATCATCATCATCATCATCATCATCATCATCATCATCATTATCATGTGGCACAGTCAGGGTTCAAAACCACATCTCTTGACTTCAAATCCAGTGTTCCTTTTGGCACATCATAGTCCTTATTTGGATAGGGCTGAGAAAGCATCCTCTCTGATCTAATCTGGCTCCCTGGCTGCTGCTCACAAAGATGCTTTATATTTGTCCAATGCCTTTAATGTTGATCAAAGTACTCTTGCATCCATTTGCCATATGGCATTCATATCCTGCTGACTGCTAAAAAAAAAAAAGCTATTGCAACCTTAGGCTGCCTGAACAGAAGCCTAGTGTCCAGGATGAGGCAGGTGATAATCCCATTGTACTTTGCCCTGGTCAGACACACCTGGAGATGGTGTTCGGTTCTGGGCTCCTCATTTCAAGAAGAACATTGACAAGCCAGATGGCGAGGGGACTGGAGACTACGTTACCTAAAGATTAGTTGAAAGAAGTCGAGATATTTAGGTTGGAGACAAGATTTGGGGGTGGGGATAGGGGAAGTGGGAGGGGAAGACATGGTAGCTGTCATCAATATTTTGAAGAGATGTTATGTGAAGAAGAAATTAGACTTGTTTCCTTCATTCAGCAGAATTAGGGTGGAATTTAGAAAGAAGAAAATTTAGGCTTGATATAAAAAATCTTTAAAAAAATTTTTGATCTCTAAAAATATTTATTATTTATTTACTTTTAACATTCTTAAAAATTTTTTTTTGAGTTTCAAATATTTTTCCTCTCTCTCAACCCTTCCCCATCTACTGAGAAGGCAAAAAATATATCTATAATACATGTGAAATCATGCAAAACATACTTCCATGTTTCCAGATTATATGTAGATAAACAAGAAAGATAAAATTGAAAAACATCATTTCAATGTGTATCAGAGTTCATCAGTTCTCTCTCTGGAGGTGGATGGCATTTTTCATCACAAGTCCTTTGAAATTTTGATCCTTCTCTTATCTGAGCAGCTAAATTTTTTACAGTTGATTATACTCACAATGTTGCTGGGTACAATGATCTGGTTTTGCTCACTTCCCTTTGCATCTGTTCATATGGGTCTTTCTAGATTTTCCTGAAATCATCCCCCATACTATTTTTATAGCATAATAACTCCATCACAATCATTTGCTACATCTTGTTCAGCCATTCTCTAATTGATGAGAGGTCCCTCAGTTTTGAATTCTTTTCTACACAGAAAGAGTTGCTATAAGTACTTTGTATATTTAGGTCCTTTTCCTTTTTCATTGATCTTTTTGATGTATAGATGCAGTGGTGGTAATTTTGGGTCCTAGGGTATGCACAGTTTTTATAACACTTTGGACATTGTTCCAAATTGTTCTCTAAGAGTGGTTGGATTAGTTAATTATTTCGCCCAGTTCATTAGCATATCTATTTTCCCTTCTCCCTTCCAGTATTGTCATTTCTTGTAGTATCAACTGGTACCTCAGAGTTGTTTTAATGTGCATTTTTCCAATTGTGATTTAGAATATTTTTATATCAAAACTATATAGATAACTTTGATTTCTTCTGAAAACTTCTTGTTCATAACTCTAATGAGTTCTCAAATGGGGAGTGACTCTTACTTTTTTTAAATTTAACTCTCCTCTATACATTTGAGAAAAGAGACCTTCATTAGAGAAACTTGCTGTAAAATTTTATATTACTTCATTGCTTATGGTACCTTTTATCAAAATATGATTATCTCTTTTAATTTGTTCTATTTTTGCATTTGCTTTGTCTGAGATCATGATTGCTGCCCTATCTGTTTAACTTCAATTGAAGCATAACAGTTTCTGTTCCATCTCCTTATTTTAAGTCTGTGTGTGTTTCCTATGTCTAGTGTGTCTCCTGTAAACAACATATGGTTGTATTCTGATTTCTAATCCATTTTATCTGCTTCCATTTTATGGATGAATTCACCCCACTCACCTTCACAATTATGATGACTAACTGTATTTTCCTTCACCCTATTTTCTTCTGTTTATCCTTCCCCTTCTTTCTTTTTATCCTGTTTCTCCTCAAAAGTCTGTTTCCTGACCACTGCCTCTTGAATCTGCCCTCTCTTTTATCATCTCTCCTTTTCTATTGTTTTCTTCCTCTTTTATTTCCCTGTTGGATAAGATAGATTTTTATATTCAACTGAGTAAATAGAAATAGATATATAGACACATCCATATACATATGTTTGTGCATATATACATATTCTTATATATGTATAAGGAAGAACATAATCTTATATTATTCTCCCTTTGAACCAGTTCTGTTGAGAATGAGATTGTAGCTTTATCCATAATTCCCCCATTTTCCCCTCCACTGCAAAAGCTCTTCCTTGCATGTCTCTTTTATGTGAGATAATGGTCTTCATTCTACCTCTCTCTTCCCCCTTCTCCCTTCTCTTGCTTTTCTGACAGCTTGGGGATTCATACCATGAGATGTTATCTGATTCAGAATTCCAGCCTCATTGTACTAGCTCAGAAGTCACTGATCATAGATACCCTAACACAAGTAGGTAGCAGAAAGAACTCTGGTCTTACTATCAAACTCCTAGGTTCAGATAGTGGTTCAGACATTTACTAGCTTTGTGACCATAGACAAATCTCTGAATCTCATCTATAAAAGGAAAAGAATTACACTTTCACACTCTTCCTTAAAGGATTATTGTGAGAAAGGCACTTTGTAAACCTTAAAATAATATTGTTAGTGACAGAGAAGTAAAAGGGTCATAAGCTATGAATTCAGGCTTTCTTCTTCCCTCACAGACCAAAAGCTCTATTTCTCCCCTTTCTCTTTCCTCTTTTCCTCCTCCTTCTCCCTCTTTTCCCTCCCTCCTCCCTTCCTCCTTCTCTTTCCTTTCCTTCCTTCCTCTCTTCTTCTCCCTTCCTTCTTTTTCTTTCTTTCCTTCCTTCTTCCCATCCTTCCTTCCTTTCTCCTTTCCTTCCACCTTCTTTCTCCTTCTCTTCCCTTCCTTCCTTTCTTCTTTCCTTTTTCTTGATAAGCTGGGTACAAGTTCATTCAGATCATTTTACAGAAAAAGAAAGTGAGATTGAAGGTATTTAAATAATTTACCTGAGCTAATGCAGTTATAAAGTTTAAGGAACTAAGACTTCAGTGCAAATCTTTCTGACTTCAAAACCTACCCTCTCTGCTCTGGTCCTCCCTTCATTTCCTAAAATGCCTAGAAAATAGATTTCCCTTCCTTTAGGTACCATTGGACACTGTTAGCTGAACTAGGAACTGATGAAGACATTCTGGCTGTCTGCCCAGCTGGCAGGTATGGGTGGAGGAACTGTACCCCTTTCTTGTTAATGAAAGGGGTGTTATCAAGATGCAGGGGATGGTGGACAGGTCCCCTGGAGGGCCCAGCTTCTGACTCAACAGCTGTTAGGCTGTCCTCTAATACTCTGCAGAATTAAGTTTGATGTTATCTGCCAGGATAACAGGCTTTGGTCCCAGACACCTCCTGTGCAGGGTAATGTAGGGGAGGAGGAGTAGGTGGGCTGCCTCCTTATCACAGTCACTGAGCTCAAACTTCTTTCTAGGGAGAGGGTCTCAAGCAGAGGAGATTCCAGTCCATGCTAATTAGAATTCTTCTGAGTCAGAAGATAGGAAACAGAACGGTAGGTGAAAAAGAGAATGGAACTTCAAACTAGAAGACCCGGATTTATTTCTAAGCTCCATTGCCTCCAAGCTGACCAGTCATTGAACTACCTGAAACATCAGTTTCCTCACCTGCAAAATGGGAAGAGGTCTTGAAGTGGGTGGCCTCTGAAGCCCCTACCAACTCTAAGTAGATGATCCCATTCACTGCCTTAGGGAAGACATTTAGCTCCTCACCAGTTTTCTGCTCTATAATGCCAGTGGGTCAAAGGACATTACAGATCATCTTCTTCAATCCCCTCATTAAAAAAAGAAATATATAGTGATAGCTTTTGATTTTGTATCAGCTTCATTTCCCTTCTCTATCTTTGTAACAAAGAACAAAAGAGAGAGAAAAATTAAGTAATCGAGCAACAGCTGCCAACTTATTAACTATGGCTGATAGGATATGCAACATTTCATACTCATAGTCCCACTCACTTCTGTAAAGAAGGGAGGGCAATTCATTTTCCTTCTATTCTCCAGGGTTTTATTTCAATTATGCAATATTCAGTTTTGTCTTTTATTATACAAATAGTTATCTAGTCCTCACTTTATAGAGGAGGAGACCGGGATTCAGTAGCTTATTGAAGGTCACATAGCTAGTAAACATCAGAGGCAGGTTTTGAACTCTAGTTTCAAATCCTTAATCCTTCAAATCCTTGGTCACACATTGGGACCTTAGTTTGTTCTTCTGTAAAATGAAATGAACTTTAACTCTGTGATCCTTACTCTGAAATATACTCACTTGCCTCAAATTGTGTCCCAGAGTTATGAATCAAACATTATCCAAACTTCTGACTCTCCAGCCAATGTTCTTAACTTCCACCAAACTACAGTCTGAGTGATTAGGTCACATAGTCCAGAGAGCTCTGGGCCTGAAGTCAGGAAAATTTGAGTTCAAATCCAGTCTCAAACACTTACTAGCTGTTTTTTTTTAACTCTAATGTGACTTAACATTTATTTAGCTCTATTAAAGTTAATTGGGGCAACTAGAAATCCAGCCTTAGAGACACTAATTGTATGATTCTGGACAAGTCATTTCATCCTGTTTACCTCAGTTTCCTCATCTAGCAAAGAAAAACATTTACATAGGATGTGGTATGCTGCCAGGCACTGTCCAGTACTTTTTAAAAAATAAATATTATTGCATTTAATCCTCACAATAATTCCAACAACCCTTCAAGGTAAGTGTTATTATTATCTTTATTTTACAGTTGAAAAAACTGAGGTTAAGTGACCTGCCCAAAGTCATGTGGCTAATAAGTATCTGCTGTGATATTTGAACTCAGATCTTTATCCACCAGGCCATCAACTGCAACTGTGGGGAATCTAAGTATTACCATCTCCATTTCACTGATTAGGAAACTGAGGCTCAGAGAGGTCAGTCATGTCTAGGACCACCAGTTTGGGAGAAATGAAGACCTCAGTCTTCTGATTGTGGAGGTGACATCCAGGGTTCCTTAGCTCTGACATTCTACAGTGACCCCAGGAAAATATCCAGTAACAAATGCTTACTATCCTAGCTTCTGCTCCTCCTAGAGATTAGGGAAAATTGCTTAGCTCAGAGACTTCTCCAGCCTCAGTAAAAAGTCTTTCTAAGGATGAGGAGGTTGGGTCATGAGGGGAGTGAGCATTCATACATTGTTCAAGCCACACTTTATTCCTTCTTGTACCTGTGGAGCAAGTTTGGGTTCCTGCTGGTTAAAAGGACAAGAGCTGCCAGTTTTTGCCTCCACTATAAGCCCCTCCTGGACCATTTAAACTTTTGTTGTTGCTTCTGATGCTTCTTTGGGACCCCTTGCTCTAATCTCTCATCAGTGTAAAAATCTAGGATTTCTTTGAACTTCTCTCATGTCCCTTGGTTACTCCTTTGGGTTCCCTCCAAATTATGCTGGAGATTCTACTTAGTAAAACTTCAAAAGAACTGGGTGGAGTTGGGGTTAGAAACTTCCCATTTTTTAAATTCCCCATATTCTCCCTGAATGCTCAGCATTCAGCAAGCCTAGAAGAGCCCAGGAGGGGTTCTGGGAACCGATGATCTTTGTCTCATTTTAAAAAAAAGTTTTATTAATACTTTAAAATGACATTGCTAGTTCTCAATTTATAGCCCTCCCCTTCGCCCTAGGAGAGCCTTCTCTTGGAATAAAAAAATAGGGTAGCTCTCTTTTTTATATGATACTCCCTTTTTTATGGATGAGAAAACTAAGGCAAACAAAGGTGACTTTCCCAGGATCATACATCTAGTAAGTATCTGAGACTAAATTTGAACTCAGGAAGAGGAGTCTTCTTGACTCCAGGTCCAGTGTTCCATTTATAAGAAGAGTCAGACATCACTAAAAAACGACAAATAACAACAAAGCATGCTTTCTAAGACTAGGGGCCTCCTTGCATTTTGGGAGTGAAAGTGGAGCTTACTGGAACAAGTCGGGGAGTCACATTTCTAGTATCTCCATTTTAGTCTCCCTTCAGAGGGGAGTCTGAACCACAGGGTAGCTGGAGTTTGGGATGGTTCCCTGGGGAGCTCAAATCTCACCAAGGCTTTCTCACTATGCTAGGTTAACTTTCTTATGACCTTAGAAAAGTCACTCCTCTCAAAAGTTTATAGAATATTTTATAGTATCTTTATTTTCTATATTTGTAGAGTTTATACTGTGTCTTTAGATGGTTTTATATTTTCTTAGGACTGAAATGAAGCAAAACAAACTGACAACATTGACCATGTCCAGTAGCATATATCTCATTCTGCTCTGTTGTCCACCACCTCTTCTGAGAAATGTAAGTCTAATTCCTCAGCAGTCTACTTTGGGCATTACATGGTTCATATTTTGGTTTTTTTCCCCCCTTTTCATTATTGCTGTCTTCATGTTCTCCAGTTCTGCATCTGTTCATAAAAATCTTCCTAAGTTTCTCTGAATTCCTCAAGTCCATCATTTCTTACACTTTCAACCTATTATCCGTGAGCAACCAAAATCATTGTTCGCCCTGAAGGCAAAAGAATACCCAAAAAGTAGGTCTGTCACAGAAGGCCCATGTCCTCCAGAAACTATCTCCCTGGCTCAACTTCATGTGTTTTCTCTTCTGCCTTTCCTTGTGTTTCTATTATCTCTCTTCAAGGCTCTGGCATGAACAGGAAGAAATGTCTGATGGAAAAGAAGAGGGGTGGGGGGGAGAAAGGAAAGGATTCCAGTAGTGGGTGATGGACAGCCTTAGCAATGTCACCTGATGCTTAGGAGCTCCCAGGCAATTTCCCTCAAATTCCCTGTCTGTTGTCACAATATTTATAGTGTCCACAGAGCTATTATTTCCAAAGCATGTTCACCTGTTTAATTCTCACAACATGCATCCATGGAACACAGAGCAGACAAGGTGTTGTAATGGAAAGAACCTGGCGTCAGGAGGTAGGAGACTTGTATTTCAAAGCCTGCTTCTGCCATTAAATGACTTGATAATCTTCAGTACATCATTGGGACTCAGTTATCTTATCTGTCAAATGAAAGGCTTGGACCCATCAAACCAGGCAAACTACTTACCATCCTCTGAGGAACCCCTCCTTTTTTTACTTATACATGCAGAAGTATCCCTACTATTGCATATGGTAGCTTCTTCCTTCCCTTACCAAATGAATATTCTCATTCTTTAAAATCCATCGAATGCTAGCATTTCCTGGTAACTCTTCCATCAAGTCAATAATGCTCTTTACCTACACCCTTCTTCCTCATTTATCAGGTACCATTTTGTACTGCAGTTATAACATGACCAAGTGTTATAGTCAAGACTGTGCTGGAACCAGCTCAGACCAACTCATAAACGCCAATCATTCAGTTTTCAATGTGTGCATGTATTGATTGAAAAATCAACAAAGAATTCAGGCTGGATTCATTGTATCATTGATAGTCTACACTTAAGACAGTGATGGGGAAAATATTAATGCAGATTAAAGGTTACAGTGAGTCATTAGTACAGTTTTTGTTGCTGTTATTTAATGATAGGAAAACCCACTAAACATTTACCAGCACTCTTCTGCCCCTTCTAGACTACAAACTCTTGAGAATAGCAACTGTTCTTGAAGCAACAATGAACTACATTGGGAAGACCACTGGAACTGGAAATGGTCAAATCCTGGCTGGGTTATTTACTACATGTGTGACCTTGAAAAATGAGTTTCATTTGCAGAGCCTTAGATCAAGTGAGAGGATATGATTCGATCCCCAACTTACAGCAGTTGCTTCATAAATGTTTAGGGTGTGTGTATGTGTCTGTGTGTGTGTGTGTGTGTGTGTGTGTGTGTGTGTGTGTGTGTGTTGTCTAGTCATGAGTTCATTAGCATGGGGAGTTAGTAGAGGAAGGCCCCTCTACTAATGGAAATTGGTGGTTGTTCTATAGTTCATCGACTAAGTTATCTGGAATACTGAGAGGTTAAATTGCTTACCCAGGCTGCTACAGTCAATATGTGTCAGAGGCAGAATTTGAACCCATATCATTGCGCCTCTGAGAACAGTTCATTATACACATGCCATTGTGCTTCTCAGGAACATTTATTGAAGTGAGTTGACTTATTTATCTCTTAAGTCACTCTTAGACCTAATTAGATAATTTTATGCTAGTCAAAGCCCAGAGAAAATGAGTGACTTCTCTAAGATCACATAGCAGGCTGGGGAGTTTTAGAGAAAGGGCAGATGAGCAGAACCTCAAGAATGGAATTCCATCTGCTGGTTTCCAGGGTTATCCGATAGTCTCCAAGCCAGTCTTCAGTGCTACCCTGAATGGCCAGTGTAACCTCTCAGGCTGCCAGACCAGGGAAGACATTTGACCTTGTGGTCAAACTAAAAGGGCAGAGAAAACCTCAGAAAGCATGCAGGGGTTGGTTCTCTCCATTCCTCTGTATGTACAGAGCTCACTCAGCCCAAATGTGCTTCACGTTCCCTGAAAAGTCAATGAGAGGGAGACCAGAGGAAAGAGTTGCATTGCCTGTCACCAGCCAGGCACCATTTTAGCTGCTCAGCGGGACATGAGAGTCACGAGACCCAAAAACCTAGAAGCCCAGCATGGTGGTGACAAGCTTTGGGGCCCAGTGCCACCTCAGGGGTTGGCCCCATTTCAGAATAAAAAGTGACATGTCTCCCAACCTGTGTGGGAGCTTTTCAATGCATCTATTTTTACTGGAAGGATGTTCACGTTTCATTCCCATGAGAGAAAGGGATGGGGGTGGGGGGGTCATACCATGTGCCAGCATGTTTGAGCCCCCTTTGTTTCAATTATTCTCACTCTCCTTCACTTTACTCATCACTTTTCCAGTCTCCCTGAAGGAAGGAACGAACAAATGAAAGAACTAATTAATGAGTGAACAAATGTAGGAATGAATGAAGAAATGAAGGAACAAAAGAAGCATATTTTAGGGTCAACTGTTTGCCAGGCAGAGTGTTAAGCATTTTACAACTATTCTCTCATTTGATTGTCACAACTCTGGGAAGAGAGTGCTAAAAATCCCATTTTACTTTTAAAGAAACTAAGGCAGTCACATGTTAACTGATTATGCAGGAACACACAGCTATGTTACTGTCTGAGATTGGATTGGAGCTCAAGACTTCCCAATGACAAACATTCTATTTATTTCATTATTTAACTGTTAATGGCAACTCACCTATCTGGAGGTAGTGGGCACCTACCTATGCCTTCACCCCTTCCACCTTCACCCTGTCCCTTTCATCTCCAGCCTACGAGTTGTATCATTGCCCAAGGGAGAGATCTTGACACATCTGATTCTGCTGAAGAAGATTGTTGACTGCCTGGATGATCTGACCTTGAGTGAGTCACAACTAAAAACAATCCTAGCTCTAAATCCAAAAGAGATCTCTCAGTGGTCTTCCAGTCTGAGTGATTCATTTTAGAGATGAAGAATCTGAGGCAAACTAAGAGACTTGCTCAAGGTCACCCAAGTAGGAAGTTTCAAAGGTGGAATTTGAACACTTACCTTCTGACTCCCCAGCCAGTAATCTTCCCACTGCCCTGCCTTGCTTCTTCTTGGTCTTTTAGGTGATTTTCATGGGTTTTCAGATTTCAAGTTGATAAAGACCTTATACAACATTTATTCCACACATTTTCATTTTTACAGATGAAGAAACTAAGGTCAGAGAGATTAAGTAACTTGCCGTAGTCATACAGGGAGTGAGTCCTGGGAGCTGGGTCCTAAACCAAGATTCTCTGAGTTTGTTCTCTTACTGCTGGTCCTATTTCCTCATCTGTAAAATAAAAAGGGGGGAATAGGTGGTCCCTAAGGTTCTTTTGAGCTCCAATGTTCTTAAAATTAGAGACTTATTCCCTCCTGGACTAGTTGAATTTGAATTTTGGGATCCCAGAAATGACCAACACCCCAACATTTCAGCACCCTCTGCTTTTAGATAATATCTGGACCAGATGAAAGGGAAGTGGCAGAGTAGACAAAGCCTCACTCCTCACTCCTTGTATGAGTGACCTTGGGAAAGAAACTTCTCCTGAGCTTCAGTTTCCTTCTCTGTTGAACTAGAATTCTGAAAATGATGATTTCTTGGGTCTCTTCCAGATCTGACATGGAGTGAACCTGAGTCTTAGTAAAAAGTTCTTTCGGTTTCAGAGTCTCGGACCTTATGGATTCTGTCTGGTCACTGCAGGAAGGAAACCCCAGCATCCTCTTGGAAAAGGGATTTGATGTGACAGTATCTCCCAAAGCAGGTGAGGCTGCCTAATTGCAGGGGGCTGGAGTGTGTGTATGTGTGTAAATTAGGAGCTATGGCAGTAGAGACATGGCTGGTTAATGGGTCCATTAGAGGGCATTAGTGGATAATAGCAGGACACTGACCTACCTCCAGACAGAAACAACACTACTGTTCCCCAAGCCCTGGCTACTGCCAGGAGATGAAGAGGGTTGGGGAGCTCTGAAGACCCACACACACAATCACCTGAAAAAGTCAAAGGTGTCAAATGCCTTTGACTCCATGGCCTCAAATGCCATCTGGAAAAAATGGGAGAGTTTAATATATTGCTGAATCTAATCCAGATGGCTCTCAATGGTCACTCTCAACACAAGGGTCAGTGATTGAGGCCAGATTCTTATACTTAACACCTAGCCAGATCTCTAGGTTCTTTCTTATCTTTTTATTTTTGGGGGGATAATGGGATTGAGTAAGTTGCCCAAGGTCATACAGTAAGTACCAAGTGCCTGAGGCTGGATTTGAACTCAGGTCCTCCTGACTGCAGGATTGGTGTTCTATTTACTGTGCCATCCAGCTGCCCCTAGATTGCTGTTGTTGTTTTGCAAGGCAATGGGGTTAAGTGATTTGCCCAAGGTCACTGAGCTTGATAATTCTTAAGTTTCTGAGCACAAATTTGAACTCAGGTCCACCTGACTTCAGGGCTGGGTGCTTAATCCACTGCGCCATCTAGCTGCCCCTTGCCCCTAGGTTCTTAAAATTCATCTAGTCTAAGCCTCTAATTTGACAAGAGAAAACCAAAGTCCAGCAAGGTAAAGTGATTTGCCCAAGATCCTATAGCCAATGAAGTAGCAAAGCTGGATGTACCCATGGGATTTTGCATCTTCTTCATTTATCCTGCAGTTGAACTTTCTATTCCCAATTAGAGTGTAAGCTGTTTGGGGGCAGGGACTCTCACTTGTTTCTAGTTTTGTTCCCAATATTTATAACAATGTTAGCATCTAATAAGTGATTAATATATCTTTTGCATTCTTCCATCCCTCCATTCATTTATTCACACCAGATCTTCTGACCCTACTGACATGAAGCAGCTAGGTCTACAGTGCTTAGGGAGATGGACCTTGAGTTAGTGAAACCTGAGTTCAAATCTCACCTCATACATCTTTGTTGAGTCCCTTTTCTGGACTCTTATGTTGCGTCCCTGTCTGGACTCACTCAATCTACCCCAGGCAAGCGTTGGAGGGGTGGGAGACAAGGATGACAAGGGAGACAAGTATTCCATCAAGATCTCCAAGTGCTCCATTTATTTGCCTGAATGCAAGTGCTGAAATATCCTTCCCAGACCTTAATCCACTCCCACTCCCGTGGCACTTAGTAAAATAAGACTTTGGTGCTCAAGGACACCAGATAGTTTACAATGCTCCCGTACATAACAATCCCTAACCTATCCTCCTTCTTGTCTTTTTTTTTAAGTGAAATTATTACATAATTAATGCCACATAAGTTGTAAACTAAAGTTCAAAAATAGTATAAACAAATGTCAATTAAACTATTCCCAAATTCCTTGAAATATATATCATCCCCAACTTACAAACAGACAAGGATTACAAAGATTTTTTTTTCTTTTGCCAACAAAAAAACCTTGCAAAGCACTCAAATTCAAAATCCAAACTGAAAGGAGTTACTTTTAACTCAGGTAACATTTAGCGATTTCAGATCTAAATTGCACACACACACACACACACACACACACACACACACACACACACAGGAGTTTAGACACTAACAAGAATACAGAAATAACTGTCTTGTATCATATTTACCAAGCTGAGATTGATACCCTGACCAGTACCAGATCTCAGAATATAGAAACATTTTTCCACCTTTCCAGGCCAGTAGAGAGATGGAAAATGCCCTATAGATGTTCAAATACACATATACACACATAACCAATCAAGACCAGGCAACAGAAATATCAGCCATAGGCATAGACTTTATTTGAAAGACAAAATCCAAATTTTCCAATCCCAGAAAAAAATCTTCTTCCCCCTTTTTCTTTTCTTTTTTTTTAGGTTTTTGCAAGGCAAATGGAGTTAAATGGCTTGCCCAAGCCCACACAGTTAGGTCATTATTAAGTGTCTGAGACCGGATTTGAACCCAGGTACTCCCCACTTTTTTCTTAACTAATTGATCCACGAAGCTTCCCAATCAATAACCTATTGAAAAACATAGTCATTGCCCACCCTACCCCACCAAACCAGGAAGAAGGCATGGGGGTCCCTTGATTTCTAAATTAAGTTTTTGGAGGGGTCTTGTCCTTGCAGCAAAGCCTGCATTCCATCTGAGACAGAAGCTTGAGTTTCAAAGTTCCAAAAAGGAAGATTTCCCTTCTCCCTCCCCACTCCCTCTGCAGAGGGTGGGAGTGGAAGAGAATGGGAGAGAGTGTTTGACATCAGCTAAGAGGTTGACACCAGTACAACCTGAAGTTGCCACCTTGTGAAGGGTAGCCATCCCCAGAACAAAATGTCCAACAGCAGGTGACACTTTCGCTCTCAACACAGGAAGCCCAATTCACAACCCTCTGCTACTGGAGCAACGGTGGCTGCCCCCGGCTGTAGGCTGAAAAGTAAAACTAGCTGTATCTGTCATCATCCGTGCCAGGGCCTGCAGAATCCTGCTTAATGGGCATAGTGCAATCAAGCAGCTGAGGCCAAAAAGAGCAAGCAAGTCCTCCGCATCCTGTTGGTGGTGCTGGTATGGACGCCTGCTGAGGAAGACACTTCAGAGGCTCTACTTCCCCCTGGCTCCTCAATGCTAAATACTTAATTGTTTTCTCACTTTAGCTTTTCTTAATGCTAACTTACTTTTGCTAGTTCCTTAATGCTGAATAGGTGTTTGTCTTTTCACTTTCTCTTTACACCTCTTTGTTTCATCTTAAAATCAGCCCCTGGTAACATCCACCTATTACCTTCTCCAGAATCCTCTGCTCTGGGATGTCCTGGCTCTCTTGCTTGTACCTGCTGTGTCCTTATAAAGGACTTTACTCAAATAACTCTGCCTTTCTGTCCCTTTATGGGTGCCATATGTGGAGTCCCTTTCCTGGACTCTTATGTTGAGTCCCATTTCTGGACTCCCTCAATCTTCCCCAGGTGAGCATTGGAAGGGCAGGAGACAAGGATGGCAAAGAAGACAAATACTCCATCAAGATCTCCAAGTGCTCCGTTAATTCACCAGAATCCAAGTGCTTAAATATCCTTCCCAGACCCTAATCCACCCCCACTCCCATGGCACTTAGTAAAATAAGACTTCGATGCTCAAGGACACCAGTTTACAATGCTCCCATACACAACAACCCCTAGCACATCCTCACGCATTTACTGGTTGTGGAGTCCCAGGCAAGGCACTGTCAAATGAGGATTATAATAATAATAATAATAACAGCCAGGTTTTCTGTGCAGATCAAATTAAATAATATTTGTAAAGTATTTATACAGTCTCTGGTACTTCATTCTCTTTCCATTGTATTATTAAACTGCAATCTTCTCAAAGACAGAGATCAGGTTTTCTGCATCTTGCAATTTAGTTCAATAATTTTTAAGGGCCCACTCTGCCAGATATTTTGCTAAGTGGTGGAGCTATAAAGAGAAAAATAAGGCAATATTTTTTCTCAAGGAGTTTACATTTTAATAATGGGACACTGTGTGTCCTGAGATAAATAAACACAGAACGGATGCAAAATAAATATAAAGTGATTTAAGAGAACAGAATTCTAGCAACTGGAAAAAGCCAAGGGGAACTTCTTATCGTTCAGGCATCTTGGGATGTTCTTAGCAAAGATACTGGAGGGGTTTGCCATTTCCTTCTCTAGCTCATTTTACAGATGAGGGAGCTGAGACAAAGTGAAATGACCTTTCCAGAGTCACACAGTAAAAGTCTGAGGCCAGGCTTGAATTCATGGTCAGGTGGAACTTGAGCTTAGCTTCAAAGGTACCTCTGGCTTCCAAGAGGCAGAGATGAGGAGGGAGAGCACAGGGTTGGGAGTGGGGATACTTAATGAAGGAGATGTAATGTCATATATGAGGAATAAATAGGTCAATATGAATAGACTGTATTTGTCTCCAGAGTCTTCTTTGGTGAGAATTGAGGCAGAGAGAAGAGGTCCAAGTCTAGTGCATTGTATAACAATAGATATTCAATAAATTTTTTGATAATAAGGATATAGGTGAGATATTTAAAAGGTAAGGTCTTTTAGTACCCAGGTCAATATTCTAACCACTCCCCCACACTTTCTCAGACTGATGGATTTTGGGAATGTGGGGCAGACTTTGTTTCCCCCTCTGGATCCCAAGGTCTATAATGTGTTCCTATTCATTCAAAGAAAATGAGACATTTACCAAATCCTTTATTAAAGGAGGCTCAGAACTAGGCAGGAGGGGGATGGGCAGGTAGAAGAGGAGAAGACAAGGACCAGTGGGGAGGATGGATGATGGGGGAGGGAAGATTTCTATCTGGCATCAACTCCTGTCCCTACTCCCGGGCTGAAAAATGTCAGTGACTTTTGGAACATCACCCGTGTCCCACCTGCCTGCCCGGCTGGCCTGGTCCATTCATCACCCGCCAGCCCTGACAGACAGGGCTCACTGGAGCAAGGAGAAACAAGGAGAACAGGGAGAGGGCCAGGCCTGGAGGTCTGGAGACTTGCCTTCAACTGCCATTGTGGGTGGAGCTTCCCCACTGAGGCCAGGAGCCAGCCCAGACAAAGGAAACACGAGCTCAGATGTGAGATGAACTGAATCGTTGCTGTCCAAACGGACAATGCGTCCAGACTGTTACTGAAGGGAAGAGGACCCTCCTTATTCACCAGTGTCCTCCTTTCTATCTTTTTTTTTTTTTAGGTTTTTGCAAGGCAATGGGGTTAAGTGGCTTGCCCAAGGCCACACAGCTAGGTGATTATTAAGTGTCTGAGACCGGATTTGAACCAGGTACTCCTGACTCCAAGGCCGGTGCTTTATCCATTACACCACCTAGCTGCCCCCTTTCTATCTTCTTATCCCAATCCCACAACTGGCACAGCCTAGAACACTTTGGGTCATTCATCTAAAAAGCTTAGTCCAAAGTCTCATTTTACAATTAAGGAAACTGAGAAGGAAGCTCCAGTGACTTTGTCAAGCTCACCTCTTCAGTGTTTTTAGAATTGTATTGAATTTTTAAAGACATAGAACACTTTCCCATGCCTTTCCTCATTCTTGTGGCATCCTTAGGAGGAAAAGAGGATTATTGATTCTAATGTATTTTGGGGTATCTCTTCCATGCATGCTTTTCTTTTCATTCAAACAACCTCTAACAAAATCTCAGGTTCTCCTAGATTATTGCACGTCTTTTCATTGGTTTCTTTAATTCCAGTGTGTCTCTTCTTCATCCTTCCTCCTCACACTGCCAAACTACCATTACTAAAACACAAGTCTCAATGTGCCACTCTCTTGTCCCCAAAGCCTCAGTAGCTCCCTATTGCCTACAGCAGTTTGGGTTCTCTGGAATCTGACCTGCACCTTCTTTCCCAGGCTTACTTCCCTCCATACTCTTTCTATTTCAACCAGCGTTGTCTACTCACTATTCTCATTCCATGATACTCCAACTTCCATGTTTTTTCTTCCAGTTGTCCAGTGTTCCTGAAACGTCCTCATTCTTCACCTCTGCTCACTGAATATCTCACTTCCTTCAAAACACAATACAGGGGCCACCTCCTGGCTCAGCTTTTCCTGACATAATTTTAATTTTTCCCCTCTCAGAAAGGTTCTATGTTGCCTTTAATTTTTGGATGAATTACCTGAGTTCAAATTATATCTCCCCTCCATCTTCCAAGAGAATATAAAGGGAATGGTGGGGCTGAAAGAGTGAGGAGAAGGGGTTTTCTGGTAAATGTTTAACAACTAACTCCCCTAAGGGGGAAAAAGGCATGGCATACTTTTATGTTTAACCTGAATTATTAAAATTTCTCCATCACTTTCTTACATCTAGCAATCCACAAAACAATAAATCAAACCCTAATTTATAAAAGTGCCTACAATGTACACACACACACACACACACACAAGAAAGAAAGCACTTCCAAATATCTCCTTTGATTCTCAGAACAGTCATGGGAAGTATCTTCTATTATTATTTGATAAATGAGGAAACTGAAAAAAACAGGTTAAATGACTTGCTTAGGGTCTCACAGCTGGTAAGTATCTGAAGCTGGTTTTGAACTCATTTCTTCCAGAACATCTGGCTGGCCCCAGATGTGGATATATGAATACTCACCATGAAAATTATACAATCAGCTCTTGCTATTACTCTAGGATTCTAGCAGAATTCTGAACATAAACTCTTTGAAGGCTTCTGTTTTTATGCCCACTTGATAGTTACCTAGCAAGATTCCTGGCACATAACCATTTAATAAATGCTTGAATTTAATCCTATTCTTAGCAGCTAGAAGTCCAAAGGTTAAGAATTATTTCCCTGATTTTACAGACAGAAAAAATAAGACCCAGGACCAAAAAGAACAAGATGGGCAATTGAGAACTAGGGCTTCTCTTCTTTTTAATTAATAAACATTTCTTTACTTCCCATTGATAAAAAGGAAAAAAGAAAACCCTAGTGAATAAATCTGCAGTCAGTCAGAATAATTGACCATGTCCAGAAATATATGTCTTGTTGGGTACTCTGAAGCCATAGCTTCTCTGCTAGGAGGAGGTGGGGAGCATGCTTTATCACGATCCTCTGGAGTGTTGGGTGTAGACCTCCAACTTTGTCACTTAGCTCACCTGCTTCCCCCAGAAAAAGTGCCAATGCACACAGGGCCTCATCCTTCCACTCCTTCCAACCAAATGACCACAGTTGCTCTTTAGTGCCCCAAATTATCCCCTTGAACTTCACTCAGTCTTAAAGAGAGCAATTCCCCCTCCCCTCCAAAATCCATTTATCATAAGCAAACAAGCTGTCTTTCCATTTTGAAGTAATTTGGGCAAATGGGACTGAGCAGGTGCTGAAACTCATGAGGCCACAAATTCACAATAATTGGCTTTTCAGTTTTCAAAGTCCTTTCACAGCAGAAATTTCATTTGATCCTTACAACAACCCAATGGGGCAGATATAGCAGGGATTATGCTTCCCATTTTATAACATAAGAGACTTGGACTCAGAAAGAACAACTGAGTTTCCCAAAGTAAAAACAATTCAGAGCAGAGATGGGGCATAGACCCAAGGTTCTTTCTGACCAGTCCACTGTAATAATAGTGGACACTTAAATGATGCATGCAGGTTACTTTATATATGTTATTATACTTGATTTTCATAATAGTCTTGTAAAGTTAATACTAAATAGATGCATCATTGTCCCTATTTTAAAGATGGATACACTGAGGCTCAGACACACGAGAAGCCTGGTTCATCCACCATGTAGGACACCAAGTGCTCTCTGCCAGGTGCCAAGATGATTTTTTCAACTAAGTACAGGTGTAACCAAGTCACCTTCCTCCCCCCCACCAGACATACAGTCATCTCCAGAGGCTCCCTATTATCTTCAGACTCAAATATAAACTTCTATGTTTTTCCATTCATGATGGATGAACCAGTTATCTCATGTGTCTGAGCCTCAGCTTACCTATCTATAAAATAGGGATAATGGTGCATCTATTTAGTATTGATTTTACAAGACTATTATGAAGATTAAATATAATCCACCAAATAGCATTGAATCAGTCTATCATTACTAGAATCCCAGCAAGCTATCCACTGTGCCACATGGTCATTTCAATATATATTTATTCATTGGCATGTATTAGAGGTAAAAATTGTTAAGGTAGAAGCATTCTCTCCCTGGTATCTGACAACTCAATTTCCCCTTCCAACCCCATTCAAGCCCCTCTTCCTGTCCAACTACTCATGGAGTACCAGCCTGGTACCCACCACCATCATAATGGTCTGCTTTCAGCTGGGACCTTGTTCCCCCAAATCCAACACTATCTTAGACTTCTTTCTCCCTTTCCCTTTAAGCCCTGCTCATATCTATTATCCACAATTCTTGGAAATCCAGATTATGTTTCATCTATTTACTCTTCGTTACACTTATCCTGATCTCTGGACTCTCTCAGAGCGAGGTCCATTGTGTCCCCAGGACTAGAATGTCCAGTGGAACTGGACTTGGAGTTTGAATCCTGCCTTACACATTGTCTAGATTTGTAAGCCACTTAACCTTTATCAGACATGATTTTCTCATCTGTAAAAGGGACATAAGTATCTGCTTCCTTGGCTTGTTATAAGAACCAAATAAGATAATATATAAAGTTCTCTGAAAATCTGAAACATTCTCTTCTTCCTGCTCTCCCTTTTCTTTCTCCTACTCCCTCATCCCATGATTTGATATTTTTACATATATATATGTAATATGTATATGTATATGTATGTGTGTGTGTTCCCTTTGTATATGGTCCCTCTATATGTTCCTTTGTATGTGTTCCCTTCTTTTCCCTCATTCAGTCCCCACACTAGTTCATTACTTTTCACCTGGACTGTTATTGCAACAGCCCCCTACTGGTCTCTCTGCCTCTAATCTCTTCCTTTTCCAATTCATCTTCAATTCAACTGCCAAGATGATTTTCTCAACTAAAGTGCAGGTGTAACCAAGTCACCTGCCTCCCCCACAGACATACAATCACCTCCAGAGGCTTCCTATTATCTTCAGACTCAAATAGAAAAATCTGTTTGTCCATTCAAAACCTGGCCCCTTCCTAGTTTGCCAGACTCTTAATCCTTTACTCCCTTCTGTATATTCTTCCATCTACCCAGGCCTATTTACTGTCCCTTCGTAAGTGAAGTTCATCTCCAGACTCCATGGCTTTGCCCGCTCTGTGGCCCCTAAAAGCCTTTCCCAGTTACCCCAGTTAGTGTTTTCCTCTTTCCAAGTATCTTCTCTCTACTCTATAAATTGAACACATTCCAATGTTTGTCTCCCCTTTAAAAGTTGAGTTTCCTGAGAATAGGGACCATTGTTTTACTTTTCTTTGCTTGTGCTTTAGCCTAGGACTGGTTGTGTCTCACTCTCAAGACCCCATTTGGGGTATTCTTGGCAAAGATACTGGAGTGGTTTGTCATTTCCTTCTCTGGATCATTTTATAAATGAGGAAACTGAGACAAACTGAGTTAAGTGACTTGTCCAGTTCCCACAGCAGGGAAATATTTGAGGCTGGATTTGAACTCAGGAAGATGTCTTTCTGACTCCAGAACTAGTGCTCTATCCACAAAGATGGTTGATGATTGATTTTTCCTCTCCCCTTTCTTCTTCTCCTCTCCTCTTTCTTGGTCTTACAAATCAGTAATTGTAGTCAGTGAATAATCTCTATTTATTTTTATTTTAAAGATTAGACCATGGATCAACACCATGACTGGGAGTGTTGTCTATAGTGTTAATAATGAATCTATATCAGAAGGATGTTTTTTCCTTGTTCAGGCTTAAGAGCTAAATGGAATTTTCATTTGGGGATTTCCAGGGAAAGCTGAGAGGAAGACAGAGTCCCCTTTTCATAGCCTCTCCCAACACTGATTGTCTCTGCCTGTTTCCAAATGATGAGTGATCTTCTCCACACATTGTCCACACTTTCCTTTCTTTCTCCCTCCCAGCTCTTCCTGCCTCAGCATTGTCCTCTGTTCAACCCTTGCTCATCCTTCCTCACTTCCACTCCTCTGTCACTTCTCTTAGGACATAAGGTAACAGTGAGTCACCTGGACTAGCTGATAAACAAATGACAGGCAATGGAAATTCTTTGACTCCTTCCCCCACTTCTTCCTGAGCTGTCTCTGGGCCTCATCCCAGTTGGGGCCAACTTCCACCATCTTTCACATGGCTGTGACAACATTCATGTCTAGGGTCATCTGTGTGTGTGTGTGTGTGTGTGTGTGTGTGTGTGTGTGTGTGTGTGGCAAACCCCGGCTGGGAAGGGATGTACAATCGCATCTGCCCGCCCCCTCTGCCATCTTTCTGTCCTCAATTTTCTCCCTTTGATAATAATGTTCTTCAACTGAATCTTTTAGGATTAGGCCATAAGATCTTTGCTTCTTCATCTGTAACAGAAATAAGTTTAACTAAGTTTAACAACTTACTCATGACTATATAACTAGGAAGTACCAGAGCTAGGATTCAAATCTAGCTCTTTGAATTCCAAGGCCAAACCTCTCCTGACACCTGGAGGATCCAAGATTCATCTAATCTACCACCATTATGCACTTTGATTTACAAATAAGGAGACTGAGGACTGGAGAAGTGATTTCTTCAAGGTCATACATGCACATGACATATTTATTCTTTGGAGTTTTAAAAATTCAGCATCTATGGGTGAAAAAGTCTCACATAGGTTGAGGTTTTTTAGAATCCAAACTTTTCTCTCTAAATTCATTTGTTTCTCCTGAAAATTATCTGAAGTAATTACATAGACATACATATACACACAGAGACAAACACAAACATGAACACCTTTGAACACAGTTATATTTAGTAGGGACAGTGAGAGGGATGCATTTAACTATTTGGGGGCTTTCTTGTTTCTGTCTTTCAACTCAACCCTCAAAGTCAATGAGAGAGTTGCATATCCTCCCCCTTTACTTCCCACTACCACACAGAGACCCCAGCACAAAGAAAAGAGACAGGGCTTCTATTTCTGCCTTATCAGGGTTACTGAGAAGTCTTCAGAACCATGGCCAAGTCTAGGAGGGTAATATCTAATTAATCTGGGGTACTATATCTGCTCAGCCTGACTCCTCCAGCCAATCCTATCAAGGATAAGTCACAAGGAGTGTGTCTCCAGGGTCTAAACCTAATGCTCCTAAAGCCCTGAAAGACAATAATCAGTTTGTTTGACAGTTAAAAGATTAAAAAAGACAGTAGTTTGTAGTGTGAGTGACCTGGTGTTGGAAGACCCCAATATGAATTCTTAACTACTTGACTTTAGGTAAGTTACATTATGTCAATGAGTATGTTTCTCCCTCTTAGTAATATTTCCCTTAAAGGAATTTGGTGAAAAATAGCACATATGATGTGAGTTATTCTTACTATTATAATGTAGATCTTTCAGGAAGTGATTTAGGAAGACCAAAACTAGAAGGGTAAATGAGGTTTGAAAGACTTCCACTGGAAAGTTTTGAGCATCAGATTGATTTCCCATCTCTATTGAAATGAATAGATATGTGTATAAACACACACACACATATAATATGTGTTTATGCAAATACATATATTACAAAATATAAAGAATATGTGCAAAGTAATTTTTTGTTTTAGGAAAGACATTAACACATGGGATGATTAGGGAAGAGCTCATGCAGAGGAGGATGCTTATACTAAGCTTTAAAGGAAATTAATGACCTAGCAATACTACCACTAGGTCTGTATCCCAAAGAGAATAAAGAAAAAAGAAAAGAGCCTATAGGAACAAAAATATTTATAGCAACTCTTTTTGTGGAAATGGGGTATTAGAATCTGAGGGGATGACCATCAATTGGAGAATGACTGAACAAGTTGTGGCAGATAATTTGGATGGTATACTATTGTGGTATAAGAAATGATGAGGGGGGCAGCTAGGTGGTGCAGTGGCTAGAGCACTGGCCCTAGAGTCAGGAAGGCCTGAGTTCAAATGCAGCCTCAGACACTTAATAACTGTCTAGTTGTATGACCTTGGGAAAGTCACTTAATCTCATTGTCTTAAATAATTTTTTTCAAAAAAGAAATGATGAAGGGAATAGTTTCAAAAAAACATGGGAAGACCTATATGAATGGAAACACAATGAAGTGAGAAGAACCAAGAGACTGTGCACAGCACAATGTAATGAGGATCAACTGAAAGACTTGACCTCTCTGATCAATACAGCGACTTGAGACAATTCTGAAGAAACCATGATGAAAGAGAGAGAAAGAACTGATGGATTCTTAGCACAGATTGAAGAATAATTTTCTCAAGTTATTTTTTTGCAACATGAAAAATAAAAATATTTTGCATGATTTCACGTGCATAATTGATATCATTTTGCTTTCCTTCTCAGTGGGCGGGGGAGGGATGGAAAGGAAGGAGAGAATTTGGAACTCAAAATTTAAAAAGAAAAGAAAGCTTAAAAATAATTAACATTTCTAGAAGGAGGGGAAGAGGGAGCATTCTAGAACTAGGAGAAAATTTGTATAAGAGCACAAAATTGTGAGGTGGAATATTGTGTGTTAGCAACAGAAAGATCAGTTTGATGGGTCTCTAGAGTTCATGGAAGGAATGCTTAAAAAGACAGATGAGTAGTGTTAATCCAGGTTGTGAAGCATTTTCAATTTCAAGTAAGTTTTACTTTTTATTGTAGAGGTAATAAGGAGTCACAGGTATTTACTGAACAGGAGAATGGTATGGCCAAGGCTATGTTTTAGGAAAAGATTTTTGGCAACTGTGTGAAGGATGGGTTGGAGAGATTTGAGGTAGGGAGATCAATCGAGAAGCAAAGTTTAAGCAAGTGATGATGAGGAATTGAACTAAGATGAGGCAGTATGAGTAGATAAGGGGACAGACCGGAGAGATTCTAGAGACATAATGGACAAGGCTTGGCTACTGATTGGCTCTGGGTGGCAAGAGGGCACTGGAGAGGGTGACCCAGAGGTTGTGAAGTCAGTGACTGAAAGAAATGTGGTCTTCTCAAATGAAATAAGGAAATTCGAAAGGGTTCTGTTTAGATTGGGGGGAAGGGTGGAGATAATGAGTTCTCTTTGGGTATGTGGGACTTGAAGCATCTATAGAATATACTAAGAAGCCAAGAAGATATCAACATGATGTGGGTTCAAGTCCCATTTCTGATGTCTACTGGCTTTGTGATCCTGGGAAAGCCATTTAGCCTCTGGGGTTTGTAAATAATTCTCTATGACTAGAAGTACAGAGAAGGACAGAAGGCTACCTTCCACTGGTGGACTGTCCTCACATCACATAGCTATACCACTGAAGTCACTATCCCTCACCCTCTATAGACAGTCACAAGATGCCCAGATGACTTTTTTAGGGTTTTTTTTGCAAGGCAATGAGGTTAAGTGGCTTACCCAAGACCACACAGCTTGGTAATTATTAAGTGTCTGAGGCCGGATTTGAACTCAGGTACTCTTGACTCCAGGGCCGGTGCTCTATCCACTGCGCCACTTAGCCAACCCCCAGATGACTCTTAACACTAAGACAGATACCCCAAATATAGCTGTCTAGAATGCTCCCAACTGTTCCCCACCCTAACTCCCATATGTCAGAGCCCAAGGAAATGAAAACTTCCCTAGCTACTTCTAATCTCAGTATTATCTCTCCTTCCCCAAAATTCTCATGGGTTTAATTTATGCTTATATTCTTACACTTATCACATATTCCCTTAAATTTAGAAAAGTGATCTGAGTGTTGTGGGTTTTCCTCCCTCAGTAAAGAAAGGCAACACAATCACATCTTTTTTATTCTGCATGATTTTTATCCATGTTCTCCCATAGATCCTCCACAGAGAATTGGCCCAATACACTCTATCTTTCCTCTATGTCTTTGATGTCCTAAGGATTCCAGTATGCACTTAAGGTTGCCTATTATACTTCATTTTCACTGAATACCTGCCCCACCTCTTCCCCTCATCACCCATTTCCCATATATCATTTCAAACCACTTGCATGAAAATCATCTTTGGAAATACCCTGTAGTCTACTAGCACCAGAGAGGATATTCCCATCATCCTTTGGCTCCTCTATAGCTTGACTCCTCAAGGATTGTGGCATTCCAAATTCTGTAAAAATAACACTGGAAGAAATGTTTGCTTTAGAAAGATCAAATTTTTTCATTGTTGGTAAGCAACTAATGCTTGTTAAAAGCACTGAATAATTTCCCGAATGCAATCCATCTCACTCCCTTCCACTTGTTCAGTTCTAGAGTGCCTACCCTAGATATATGTACTACTCTTCTAAATCATGGGGTCATTATGACGTGGCTGCCATAGTCTAGACAATGGGCACAGATGGCTGCTTTGTTCAGAATGCAGTCATTTTGATTGTGTATATTGTCTTCTTATTATACTTTCTTTTACTTTAATGTTGACTTTTACCTTTACTTGAACTAACTAATGATCTGGTTTTACTTAGTTGATTCTGGGATGACTCCTACATTCCATCATCAGTCACATTCTACCTTCTATAGGATAGGCAAGAATACAATGTAAAGGCCAAGGGGTTTTGGTTACTGAAGGAGATACATCATAAAGCTATTAATATGAGGCAGGAAGGTGGAGGGCAGTGACCTTGTCTTCTTTGCTTAATTCTGGCTCTTGCTCAAATTGATTTGCATGAAAGTCTAATAGGATTTGCAAAAAAAAAGTGGACTTTATCACTCTAGCTTCTATAGAGCTTTCACCATTTTTAGAGAGGCCCTAGGTTAAATGAGAGTAATAAGGAATTTCTTAAATTAAATCAGATAATATCTGAGACAACAGGTTCACTTCAGCACCTAAGACAAACAGTCCAAAAAATGGACAATCTTCACTATTAATGGCTTTTGGAGTTCTGTTAGCAGGGTCTGATGGCTTCATGGTCCTTGTGACTCTGCATTAAAATTGCTCATGTTACCCTTGTTAGGAAGGGGCTTTCTAGTCACCCCACCTTGGTAGAAGGGAGAAGAGCATTAAATGGTTCTGAAAAACTTATACTCACTTGATCATCTCAAAGAGTGTCTCGGTGACCCAAAATACTCATCAGAGACATGATTTACAGAAGAAGGCAGAAACACAATACCAATGGAGAATAGCAAGGAGCAGCATAAGAACCTCTCCAGAGTACATGAACAGTCGTGTAACACAGAGGTATGAATTGCCCAAATCACATGTGAACCCTATCCATATGTCTCCTGTATATGTGCTCTGTGCATGTGCCCTAACCATGCCAATTCATGATCTATGCCACTTCATACACATTACATGGTTACATGTGTTCTTTAAAAGTGTTCCTTGCCTCTGCAGATTCCCTGATCACATAAATATGACCCCCCTCCCCGATACTGGTGTGGTAAATTAACCTGTGAGAGATTTTGTCCCATGTGTATCTAGGAAGATCTTTTGTTGTTACTTTCTTTATTGCATTATTAGTTTAAATGTCATCTGTTTGAGCTACATCCTCTAGTTAGCTGTCGAAGATAAACACTTCTGTGGGAGCTGGCAAATTATGGTTTCAAGTGACTATAGACCTAGAGAATAACTTGAAACTTGAATCTCTCTCTCTCTCTCTCTCTATCTATCTATCTATCTATCTATCTCTCTATCTATCTATTCCTCCCTTCCCTTTACTCCTTCCTTACAACTCATCAATCTCTCCTCATTTCTCTCTCCAATCCACTGCAACCCCCCAATAAACATATAGAATATAAAACCTAGGGTATCCCTTTTTATATCATAGGTATCTTATACTTCATATTTATGATTTACAAGGATAAACATTCTGGGTAGTTTGCAAGTCCTTGGCATCTTCTGTTTCTTAACCATCAGCCATGGATTCCAATGTACTTTTCATCACTTCCCCCTGTATTCACCATTGCCTAGAAATCAGTTGCTACCGATGTATATTCTGTCTTAGTTTGAAGGAACCCATCTTTCCCCCTTTATCCTCTTCAATAAATAGTGAGATCTGAGATTTGGAACTGGAAGGAATATCTAAGGTCCTTAGTCCATTCTCATTCTATAGATGTCAGTGATTGAACTGTATGATTTATTTCATACTGGTCTTTTTTTTTTCTTTTGCTCATCAGAGATGAAATGATGAGATTTTTTGCCCCTAGGGAGTGAGTACATGGGGGAAGTACATGATGCAAGCTCACTCCCTCAGATTTTTTCCTGCCTGTCTCTCCTATGAGCCTTCCATGAAGTCACAATGTCCCTTGTTAAGTTTCATGAGACTATTGAACATTGATGTGGTTTGCTTCTTCCAATAATGGCCATGAGTTGGTTTTGGAGCTCACATTTAGAGGACCAGGGCTCATCTTTATAGATGTGTACAGGATGGAGCATTGGAGTTGGAATCAAGAAAATATGAGTTCAAATCCTGCCTCAGCCAATTACTAGCCAAATGATCTGGGCCAAGTCATTTTATCTACCCAGTCAGTGTCCTCATTTATAAAATAGAAATAATTACACTATTCCAGGCTTAGCGTGTAGAACAAATTCGTTCTTATTGTTGTTCAGGTGTTTCATTCATGCTTGACTCTTTGTGACCCCCTTTAGGGTTTTCTTGGCAGAGAAACTGAGTGGCTTTCCATTTTCTTTTTCAGTTCATTTTACAGATGAGGAAGCAAAGGCAAAAAGGATTCAGTGACTTTCTCAGGACTGCTTCAAGTAAGCATGTGAGGCTAGATTTAGGCCTGGTTCTCTATTTACTCTGCTTTTGTTTTTATTTCATCCTCATTTCCAAACCCCAGGGATAACTCTGATCATGAAAAAAATGGACATGACTGAACAATGTCAATATAGGCACTCTAAGAGGCTAATGGGAAGCGGGGAGACAATTACACATGTGAGGGACAAAGCCATCAAGGTAGAATATGGAATATTATTACAGGGAACAAACTAACAGGTCAATTTGACTGCAATCGAGTTGTGCAAACTAGGGATGGGGTCTAGACTCGCAATGTCATTATAGGGAACTCTTGGGTGAGGATTATTGGCATCTTCTCTGAGTCTTGAAGAGTTTAAGTGACCTGCCCAAGGTCATACAGTCAGTATATATTAGAAGTGGGTCTTGAACCCAGATCTTCCAAGTATTGAGATTAACTCTCTGTCCCATATTGTGTGATATATAAAGATTCCAAATATAAATATATGTGTGATATATAAATCCTCCAATATAAATACTCCAAAATGTTCCAGACTATTGGGACTTTAAATGTCAGTCTCAGGATTTTCATACTTTATCTGGGGGACAATAGGCAGTCAATGAACATTTTTGAGCACGACAGTGACATGGCCAGATCTATGAAATATTAATTTAATAGTTATGTGGAAGGTGAATTGGAGAGGAAAGGGACTAGAGGTCAATTAGAAGACTATTGAAATAGTGCAGGTGACAGGTGAGAAAGGTCTGAGTCAGGAAAGAGTTCGTGTAGGCCGAGAGGAGGCCATAGAGGGAGATTGAACAAGCTAATCTCAAAGGGCCTACCCAGCTCTAGGCCCTATGACCTCAATGGTCCTGAAACCATTCTCATTGCTCTAATAAAAATGATTAGCAGAACTCAGTTCATATACTGACTGAGTCTTTCCTCCCAGACCCTCCAAACTTCTTTTACCAACTTTGTCTTGACCTCCATTGAGTTTGGGGACACCTCCTTTCTTCCTCAGTTCAGCAGACAAAGACAATTTGCTGAATAATCTGGTCTCCATTGCCAGAACTTGCTCCTGTCCTCTGACCTCCCAGGCTCTGAAATGGCTTCATATCAGCTTCTTTTATTAATGTACCTCCTCCTAACCCTGCAAGGGAGCTTTAATTAACTGTGTCAATTTTTTTATATAAATACAAATGGGTGGCATTCATCCTCAGTATAGAAATTTAAGGCAAACTCAGTCAGGATAGTTTGGGCAGGGAAAGTGAAAATTCTGCTTTCTCCAAGACCAGAAATAGGAGTTTAATATTGTTTGCATTCATGGATATAGATGCAGGTATTAGGGTCAGAGTGGATACTGGGGTGATAGCCTGAAGGAAAGGTCACCCCTAATGGCTCCACACTGTGTTAGAGAAGGGCTGGAAGGAACCTTAGAGATCATCGAATCCAACCTCTTCGTGCAACTTAAACAGGGAAGTAACTTGTCCAAGATGACACAGTCAGATAGCGGCTAAGCTGAGATGGAAATTAGGATCAAGTCACAATCTGATAAAATGAAGATAATTTCATAATGACTAGGGAAATTTGGGGAAAGCATTATGGACATGGAAGCATGGTTAGTAGTTGTTATTATAATGGGGTAACTAGGTAGCACAGTAGATAGAACACTAGGCTTGGAATCAGAAAGACAAGTTTAAATTCGACCTCAGATACTTACTAGCTGTGTCACCCTAGGCATGTCACTTCATCCTGTTTGCTTCAGTTTCTTATCTGTCAAATGAACTAGAGAATGAAATGACAAATATCTTTGCCATAAAAATCCCAAATGAGATCAAAAGATTAGGCAATAACTGAAAAAACAACTGAACAACAATAAAAGTAGTAGTTGTTCTTGTAGCAGCAGTAGTAGTAGTAATAGTAGTAGTAGTAGTAGTAGTAGTAGTAGTAGTAGTAGTAGTAGTAGTAGTTTTACTTCTGCCCAGGTTGGCTTTCCCTAGAGGAAAGTCCTATGATGCTGAGTGTTGCAAATATGTAAGATGGCATGATTTTTTAATTGATGGAAAAATTTTGAAGAGAGAAATGTAGAAAGGTAAGGTACAAACTTTGAAAGGCAGCCAGAAGACTCTCTAGAATCACAAACATGTAGGTCAATCTGCTCTGCCATCCCCCCACCATGTCCTTTGATTCAGCACCTGTACCTCCCCGCCAGAGACCCTGAGAATGGACTTTTGGGTGAGATCATTCTCTTTTTCCCTTGAACTGAGATTTCATTCCTTACTGAGTCAAAAAGCCCATTTATTCTTGTGCCTTCTAGCATCTACAATCAGTATAATTTGTCCAATTTCTGTTTTGCTTCTTGCTGTGATAAATATGTTTGCTCACTCCCTGTGATTGTCTTTTGTGTAATAAGGAAAGGAGTTAAACTGGCCCAAAGTACACTAACTGCTTCCCTCCCCTTTGAAGTGAGCTGGAAAAGTAGTTTTTATAATGATTCTTCTCTCTTCCCCCACAAGAGCATCATGCCCCAGACTACAAGCATCTGATACATAAAAGATAGATATAATTTTCATCTAAATCTTCTCTTAGAGAATAGAGGATGATGGAGTGAGTGCCTAGCCCTGGCCCTAATCCTTCTCCCACAAAGACAAGAATAAAATTCTCCTTGGCCATGAGGTGGATGAGGAGATGTTTGGTCAAATCTATCTAAATATCACCCTATACCACAGACCACCTCAGGTCCTGGTGACCTGGGTTATTTATATCATTTATTATTATAAATAAATCACCCTATACATGTAAGTGCCATCACAACCTTCTGTAGGAAGCCCAAATCATGCTGAGTTAATAGATTTGGTAAAACACTGTGTGTTGTTGTAGGGGAAAGATCTAGCTTTATAAACCAGAAGTCTTGAGTTGAAATCCCATTTCAGATGCTTCCTATCTTTTGGACAAATCACAGTTTCTGATTTTCCATTTCCTCATCTGGAAAATGAGGATAATGATATCTATAGGACCTCTTCAGATGGTCATAACACAGACCTCAATGGGAACATTGAGGTGAGGGTGAGGATGGTGTCAAATTCCTTCTCTGTTACTACTTGGGTGATCTAGAACAATTCATGCTTATTGATCCATTTAATGTCTCTGGGCCTTGATTTCCTCATTTGTAAAAGAAGAGCATGGAACTGGGTGATCTCTGACATGCTTTTTGGCTCTCGGGTCTCTGAGTTATTATGCCATGAGAGTTTGTTGTGAGGGTCAAGGAGGAAGCTTGTTATATGAGATCAAGTAGCACCTTCTAGAGGAGGTGGCATTGGTAGACCTTATAGCATAGGCAGAAATCCAACACAGTGACAGTGGGACACGGAGAGAGTTTCTTGGCAAAGAAAATAATAAAGACTCAGAGACATGAGAGTATCGGTGTATTCCTTGGACAGAAAGTAGACAAATTTGACTGGTCTGATTAGCATGGGGAAAGTGGTGAGATAAGATGAATCCTGTAGTAGATGTTGAAGGATCGTGAACGTTAGACAAAGAAGCGTGAGTTTTATTTGTCAAACAACAAGGAGCTAGCGAAGAACCCTGAGCAAAAAATCACATAATCAGCTTTATGTCTAAGAAAAAGAGTTCTCAGACCTGTATGAAGAAGGCATTGTATGAAGATACAATGGTAGAGATGGGGAGGGAAAATAGAGGCCAGAAGACTTATTAGCAGGGTATAATAAGGGCCTGTCCCAGGTGGGGTTGGTGGAAAGGGAGAAGAAGGGACAGATTTGACAGATATTGCTGAAGGAGAATAAACATGATTTAGTAACTGATATGAGAAGTGAGGGAGATAGAGGCATCGAAGCCAACTCCGAAGCTACAGACATAGAGGGAAGAGGATGTGGTGCTGCCACATATAGAATCATATGCTCCTACATCTAGCACCATCTTAAGAGACTAACCATGCATGCTAGTCTAAGTGGCCTACTCTGTCCAACAAATGCACTGCATCCTCATCCCTCTAAGTCTTTATTAAAAGGAAAGATTAGTTTAGGGCAAAGATAAAGAACTCAACTTTGGACAGACTAACATTAAGGTGTCAGGGGTAGGAGGGAGGCATGTAGTGCAGATCTTCTATGGACAATTCTGGATGTGGTTGTTAATATCTGCTGAGGGGGAGGGGGAGGAGAGAGACAGAGAGAGCGAGCACTGGATAGATTGAATGGATGGATGGACGGATAGATAGATGGATACACAGAAATAGAGATAGAGATAGACATATACATATAGATCACAGATAAAAATATTTAGATTCATAAAGATATACACATATATATTTGAGAATCATCTGTATAAATGTGCTAATTGAAGCCTTAGAAATGAATTAATTCACCTAGAAAGTGTAGTGAAAACAAAGAATTGTATCTAAGGAAACATTTACATTAAGAAAGATGATGCACAGGGCAGCTAAGTGACATAGTGGCTGGCCCTGGAGACAAGAGGACCTGAGTTCAAATTTAACCCCAAACACTTAATAATTGCCTGTCTATGAGACCTTGGGCAAGTCACTTAACCCCATTGTCTTAAATAAATGAATGAATGAATGAATGAATGAATGAATAGATAGATAAATAGATGATGCAGAGACAGAGAGGACATGGTGTGAGAGGCAAGAAGAAAATCTGAAGTGTATAATGTCTCTGAAGTTAGGGGACAGGAAAATATTCAGCAGGAGAGAATGGACAACTATGCAAAACTCATAGAGGGATTACAGGGAATGAATATTTGTAAAAGGTCTTTGATGATTAGGAAATATTGCTGCCCTTTGAGAGAGAGAGAGAGAGAGAGAGAGAGAGTCCTTTCTTTCTACTAATGGGAGCAGAATCTGAATCACAAAGGAGTAAGAGGACAGTGGGATAGTTAAGAAGCAGAGGTATTTGGCAGAGATAAAATGTTCAAGTTTGACCCACGTGTGCATATATTTATTAAGAGCATACCCCTTTGTGACACCCTCAGCTGATCAAGATACAGAAGTGGTCCAAGCCCCCTTGGTTTTACTTTCTAACAAAGTCATGAATACATAAAAATACTAACTATGGAATAAAAATTCATCCACCAAGGCAGACCATGACTGGATTTCTCATGATCTCCCCTTCAGTGTGAAAGCCAAGAAGAGTCAGATGTGGTCATGCTAGCAACATTGTCCCCATCACTTCTCCCTCAGATCCAGACAGTTTAGAGGGGTGAGAATCTCAAGAATCAAATGAATGATTAAAGGGATTTTTCTGGAGATTGTCCCAATTTAAAGAACAAGGGAGAAGTTAATTGTCTTGAAACAGGGCAGGTCAGTCTTGTGAATGTGTGGATGTGCATTGGATTTCCATCAGATCCCAGTGAAAGTTTAATTTGTTTCTTATGTAGTTAACAAGCTTTCCCTTTTACCCTCCCAGCCTTGTGTGCAACTACCAATCATCCAGGAAACTAGAAATTTGAGTTGTAAGTGAAGAATTTTGGCTGGCTTCTGCAGTTCGTCCTGAGATTCTCTGCCAGAAATGACTTAGATGGGAGGGAAGATATTGCTAAAGAAATTATGGAAAAGATTGGTTGCACTGGTAGAAAGGAAGTATTCCCTCTTTCAGTAGTTCTGATTAAAGAGCAGAAGGGAAAACATTAGCTCTGGTACCTTAGAGGTCCTTTCTTTACAGCATCTCCCTTGAAAACAGATGGATGTGACCCCTCAAACCCCCTCAGGTCCCAGATTATGTATTTCATAGAATGGATTTAGTAAACATTTATGAAGTATTCACTCTGTGTTTGAAACCAAAGATTTCTTTGACTTGGTTATAACCCCAAAATATTAAACTCCCTATTCATTCAATAAATATTTGTTGAATACAAAGCCTTCACCAAAATAATGAAATTTAAAATACAATAAACTGTTAAGAATTTTATAATTAAAAAAGGAATACAATCTAGTCAATAGACTAGGCATGGATTCATTGAACAGTTAACAGCATGGGCCAGCATGTGTTGAGAAGCAAATATGGGATGTACCAAAGTAGTACAGACATCTGGGTCCTTAGACCACTTCTAGTATGTACACCATGGCAGAAGAGTGGTGACGAGGAGGGGAAATCACTATATTTTGGGGAAATCAGAGAAGCCTTCAAAACATCAGCAGGATATGAGGTAGGATCTAATTGGTGAAATTTAGATTGTCAGAGAGGAAAGGCAGGCAATACCAGATGAAGTGGAATGCATGAAGGAAGGTTTAGAGACGGGAATTCAGAAGACCTATTTGACACCAAGCATGGTGGTGAACACTTGCAATCCCCACCTCCCCCATGCTAAAGAATTTGGATCTTCTACCATAGGTATTGGGAGCTATTGATGGTTTTTAGCAAAAGGTGACATAAAGGAGGCCATATTCTAGGCTGGGATAGCAGCAGGAACAGTATGTAAGATAGTTAGGAGTTGTTCTTCCTTTATTTTTGAAAAGGATCAATGACATCATTCCATGACCTCTACGTGAATTGGATTTAAATGAGTCCGATTTGCACAAAGTTGTCAGCCAACCATCTCTTCCAGAGTCACTGAGTCCAGCGGCAGGACAAAAGTCGAGACAACTGGCAACCACACAGGATGCTTAGACTCTTGGATGTCTGACCAAGCTCTAATAGTGCTACCTTCATGGTCACTGGATCAAATTTTTCTTATCTGCTCTTCCACCAAGGGAAGTCTTCACATGCTTGAGGTAAACATTCCCCCAACTCCCTGATGTACTTGAGATCTATCAGTTACCTTCAATTTGATTTAGTTCATCTACCTAAATGGTTTTACCTGGGTGTGGCCACCACACCTTCTTGGAGTCACAGGTTGGGTGAATCAGGTGGAAACTAAAAGTAAATGGGCAGCCCTGAAGAGAACTGAACAAGCCCTCACACCAGGGGTGCTAGTCCTCCCTGAACACACCATATACCCGAGAAGGTGCAGTAAGAGTGGTTAGGCAGCTGCTCCATGATCTTTATAGGCAGGGATGCAAACCTGACCTAGGATGAGGGCAGCTATTATTTTGGAAAACATAAGGATGCCAGGGCGGCTAGGTGGTACAGTGGATAGAGCATCGGCCCTGGAGTCAGGAGTACCTGAGTTCAAATCTGGCCTCAGACAATTAATAATTACCTAGCTGTGTGGCCTTGGGCAAGCCACTTAACGCCATTGCTTGCAAAAACCCCAAACAAACAAAAAAACATAAGGATGCCAGAGACAAAGAAAAAATTGATTAGTTTTTCATGACTGATTGAATATGGGGAGGTTAGAGAGAAGGAAGGGTTAAAAATGACCCTGTTTCCCTCCTCCATCTCTGTCCCTTGCCCAGGGGATAGTTCAGGGATTAAGGATGCCTTAGATCTGATGATTATTTGGCAGCTGAGACTTCAGAATTTCTTCCATAAAATCAATGAGACTTTATGAAAAACAATAGCTACAAGAAAAATATATAGGGAGTTGGACTATTTAGATCTCCCTCTGGGTTGTTCCCATCCTTAATCTCAGTTACCTTTGGAAATATCTCTAAGTAAGTATATTATGGGGAAGGTAACAGAGGTCGTGCAGCCAGCACCTATATGAGGTAGATATGGGGCTTGAATCCAGGTTTCTCACTTTCCAGTCTAGTGTGCAGCTCAATTTTCCCATTTTGGGGTGCCTGAGAATAGGGAGGAAGAAGATCTAATTCTGAATATAAACACTGGAAAGATTTTCACAAAGCTCTACTTGGCTACTCCCCTGCCTCCATGCAGCACCATCTCTGAGTTATCCAGGAGAGTCAAAGGTCCTACAGCTACACCCGAGAGGGTGTCTAAAGCATGTCAAGATTACAAGATGGCACTGTGCTGTCTCCTTCCTTTTCTCTAGGCAGGCGAGTCTTGAGATAATGGGTGTAAAACTCTCTGATGTCTTGAGAAGATGAGATTTAAATATGAGGTGGTGGTGATTCAGGACATTTACAAAGAGTGGTATTTAAACATTCATCTGGAGGCCCTCCCAGATGCCTTTCCTTTCCCCTGACATTTAAAGGCAATTGGACATTGCTGCTCTAAGGCTGACCTGTCCTTGTGACTGGCCCCAGGAAACTCAGCTTATCAGAACCTCTCTGTCTGGGATATATTTCAACAGGTCTTACATTCCTAGACAAAGGTCATTTCAACCATCCTCCTGCCTCTGCCTTCTACTTCCCATACTTGATAGAGCATACTTAGAGTAGAGTATGCCTAACATAACTAGGAGACAGAAGTGGGGAGTAAAGCTACAAGATGGAGTGGGGGGTAAGTCCCAGGGGCAGTAGAGCATGCACTGAAAGCAGAGGGATGAAGTTTGCTCATCTTGGCTCCTTGGACATGTTAGCTTCTAGGCAACATGTTAAGTCTCCTGAAGGGTGTCCAGATAACTTTAGAGGTTCAACCAGTGGGAATGGTTTGAATTTTTTTAAATTAGCACCTTAAGTTCTGCAAAGAGATTCACAATTATTATTTTGTTCTCACAACTACTCTATGAGGTAAGTACTATTATTATCATCTCTCTTTTATCAGTGAGGGAACTGAGGCTGACAAATGATGAAGTGACTTCTCCAGAGTCACACAGCTACTGTCAATTGTCTGAGATCAGATTTGAACTTGGGTCCTCTTGACCCTAGGGCCTGTGCTCTATCTACTGTGCCACCTCACTGTCCCTGTAGATATTATTCTTTAACTTTTTCTTGTCTACTAATTTTCTGTCCACATTATCCTGGAAGCTTCCGCAGGGCAGGGATTGGTTTTTCCTTTTATTTGAAAACCCCCTAGCTTCCAGCATACTATTCTAATAGGTGCTTAATAAATGCTAATTGACTAACCTAACAACAAATTCCTTGAGGGCAAGGGATATTTCTTCAGCTTCTTAGAAACAGTCTCAGAACATGACCCTCTTTATGGTCATTAGGAGGTACATCTCTGACTAATCCTGCAGGGATTGCTCAGGGCCCAAGACTGAAGAAGAGGAAGTGAGTGGGTTAGATTACATTTGGGAAAATTGTGTTGTACTTTGACTGTTCCCAAGATATTTCCTGATATGAAAGCCTGTCTTCCTAATAGCAATAGTCTCCTGGGGAAACTGTACCTTGAAAAAATACAATGCCAGACTCGATTTCCAAAGCATCAAAATGGTGGGTGACCCAAGGACAATGGAGAGGTTCACAGTGGGTCTAAGTAGGCTCTAATGGACTACCCATGAAGACTGGTGAGTAAGAAGTGAGGAAAGGTCATTGTCACATATGTGCCAGACCATTAATACTAGGCATTCTGCTGATGGACCAAGCAAAAGGAATAATAAAGGATTGACTCTGATAGGGGAGCACAAAAACCTGATGGACCCAGAGTGGGGTAAGAAAAGAACGTTTTTAGAAAATTTCTGGGAAGACATTGGACATTAATGACAAAGAATGAATGAGGAGACTTCTAAATAGATACCAAAGGAGATGGTATCCAAGTCCATGAGAGCAAAGCTCCATCAATGTATCAGAGTATCAACTGATTGGCCACTGTTTGGGGGGAGATGGTGCCTCCAGAACTGTCAGTTCCTGGGCTTCTGTCTTGTCATTCAATGGACTGCTAATTTCCCTTTTTAATTAACTGCTGCTGACCTTGGGTGGTATTTTCTATTTCAACCTCATTTGCCCAAAGAAATGAGTTGTTAGAGGCCAATAAAGCTGCAGTATCCAACACATACTCTCTCCCTCTCTCTCTCTCAACTCTCCATCTGTCTGTCTAGCTGTCTCTCCCTTATGGTTTTGCCTACTAGGCTCCAGATGCTTACTATAGCCATGGGTACAAACCAACTCACACTCAGAATAGAGACATGTGTGGTCTTGAAGAAATAGTCTCTATGTAGGAAGGAAATGTGTGTACCCACCTTCCCCTTCTCTCCCCTCCTCCAACTTGCCAGGCACTTCTGAAGATACAAAGGGAGGCAAAAACATGATCCAGACTCTCAAGGAGAAACATGAGGAGAATCTCCCATATTCTAATAAGCTATAATCTGCAATGTGACATCTATTATGACCCCTGTGGATAATTGTGAATAGACCATAAGTTCCATGAGGGTAGGAACTGTCTCTATCTACAGCTTTACGTCACCAGCATTAAGTCACTTATTGCACAAAATAGGGACAGTTATTTGAATTGAATTGAGCACCTCTATTTATACTGCTAGTTCCTAGGTAATCTATCTCCAAATCCACCCTGCTAAGGATGCTTCACCGCCCCACCCCATTCCCAATCTAGTCATCACCCTTTTGTTTCTTCTTATTCTAGGTCATTCCCATAGTACTTTCCAAGGAATAGCAGATATATGAAGGGAACCTTGCAAATACAAAGAAGCACCATCCATGAATGTTGAGGATCTGGGTTCAAATCCCATCTCAGATAGTTGCTCCTTATGTGGCCCTGAGAAAACCATTTACCTTTCTTGAACACTAAATGAGGGGTTGGATCAAACAACCTCTTAGGTACTCTTAGAGCTAGAATTCAAATGAGAATCAGAAAATTTAATCCACCAAACATTGTGCTAAGTGCTAGAGATACAAAAAAGAAGCAAGAATACAGGCGGAAGAGTAAGGAACCTTCAACAGGCAGGAGGTATCTAGGTTATGAAGGACTTTGAATACTAGGAAGCATTTGCTTCTGGAGAGAAGAGGGAGTCATTGGAGTATATTGGGAGGGTGGCATGATCCGACTTGCTTTTTAGATGCATCATTTGACTGAATGCAGGATGTATGGATAGGGGGAGAATTAAGGCAGGCAGATCCCCAGCACCACCACCACCCAAGCAAGCTATTCAAGCAAAGGCTGAATGATCATTTGTCTGGTATGTAGTTGAGGGCATTCATTTTCAAATGTGGGTTGAATTAGACAACCTCTGAGATGCTTAAGCTTCTATGATTCAGTGAAAGGTTGCTAATGCCCCCCCCACCTATGCTCTAAAGTCTTGGCAGGAAGCATTCAGAACACAGAGACTTATAATGAGAGTTATGTTCAAAAAGAATGATACTTAGAACTTGTGGACCAAGTTTACTGAAAGGACTTAAAGGCAAAACCATCTCAATGCTGATGGCCTGTGAAGGTATCCCATAATGCACCTGCTTTATTCCATTTAATAATGGAATGCCTTTTCTTCTTATAGCATAGTGAATAGAGGAATATCAGGAAGACTTGAGTTCATATTCTGCCTCCAGCACTTGCTAGTTGTTTGACTTAAGGTAAATCACTTCACCTCTGAAGGCCTCAGTTTTCTCATCTGTAAAATAAAGAGGTCTGAATTTGACAGCCTCCAAGGTCCCTCTCAGCTCTAAATCTATGAGGCAATATTCAGTCCCAGAATTCTTGTCCTTTAAGGCTCATCTCAAAGGTTAATTCTACCACAAAGTCTTCCCTGATCTTTCTCTCTCATTTCAAGCTGTTATCATTTTCTTTTCCCTCAAATTACTATATCTATAGCTATACAGAACATAAACTCACTGAGGGCTGAAAACATTTATTTTTAGCTTTGGGTTCTCTAAGTGAAACAGTAGATTTTGCACAAAGTAGATGCTTAATCTTTGATTACTGAATTGAGTAATCTGTAGTTTGTCCTTCTATTCTGGAAGAGCTAAGGTCTACGGAATTGGAGAAGGAGAGGTCGTCTGTCCTTACCTTTGGTCGAAGATGGGGAGTCCATTTGCTCCCAGTTGGTGGGACCAGTTATTCTGGTGATCATTCTCAAGATAGATGAGTAAGCAAATGGCTTATTTGGGAAAAACCAAACTTTGGTTGGAATTGCTTCCAAAGAACTGCTCACAAGCTGCTCTTACAGTCATGCCAGGCTAAGAGTTTGGACTTCCAAAGAACACCCTCCCAACAAAAAAGCATTTAATAAATATTTGCTAATTGATTTGAGTAAGGAATCAGAAAAGAAAATATTTGAACTGTAAGTCTTTTCACTCAGAAAGTGATCTGGAGTGACCTTGAACAAGCTTCTTTTAAAAAATATTCATGTACTATTTTTATTTAAAATATTTGTTTAATATTTTATTTTTCCCAATTACATGTAAAAATATTTTAATATTCATTATAAAAAACTTGAGTTCTGCATTCCCTCTCTCTCTCTCTCTCCCTTCCCCCCACCAAGCAAATTTCCTAAAGTTAAACCAACTAAGGTTTCCTGCCCACAAGAAACTTAAATTCTGATTGGCAAAACAATACTAACACTCATGAAATCATTAGAGAAAAGTGATAATTGTCATTTTAAAAGTGCAATAAACATGGAATCAGGAAGACCTAATATTATTATTAAACACAGCTGTTCTAGTCATCAGCTGATTGGGTGCTCATAACAACCTGTGCCTGGAAGTGCAGGCATGAATTACAACTTTATTTTAGGATTAGGGGCATTAAAACCAAAATGTAAAGAAACGTGCCCAAGGTTACAGAGTTAATAAGAGGAACTCACATTTGCATAACACTATAGTGTGCAAAAGACTTCTCTCACAAAGATCTCTGAAATAGATGATATAATTATTCTTATCCCCATTTTACAGATGAGAAAACTGAGACAGAAAGTTGGATTGCTGACATCCTCAGGCGAATGGCTAGTAGGCATCTTGAAGAACTCTTACTAAAGGAATGTGGTACGTATAGTGGGGGTTGGGCAGACATTGATACCCAGAGCTCTTAGCCAACTCTTCTCTGTTCTGCACGATGCTTCCTGTCCTCAAGGGTTGGATAATCTTATCTAGGACTCAGGGCCATTAGCACTTAGGGGGATCTGGAGTATTGGTCTCACTAGGGGATGAGCAGTCATTCAGTGTGCGTTGCCCACTATTCCTGAAGGTGGCCAAGAGTCTGTTCTATTTTTAAGCAGTTCTAACTGTTAGGAAAAATTCCATCAAAACATAAGACATCTCCCTCCTCATTCCCTCACTGTTGCTAGCTCTGCCCTATGGGACCAAGCAGGGGAGGGGGGAATCCTCTAATCCCTCTTCTAATATGTGGAGACTTGTTACTGCATCCCTAAGATTTCCAAGGTCTCTTCTAGCTCAAAAATCACATGTTCTGCTATGGCTATATTAGGTGAAGCAGCACAAAGATCCCAGTTTTGTGCTTCTCTAGCAGAAGCCTATTCTGGGTCCAGGCCAGCCAGTCTCTGACCCCTGTCTTTAGAGAGAACCGAACTCTCCCCACCCCGCCCACATTTTAGAACAGGTCTAGGAGTGATGACTGATTGAAAATGATACTCATTTATCCAAGTAGGCAGAGAATAGAAGGTCAGAGCCAGGATTTCCAAAATAGAAAGGAAGGGTCTCCCAGTTTCTTCTTGAAAACAATCCATTTATGACTCTAATGTATTCCTGGCCTTCAAGAAAATAAGCCAAAAATAATCTGCAAATGTGTCCAGGAATTCTTAGATCACCAAATCCTCTGGGAACAAAAGTTCTCTTAACTTGATGGCTCAGATATGGAAGAGGAGTGGCAAATATTCTATTCTCTTCTGTGCTAAGGCAGCTAAAGAGAAGTTCTTGGTCCTGCTATGAGTACAGGCTTCAGAGCAGGGCTAGGGTTGTACTGCCAAGGGTATGGATGACTTCTTTTTATGCTTGTAGTGTTTTCCCAGATGTCACTGGGAAGAAACTGGCATCGAAGATCAGGAGTGCTTCCTTTGGGCCAATAGAGCATGAGACAGAGATTTAAAAAGAGTGACTCTACCCATGCTGGTGGGATTTGTAGGAGTTATTTCTATCCCTGATCTTTTTTTTTAAAAAAAAGTTTAATATTATTTCCCCCCAATAATATGGAAAAACAGTTTTTAACATTTCCCCCCAAATTTTGTGTTCTAAATGTTCTCCCTCTTCCACATTGAGAAGGCAAGCAACTTGACATGGATTGCACATATGTAGTCATGCAAAACACATTTCCATGTAGATCATGTTGTAAAAGAAAACACAGACAACCTCCCGCTTCCAAAAAATAAAATAAAAAAGAGAAAGTATCTTCAATCTGCATTCAGACAGTATCAGTTTTCTCTTCTTTCCTTGGTCTGAAAGTTGCCAAAAGCAAAGTCTGTCAGTGATGCACTCTTGGCTAGATGGTACAGTGATCAGAGTGCTGGGAATGGAGTAAGGGAGACCTGAGGTCCTTCGCTGTGTGACCCAGGGCAAGTTAAACCTCTATCTGCTTCAGTTTCCTGGTATGTAAAATGAGTGTTAGATCCAACAATCACTAAAGTCTGGTCAACTCTAAATCTATGATCCCAAGGATAAAAAGATATTAACAGAGGGACATCTGTTCACAGTCGGGTACTGGACAATGGATTCACCTAGATGGAATAATAGGGATATAGATAAGTCTCTGTGACCAAGACTGGGTGAGTTATGTCCCCCAGACCCTCATTAGAATAAGCCTACCTCTCATTATAATATTCATTTCCTCATTACTTGTAACTAATCAGAGTTGATTGCCACCCTCAGGAACATGGACTCTTCCAAAGGCATTTTTTTAAGTATATTCCATGAAAGGTCTTTGGCATTCAAGAGTGCCACTGACCCCTTTTATTATGTGCTAGCATGATTAATAAAAATGATTAACAACCCAGAAACTATGTCTCTTGAACTTTTTATACATCTCACAGTCTGCCACTTAGAGCCCTTCACAGCCTGGTCCCAGTCACCTTTCCATCTTTATTTTGTATTACTCCCCTCCAGGCACTTTCTGTTCAAAGCAAATTGGACCTCCTGGTGCTCCCTGATCTTATCCTATTCCTGCCAACCATGATGCATTGTTGCAACCAATCTCTATGCTTGGACGCTTATTCTCCTCACATGTCCATGTATTGAGATTTCCCATCCTTCAAGGCTGAATTCAGGTACCATTTCCTCTACAAAATCTTCCCTGATGGACACCCTTCCGGTGCTTCTCATCTTTTCTAAAAGTATCTTATCTGGGGGCAGCTAGATGATGCAGTGGATAGAGCACCAGCCCTGGAGTCAGCAGGAGCTGAATTCAGATATGACCTCAGACACTTAATAAAGCTGTGTGACCTTTAGAAAGACACTTAACCCCATTGCCTAAAATAAATTTTTAAAAAATGTATCTTGGCTGAATCTCTTTTGTCCTCGCTACAATTAACCTTTCATCAAGTATAGTGTGTACATCACTTTCCAGCCCCTCCCCCACCTCCTGCCACATTAAATTGCAAATTCTATGTTTTCCATCCTTTATATCCTCAGGGGTCAGCATACTATTGTGGGCACTTGATAAATATTTTTTCGATTTCAAATTGGGTAGATGAAACCAGATTTCTCAAGCAGCAGCTTCAGTAAATGCATAATCTATTTAGATGTGTGAATAAACAGTTCAGTAAATTCTGACATAATCCTCCCTAATAGAGGGGAGAAGAGGTTAGGATAAGCCCAGGCTTATAATTCCCCCATCATTTCATAAGATGATTGATCTCAAGCCAGAAAGACCTTAGAAGCCATCTAATCCAATATCCTCATTTTAAAAATGAGGAAACTGAGGCCAAGATAACTGTAGAAGCTCGCCCAAAAGTCATCCATTTAGAAAACTATGAAGGCAGAATTTGAAATCAGATCCTCTGATTGCAAATTCACTGCTGCCTTCTTTAAGTTGGTGTTGGGGTCTAGTCAGGAATACACAAAGGTATCACACACACACACACACACACACACACAGACAAACAAACACACGAGTTCAGATCCCACAGGATCTCAGAGCCATTTGTTCCCTTATTCGGCCTTGATAACCTATTCCTTAGCCTTAGGAAGTTGATTTGAACCATTAGCTATCTCTGCATATGGTGATAAACAAGAGATGGTCTTTTATCTTCTCTGGGGGCTGAGACTGGGACTGGGACTAGGGCCTGGAGTCATGGTGGCTAAAATCCACAAAGACAAGAAGAAAGTCATTGGGGTGCAATTTCTTCTCTTGGAAAAGAAAGATCTTGGCATCAAAGATTTGGAGCCAAAGGGACTTCAAAGACTCTTGAGTCTCTCCCCTTTATTTTATAGATGAGGAAAGAGAAACCTGGAGAAATTAAGTGACTTAACCAGGGTTACATGGCTAATAAATTTTTGAAACAGGATTTGAATCCAAGTGTTCTTGATCTGACATCCAGTGCCCTATACCCTCCAGGTGTTCCTTGTCATTCCATTTTTGAGATCCTTCTCAGGACTTTCTTGCCAACAGTAATAATACAGGGACTAAGATGCAGAAACTGAGGTCCAGAGAAGGGAAATAAGTGGTCGAAAGTGATAGAGGAGGAAGAATAAGAGCTGAGGTTCAAATTGAGGCCTCTTGACTTGAATTCCAACTTGATTTTTCTATGACATTGCTCCCTTGAGTGTGGCAGAAAGGGATTGGGTGTGAGGTCTGCTTCTAGGCCTGTCTCTTCCATTAATATTTACAGTGCAACTTTAGGCAATAGTGCCTACACAGTGTCAGTGAATCTCTGGATTTGTGCCAATCTCTCTCTGCATTTGTGCCAAATGTTAAGGGCTAGGGATATAAAGAAAAGGAAAGAAAAGGAAACAAAGCAAAAAAAAAAAGTCCCTCCCCTCAAGGAACTCCAAGTCAATGGAGTTACAACTGAAGTTTATGGCATAGTTGAGGTTTTATAAACTTCTGTAAGTCAGATACAATTGCCCATTTTGTAGAGGAAAAAAATGGGGATTCTGAGAAGTAACTGTCTTGTTTATGGTAATAGGCCTACTAAGTGAATCTGAACACAAGCGAGATACCTCACTGAACCCTACCTATAATATGATAAGAAAGATGACTCCCATGCCTGCCTCCCAAAAAGTGAAGATGAGAACCAAGTGAGATCATAACTCCCTGATTTTGCAGGGAAAGAAATGGACACCCAAGATCCTACAGATGAGTATAAAGTAGAGGATGGGATTTGAACCCAGACTCCATGACTCTAGATCCAAAGCTCTTTCTGCTAGACCATGTTGTCAAGGTTCATGAAGATATTTGTAAATAACAGAGAGTGTATGGGAGCCCGGGACAGTCACATCAGTCATTGGTAAGTAAGGAGGAGAGGAAGGAAAAGCTGAAGGGATGAAAGAAGGAAGGGAGAAAGGAGGGGAGAAGAAAGAAGGAATGAATGAACAAAGGAGGAAAGAAAGGAGGGAAGGAAGGAAAGAAGAGAGAGAAAAAAGAAAGGAAAGAAAGAAGGAAGGGAGGGAGGGGGGAAAGAAGGAAAGGAGGGAATAAGGAAGGAGAGAAATAAAGACAAAATCAAACAATGAAGGAAAAACCATTTATGAAGTGTTTAGTATATGGAAAGCATTGCTAAACTTTGAGGACACAAACAGAAAAACAAGATGGTCTCTAGCCTAGGGAACTCCCATTCTAATGAGGGAGGCAACACATCTTTGTTGCAGCAGCAGGTCACATGGAAAGGTCCCTGGTCTTCAGGATGCAGAGGTAAAGCAGATGGTAATACATCTTCTTTAATGTCATTTCTACTACTAATCATATCCATTTCAACAAGGGCATTGACACATGCACACATCAATATTGGCGGGGGATTAGTGTGTATTTGATGGACACAGGGATGGCCAGGTGTGCAGATGTGGGCTGCTTCTCGGTTGTAAATGGGAGACTGGAGCCCTGGAGAGACAATGGAGACAAAGATATAGATTTGGGAGTCATCTGCATAGAGGTGATAATTAAAGTCATGGAAAAGGATAAGATCGCCAAGGGAACAGGTATGAAAAGAGAATGGGAGGGGGTCAACGACATAAGGGATGAAAGAGAGAGGCAGCGGAACATGGCAGCAGGAGCACTAAAGCTGAAAGCAAAGGATCCTTTCTAGAATCCTAGCTCTTCAATTTGCTACCTGTGTGACATTGGACAAGTCACCTGCCTATTGTGAATCTCAGCTTCATCATCAATAAAGCAGAGAACTTCAACTAGATGACCTGTAAAATCTTTTTCAGGGTTCTATGATTATCAGGGAGCTGGATGAAAGTAAGAGAGAAAAAAGGAGACAGAGTATTTCTTTTAAAAATGTTTCTAACATATCTTTTGTTTTTGACATCACTTCTATTTCCTAATGGTTTCCTTTCCCCTCATCCCTTCATTGGTATTAAAAAGAGGGGGAAACAATTCAGTAAAATTAAGCAAAACATCAAAAAAGTCTGACATTATATTCATTCAATATGCCCTACCTCTCACCTCTGCAGAAAAAGGAGGTACAAGGAGCTTTTCTTATTACCTCCTTGATATGCTCAACTGAATGTCTCATTGATAGCTCAAACTAAGTGTATCCAAACAAACCTGGATTCATTTTCCCCTATATAATTAATTGCTCTTTCTCCATTTCTTTTGTATTGTTGAGTCACCATCATCCGCCCAGTCTTCCAGACTTGAAAACTCAGTCACCTTTGATTCTTTCCTTCCCTTTAGTTTGAACATTCAATCAATTACCTTTTTTGGTCACTCCAGTATTATTCCTAATATTTCTACCATCCCTCCCTTCCTTTTCATTCACTGACATTATTCTATCTCATGCTTACATCACCGGCCTTTTAGAAAAGCCTCTTCACTGACGTCCTTGCCTCTACACTCTACCCTCTCCGTTCCTTCCTCTATGCAGCTGCTACAATAAAACTCTTGAGATCAACATTCTTCTATTTAAAAATCTTCAATAATTTTCATTTATCTGGCAAAAAATATAAACCCCTTCTCCTGAATCCAAGGCCCTATCATCTGGCTTTGACCTATTTTTTCTGGACTATCTCACAGTATTCTCCTTATACTCTCCCCTATAGACAAATGGGTCTACTCTATATTTCATAATCTTTTCCTGCTTTCTCCTATCTCCTTTCCTTTTCTTCCCCCCCCACATTGTAATGTTCTTTGTTATTCAAAAAAAACCTTTTCTTTTTTTTTTACTACTTTTTTCACTCCGTGCTTTTGCTTTCAGCACCTTCACAATAATTTTCTGCTTCTCAATCAGAAAATCACACTTGATCTGTCATGGCCACATTTAGCCCACGTGGAGCCACCATAAGGCCTGTTAACATGCTTTTTTGTCTTTGATAGCCTCGGAGGTACTTTAGGTCTCACTATCTCAACACCTTGATGGCTTCCTGAGCACATACTACAGATTGATTGGGTGCTTTTTCAACTTCCTTGGTAAAAAGGTAAATAATTCTGTTACCTGGGTTTTGTGACAACCAAGTTTTGTTGGAAACTACCTTTGGTGATATGTCAGAAGGTGAACTATTTTTAATTTCTGTCAGGCCCCAACACCAGAAGAGATGGCAGAAAAGCTCCTTCCCTCATGCTATTTCCCATGTTGGGAATAGACTTCCCTTCCTCCCTTATCTTAATTTTATTTGTAGAAATTGAATCCTTTGTTCTAGGTCTCAATTCTTCATGAAGTCTTCTTTATTTCTTGCCAATGAAAGTGGCCACCTCTTCCTCAAAATTCTCCTGGTACCTTGTCTAGATTTCATTGCACCAAACATATTCCCTTTTATTATCTTTTTTTTCCACCACCCCTTTCACCCAGAGGGCAGGAACTAGATCCTTATTCACATTTGTATTCCTAGAACGCAGGATAATGCTTTGTCCAAAATAAGTCCATGAGAAACACTAGTTGAATTCAATAGAATAGGATCCTCACTTTACCTGTCTAGCTGATGTGAAATGGTCATTACTAATTGGTCAGGCTCCTGTAGAAATTCATATCCTCTTCTAATTCTCTCTGATGAGTCCAATCAACACAGGTTCCTGATGTTATTGCCTCTTTGAGGGTCCCTGGACCCTCTCTGGTCCTCAGTTTCCTTCCCTGTCAACTGTAAGTGTTAGATTGGATGATCTTTCATGTTCCTTTCTGCTCAGTTATTCCATAACCATAATTTGAGGGACAATGGTGTAGAGAAAAGGAGCACCACCAAAGTCAAACATCTGATCTTTTCCAATGACCATTTAATGACTGGGAGAGATACCCTGGCTCAGTTGGTTGCACCTAGAACTTGGAAGGCTGGACACTTAGGTTCCAGGCAAAGTCACTGATGGATTTACTAACTAGCATTTAGATGATATTTTCAGCTTTGCTTTACATATTTTGTAATAAGAAAAGTTGGTATTTGTATAACAAGTAGCTAGGTGGCTCATTGGATAGAGCACTAAACCTAGAATCAGGAGGATCTGAATTCAAGTTCAGTCTTAAATACCTATTAGCTAGGTGACCTTGGGCAAGTTGCTTACTCTTATTTGCCTTAGTTTTCTCATCTATAAAATGAGCTGAAGAAGGAAATGACAAACCACTTTGATATCTTTGCCAATAAAACTCCAAATGGGGTCATGAAAAGTCAGCATCTCTCAAAGTGATTAAACAATAAAATGTATGTAACATTTTACTTTTTGTTATACATGTGATGGTGATGATGATGATGATGATGTTGATGATGATGTTGATGATGATAATGTTGTTTGTCCTTCATTTTTGGAGAGGACCAATGCTGTATGTGTGTGTGTGTGTGTGTGTGTGTGTGAGAGAGAGAGAGAGAGAGAGAGAGGAGAGAGAGAGGAGGTTGTAGCTTGTCCTTCATTTCTGAAGAGAACCAAATATATCACTGAATCATTTATAAATTGGATCTGAGGCCAAGTTGCACAAAGTCATCAGCCTCATTTTCTTCCAGAGTCATCCAAGTCCAGTGACAAGACAAAAGTCAAATTATCATTAACCTGGGAGGCAGTGGATTACCTTGGAGTCTTCAGTATCTAACCAAACTCTTAAATGCTCCATAATCCCAGCTTCATTCACCTTCATGGTTGTTGGAACAAATTGTTCTCCTCTACCCATCCCTACAGGGCTATCTTCACATGGTTGGAGGAGACATCCCCCTAACTCACTGATGACCTTGAAGCTTGTTGATTACCCCCAACCTGGTTTAGCCCAATTGCTGGTAAGTGCCCACTTTTCATGCTATAGCCTCTTGAAGCCACCGGTAAGGATGAACAGTCCTGAAAAGGGTTTGGCACATCCTCACATGAACAGAGTTAGATCTACATGAACATCTCATACAACACCAACACCACCACTATTGTCATCATCATAATTAATACATTGCATTTATAAAGTATTTTAAGGTTTGTAAAATACTTTATAAAGGCTATTTTATTTTCTCTTCAGAGGAACATTGATGATTAACTGCTATTATTCATTACTCTGAGTTTATAGATGAGGAAACTGAATCTGAGGACAGTCTAGTGACTTGCCAAGGGTCACACAGCTCCCAATTATCTAGCCCTTTAAGTATTACCAAGCACATTGTTCACATCCTCCAAGATAAGGGGTAGGAGTCTTATCGATCCAATTTTCCAGAAGAGAAAGCTGAAGATCAGGGTCATAGCATGATGGAGTGGAAGCTGAAGGAATCTTGGAAACCATCATTTCCCTCCTTCCTCACATTTTACAGAGGAGGGAAACTGAAGCCCCAAGATGCTCAGAGAATTCATCCACGTGCACTTATTAGGTACCTATTATTAAGCACTATTAAGATCCAGTCTCTTTGCAAAGATGACGGTGAAGCCAGCCTTGCGTATTCTTAAGAAGCCTACAGTTCATCAGGGGAGGAAACATCTACATAAATAATCCTGTATAAAATAAACAAACATGCGATAAATACAGCCAGTCTTTGCTCTCTTGAGCAAGAGAACCCTAGTATGTTCAAGCCTGCTCATTCACTTTTGGGTCACTTTGAGAGTTCAGAAGGTTTTTCCTTTATGCTAAGCCTAAATTTGTCTCTTTGCAACATCTTATGACAGTCTATCAGATACTTGTGGACAATGATCAGGGCCCTGCTTAACCTTCTCTGTTCCAGATTATAGCTTCCTCTTGTAAGACTAAAACATTCTTGAGTTTTTAGAATGGTGTCTTAAGCAGAACTGTCTGTTTCCATGTCCAATCACAACATTCTAAAAAGTTGGCACCTTTCTGTAAATTGTAATTCTCTCTTAGTTGAAACTAAAAGACTTATTATTGCCACAAAACTAAAAATATCCCTTTAATCAATGGCAGAAGCAGAGGTACTTTGTGGGTAAAAGAGTCTAAAATCTTGAGGGACTTTAGACTACAGACTTAGAGAGAGAGAGAGAGGTCATCTAGCTCTCCATTTACAGTTAGGACATTCAATTTGCTCAAAATGGTATAGGTGGTAACTGTCATTGCTGCCTCTAAAGGTGGTAAATGGCAACAAATCCAGACATTTCTTTGCAAAGACTATTGTTCTCTCTGCCACACCATCAAGGCCTTGGGTTCTCTGTGCCTCAGTTTCTTTGTGTATAAAATGTGAATAATCCTCCTAGCTTGCTCAGCTTCTCCCATGGGAAGGAGTAAGAGTAGAGATGATTTTAAAAAATCAATAGCACTGTAAGTGCTTTGAGCTCATTGAAGATAAGGAAGATGACAAATGATTAAAGAGCAGGGACCCTTTTCTATATACTAATGATCTCAGTCCTGGAGACCATCAGCAGATCTGTAGGGATGCCGTCCATAAGCCACATAAACTGGGTTAATAGAGATACACTTTCTTTGTCTCTTGCTCTCTCTCCTTCCTTCTGTTGGTATATATGAATACATATAATTCTTTCTCCATAATCACATACATGTCTATATCTACAGGCACACATGCAGTTCGGCTTCTGAGATCAAGCCCAGGCAGAGAAGAGGGAGGTCCAGGGAGACGGGCTCCCTGGCTGGAGGGCCTACATGCACAAATTGGATCGTCGACTTGCATTACTTCCGCCAAGTTAAACCCCAACATCTCACCTCCGCCCTCACCAGCCTAGCAGGGGACTTGCTGTACCCCCAGCCCGGGAGTCACCCAGCTCTCTCATCAAAGGGATGTCAAGGAGGTTGGGCAAGGGGGTGAGGGAGTGGGGGGGAGAAGGGAGAGAGAGAGCAGAGAGGGCTTTTAATGACCCCAAATCCTAGCAACTCATTATTCCTCTGATAAGGCTCTGGGAGCTGTCACTCCGAGATGCAGCCAGGGAGGTTCCCTAGAGAAATTTGGAGGCTTTTGAGGCGTTTGTGCTAATCTTCTTATAAACATTGTTATTTATTTTTTTTATTTTATCCGACATGTGTCAAGCAGTCCAGCTAAGCCTATTATATCTCTAGGGAGGCTGGAGGTTTTCTTTTAAGATGGCCTGTCTGCTTCAGACAGTGGCAGCCATCCCATCCCCCACCCTATCCCACCTTCCCTGCCCCCCAACCCAATCTCTCATCAGTGCCACCCTAGGATCTTACTCCCCTGTTTCATCCTCTGTTAACTCAAATGGAGAGGTTTTCAACAATCACATTGAGTTGTATCTTGGGCTAGGCGAGGCTTGGACATCTGACAGTACTGGACCTCTTGGCATGACTTCTTGGCATCAGGTTAGGCTTTGGGGTGCCAAATGGGTTCAATAACAAAAAGGGGGAAGAGTAGGTCTCAAGCCACTATGAATGATTAGTGGGCATTACTGAACCTCTTGGCATGCACCATCACAATGGTGACTTACATTTGCAAAGTGCTTCCGAATTTTCAAATCATTCCTTGACAATGATCTTGTATCATCTGCCCAACAAACCTGGGAAGTTAGAAAACACATGAATTATTTAATTTTTTCCAGGCCTAGACCATAAAGACCATCTTATATGGGAAGGAGGAGTTGGAATAAGGGTTGTTGAAGAACATGACAAAAACAATAAAATCACCCTTCTTTTAAAGTTTGTGTTTGGTTGCATTTGATCATTTATCCATGCATCCATATATACATATATATATATATATATATATATATATGCATACATCATCCATCTATCATCCATCTATCCATCTAGCAATCCACTCATCTATCTTGCTTTCCATCCATTGAGAGGCACTAATCCTACAGAATTCTGAATTCTAATCCAGTCACTGAAGAGTATCATGCCTTTGTGTCCCTGTGAGGATCTTCTTTGTCATCAGAAGCATGGATTCCTTTTGTATCCATGTATGGCCCTGAATGACATGTAGAGGTATAGGGTCACTAGTGCTTGTCATTCTAGACAAAACACATGAACCTGGATTAATAAACAGAAGAAATAAATGCATTAATGTCACCAGAGAAAAAGAATGAAACAAGCATTTAATAATGATAACAATGACTATTATTATTATTATTATTATTAAATAGCTCATATTTACATAGCCAGGCATACAGTAAGCACTTTATAAATATTATCTCATTTTATCCTCAAAATAACTTTGGGAGGTAGATGCCACTATTATCCCCATCTAACAGTTATGGAAATTGAGACACAGAGACTTTCTCAGAGTCACACAATTAATAAGTATTTGAAGCAGGATTTAAACTCAGGTCTTCCTAACTTTAGGACAAATACTGTACTTAGGTGTCCTTTAGATTGAACTGGAAAGAACCATGGAGATCATTTGCCCAAAACTCTTCATTCATTCACTGAATAAACTGAGACTTAGAGTAGTGGAGGTGACCTAAGATCCCCTCATTAAGTTAAAGGCAGAGACACAATGAAAATCCAGATGTCCTAATTCATAGGTGAAAACTATTTCTATTGTTCCCTTCCCTTTAAAGATATGTTGGGATTAAGTATAAAGAAAAGACAGGGAAAATGCCAGAGTTGTGCCAGAAATCCAAGGAGGATGGATTCAACAGGTTCAAATAAAGGCAGGGGGTGATCAGAGAATAGGTTGACTTTTACCTCATTCACTCAGGAAGACTTTCTGATGGAAATTACACCACAAGCAATTGGAAGGTTTTTCTGAATTGGTATCTAATGAATTTTATAATTAAGTTTGAGAATCACAGTGTATGGAATCAGTGACGAATATTTAACAACAGGGTCTCCAAGAAGGAAAAAAGAAAATATATTTTTTAAGTTCAATTTGCATATTAATTTTTCTCCATCAATTTCTTAAGTCTAAAGAATCAACAAAACCACAAACCAAACTCTGATTTACAAAATTTATTGATTTCTGAGGTATAAATACTCACACTGAAAATTTAACAATCAGTTTCCATGTATCCAAATGAGCTCTAGGACACTAAGTTGACAACTGTAGATATTTTATGAGAGGACAACAAAGTTGACAAAGTCTTTTCAGATCATTCTAAATGATTTTCACTTGAAGGAAATGGAAAAAGTATGTTTAACCCAAAAAAGAGAACACTTAGGGACACCTGATAACTGTCTTCCAGTATGAAAAAGATGGTTACGTGAAGGAGGATTTGGTCTGCTCAGTCCCAAAGGGTAAAGCCCATACCAGTGGCCTGAGAACTAAATACAGGTTGAACAAATTTTGACTCAACACAAGGGAGGACATCTTAATAGCTAAAACTAGCAAGTTGGGAAATGGGTTGTCTCTGGAAATTGTGGGTTCCAGCTGACTGGAGGGTTTTCAAGATGAGATTGAATCACATGTTGGTTACATTATAAATACTATTTCTGTTCAGGGGCAAAGTGATCAAGATATCCTCCTTGGATCTTTCCAACTAGGAAAGGCTTTAATTCTACTCTCTCACTGCCCATTGAGGAAGCAAATCAATGAGACTGGTTGCTGATGTTTGGTAAAACTGATTCCTAGATTAAGTCAAGAAAAACACTTCTGATAGTTCAGAAGGAAATGCTTCTCTAAATGTTTCTCCTCACCTCTGTTCTCAAGTGAGAAAAATACGCTGGTGTTCATTGATGGGAAAATAAATCTGCTTGGAAAAACTTGGGAGTGTATGTGGTTCTTAAGAACTAGCCTGGGGACTCAAGCCTCAGTGTTAATGGGAGTAGTAAAAGGTATTTTTTCTGTCGCTCAAGACAGAAACAACTGAACAAGGAGCCAGGAGACCTGAGATTGAATACCAAATCCAAAATAGGTTCTTGGGCAAGTTAATCTATCTATAAGCCATAGCAGGGCAGTTAGACAGTGCAGTGGATGAAGTGCCAGCCCTGAATAAAGGAAGTCTCATCTTCCTAAGTTCAAATCTGGTCTCAGATATGTGTTATGTGATGTGATCTTGGGCAATCACTTTACTCTGCCTCAGTATTCTCATCTATAAAATGAGCTGAAGATGACAATGACTCCAGTACCTTTACCAAGAAGACTGCAAAATGGGGTCACAAGCTGAAAAATGACTGAATAACAAAAAAGTCTCATTTTCTTCATCTGTAAAATGGGGATGATACAGTGGTTACCTTCCTTCACAGGTACACTGTGAGATCAATGTTTTGTCAGTCTAAGAGGACTATTTGGGGTTTTGGTATTTGGGGGGTTTGGTAGGAAAAAATAGGAAAATTGGACAACATGGGGTGCTACTTTGTGCAGAATATTTCTTCCAGTGAGTTGAATACATTGCTGGAGGCACATGAGTGAAGTGACTTCACCAGGGTCATACAATCAATTTCTGAGGTGAGACATGAACACAAGTCTTTTTGATTTCATATCCAGCACCCTGGGACTTTCTATCCATAAAGCACTAAAGAGATGTCAGATAAAAACATATCTCAAATAAGATCTCCTCATACTAAATAATTATGGAATAGAATTGCTGACATTTTCCTCCCAAACTCCACACTGAGTTTGGAAAGAAACCTCTCCTCCTCTTATTCCCTTGATCTTCCTATCACTCCTAGGGAAATAATTGCCCTTATTAGTATCCATTCTGTCGCATCATATTTTTGCCATCTCCTAAACAAGGCCTTTCCTGATTCCCCCAGTAATTAATGCAGTCTCCCTGATGAAATTATTTTGTTTTGCTTTGTACTCCCCAATCTGTATTTTCAGCCCTAGTCTCTCTCCTGAGCTCCAACCCCACATCATCCTTTTGGATACTACCTATTGCATATTTTCAAGAGGATGCTCTATGGACATCTCAGACCCTGCATGTCTACAGTAGAGCTCATTATCTTTTCCTCAAACTCTTCCTCTTTTGACCTCCCCCGTTTCCATTGAGGGCACTACCATCCTTTCAGTCTCCCAGGATTGTAATTTCAATGTCACCCTTGATGCCTCATTTTCCTTTACCCTTCCCTCCATGTCCAATCAGTTGCCAATAAATTTGTGTTTTTACTTCTGTAACAGCATTTGCATTTATCCTCTCCCCTTGGCTCACACAGTCACCATCTTAGTTTAGATCCTTATCACCTCTCCTCTAGACTATTGCAATAATTTCCCAATCAGTCCCTCCACCTTGAGTTTCTCCCCATTCTCCACAGTTGCCAAAGTGATCTTCCTTGAGTACAGGTCTCACCATATCATTTCCGTATTTGTGAAGCCCCAATATCTCCCAGCTGTTTAGGATTAGAGACAAACTCCTCTGTTTAGCCCTTAATAAACCTCTGGCTTCTATCAGACAAATTGGTTTCATAAATGACATTCATCTATCTTCTTAGACTAGGTCTGATGCCTGGAATGCAGTCTCTCCTCCCCACTACCTCTGAAAATCCTTAGCTTCCTTTATAATTCAATTTAGTTGACAACATCATTTCTTGATTCTTTTCACTGCTGATATTAAATGAATTATTATTAATTAATATAGTTTAACATTAATATTTCAATATTTGTACCTAGTTGTATATATATTTATATATACATGAATCGATATTTAGAGATACATATTGTTGTATATATTTATTAATATCTATTTACTTATATGTATAGATCTTGTTTCCTCATCTGAAAAGAAGTTGTAGAAGGAAATAGAAAACTGCTCTAGCTTCTTTGCCAAAAAAAACCCAAAACTTCAAACAGGATACCAAGAGCTGGACATGATTAAAATGACAACAGCACAATTGTATTCCTCCTGACCCCACTCCTTGAATATGAAGCCTTTGAGGACAGGAAATGATTCACTTTTATCTTTGGGTCTCCAGGGTCTGGCACATAGTAGGCATTTTAATACATGTTTGCTTATTTAGTTTATATAAGCTTTGCAGTAGAATGTAAGCTCTGTATCCCCTAGGGCCTAGTAGAGCACCTAGCCCACAAGAAATATTTGTTGAATGAAATTTTGTGGAAGTAATGAACAATGTTCCCCGAAGTCTGGCTGTCTTGTCATTGCCATTCTTGTTTTTGATCCCAGAAGGGTGCCAGAAGGCAGGGTCCTCGAAGCCCCCTAGACTCACCAGTCTGGAAGCCCTGTCAGAGATGTGTAGCAGAGCCATTGATCAAGGAAAACACCTTCACATTCAAAGCAATCGTCAAGTAAATAATTTTCCTCACGCCTACCAGATGCTCAGCACAATGGAAGGTGCTAAAGATAGACACAAAGAATCCTTCCCCTCAAGGAGCTGAGATTCTAATAGAAAAGACTCAACAGAAATCTATGTCAATCTAATGCAGTTTGGGAGAGGGGGTCCAGGCCATTGGGAAGATGCTGAAAGGTTTCAAGGAAAGAACACAGGCTTCCTTCATTCACTGGATCAATCCACTTTTCTCCTTGTCTACTGCAGAAGAATCATTTTAAACTGCTATAGATAATACGTTACCCTCTGATTTCATGGACATAGGGAATTCATGATAAGGAAACTCATCCCATGTAAAGAGGCACCTTCCCTTCAAACAATGTGTTGTTTGGGGGCACTGAGAGGTTTATTTACTTGTCTAGGGTCTCACAGTCAATATAATTTACAGGGAGACTTAAACCTATCTTACTGACTCCAATAGGTCACATTTTCTTTTGCAATATATGAAAATAATAGCTGGCATTTATAATATAATGCATTAAAGTTTTCAAAACATTTTACATTTGAGACTCACAATGACCTATTTATTGCAATAGGCAGCTACAGGGTCTGCCTCTGCCCTCCTACTCCTGTCTGTACCCCCTTAGCTGTCAAAGTCATCTTTCCAAAGCTCAGATCTTTCCCCATCACTCTTGAGGCTCCCTATCACCACCAGAAATAAATAAAAAAATTCTGTTTGACTCTTTAAGCCCTTCAGAATGAGCTCCTTCCTCCCTTTCCAGTCTTCTTATACTTTTCTACCCCACTCATGTAGATTTTGATCCCATGATGCTGGCTTCCTGACTCATTTTTTTTTAGGTTTTTGCAAGGCAAATGGGGTTAAGTGGCTTACCCAAGGCCACACAGCTAGGTAATTATTAAGTGTCTGAAGCCGACTTTGAACCCAGGTCCTCCTGACTCCAGGGTGGGTGCTTTATCCACTGTGCCACCTAGCCACCCCTCCTGACTTGTTCTTGAAGAACACCCTCCATCTCTCAGCTCTGAGCAGACTGTCCCCTGCACCTGGAATGTTCTTGCTCCTCATCTTCATCTGTTCGTCTCCATTCCCTCATCTCCATCTCCTCAATTATATCATGTCTTCACTTCCCTGACTTTCTTCCAGTCTCTACTCCAATTCCAGAAGCCTTTCCCAGTTCTCCTAAATTTAGTCCCTTTGGTCAGTCACTTACCTCCATTTTATTCTGATTCTAGCTTGTTTGTACAAAGTTCTTTGCATATTGTCTCCCCGTTAGACTAAGATTCTCAAGGGAAGGACTATCTTTTGCTTACTTTGTGTTTCTTCAGCCTTTAACACAAAGATAGCTTCAGTCATGTCTGGTTTTGTTGTGTCCCCATTTGAAATTTTCTAGGCAAAAAATACTGGAGTCAATTACTTCTCCAGCTCATTTTACAGATGAGGAAACTGAGGCAAACAGTTAAGAGCCAAGATCACACAGCTAATACGTGTCTAAGGACAGATTTGAATTCCTGACTCCAAATGGTGTAGTATTTAATAAAAGATTCTTGATGATTCATAGGCACCTTGTGAAGCAGGTTGTATAAGTGTTCCATCCCTACTTACAGATGAGGAAACTGAGGCACATAAACTTTAGTGACATGATGGCAACTGCAAAACCTGTGAGTAGCAAAGGTAAAATCTGAATCCTGGTTTTTCTGTGTTCAGAGTTCTGTCCAGTCTTAGTAGGCCCTTCTGCAAAGTTCTTCATGGTTGGTCAATTCCTGTCTAGGGAAGACAGTCAAGTCAGGATGTTTCTCAAGGCCAAGGGTCTCAAATGAGAAAATAAAATGACATGGGGTAAAGGTGTAAACTGGAGTAAAATGAGACTTGGGGAGCAAGGGACTGTCTCGGGGAGGCAGACCCTGGGGAACAGGCAGAGACACCATCCAGGGAAAGATTGACTTGTTGTCTCATCTCCTAGAAGGAGTGACACAGTGGAGGGAGATCATTTGGTAGAATAAATGTCAATGAACTCAATGAGCAATTAGAAATAGAGACAGAGACAGAGATGAACACACATCTGTGCACATGCATACACACACACACACACACGCATGCACGCATGCACACTCACAGAGTGACTTTTCCAACAGAAAATCAATAGGGGCTTATCAGGCTGCCGCAGAGACTAGCCAATTAAACCCCATCTTGACTACCCCTGCCGAGCAGACTTTTGCTGTTGTTGTAGTTGAACTTTGGCTGGTTGGTGACTGGTGTGAACTGAGGATGGAAGGCTTCTCCTCCACTCATCTTCCAGGAGGGAGAAGGGAAAGCTAGAGATCTAGTAAAAATGGTACCTTCTCAGCTCTGGCTGCCTCCACCTGAATTGTGACCAAGTCTCTTTGGGACTATAATTTTGTCAGATTTCCCAGAGAACAAGAGTCACAATTTGGCACTGTTAGAGAGGAAAGAGGTCCAGTTTTGTTCCTTGCTTCAGTTTCCCCATTCCCCATTCCACCTAGATGATGGGCAGCCTGAACTCCATCTTCCTTCCTCAGGTGATTAGGACTCCAAGCTCCAGGAGAAGTCTTGACAATAATGAAGCAGTAACTATAGAGTACAGCCCTGTGATGTCATGTGCTGCTATCATTATTCCCATTTTACCGATGAGAAAACCAAGGCTGAAGTGAGATTTGCGCTCAGATCTTTCTGACTCCAAGTCCAGTCCTCTCTCATTTATCATACCATGCTACCAATAGCCACTCCCACTGAAAGAAGAAACAAAAAGCATTTATTATTATATCATTTATATATTATATTAGTATTATTTATTATTAATGATAATAACTAGCATTTATATATGCTTGCTATATATCAGGTACTGTGCTAAGCAATCTACATTTATGATGTGATTTGGTGTTATTCCCATTTTACAGATGAGGCAAACAGAAGTTAAGTGATTTGCCTGGGGTCACAGAGCTAGTAAGTGTCTGGGGCCAGAATTGAACTCGGGTCTTCTGGCACTCTATGTATTGCACCACCTGCCTGTTCTTAAACCATATCTACATGCAAGTAAGGTATGGTTATTCCCATTTGGCAAAATAAGCAACTGAGGCTCAGAAATGGTAAGCAACTCACCCAAGCTCAAACAGTTAGCAAGTGGTAGAGGGACACAGATCTCCTGCTGCCTTGTGAGGGGCCCTTTCCATTAAAAATTTGGATAATGGTGACACTGAATTAAAATTATCTACCTAGACTATAGCTATAAAAAGAGACTTCAGGGGTGGTCTAATTCCATCTCCTCATTTTAGAGATGGGAAAACTGAGGTATAACCCAAACTAATCTATAAGCTATCAATTATGTGCTAATTCAATGCTGGGATTACAAAACCAAGAACAAAAGAATGCCTGCCTTCAAGGAGCTCACTTTTTAATGGGAAAGGCAACAAGTACAAAGAGAGGTTCAGAAATAAAGTAGATCCATGATAACCTTTGCAGGAAAGGCACTGGTTTCAAGGAAGAATTGGAAAAGACCTTCTGCAGTGGCAAAGCAGCCAAACCTTGAAGGAGGTCAGTGAATCTAAGAATCAGAGGTGAAGAAGGAGTTGTTTCCAAGCTTGGAGGATCATTAGTGCAAAGGCAAGAGAGTCAGAAATGGAAAGGTAGGGAAGGAGGCATGGAGGGGAGAAGAGTAATGATCTCCCCAAAGTAGCAGTCAGAATTTGAACCTTGGCCATTGTCCTTTCCACTATACTGGATGAAACCTCAAGAGCTCTTTGCAGAAGCAGCAAGATTTAAACCCAGGATGTTATTGATTAAATCTGACACATCAAGTCCCCAATGACCATTCTTGAATCTGATGTCTTTGTAGACCAGTCACTCACCAGACATTGAGCTGAACTGGATTGCCAAGGCAGGGTCATGTCTTAGCCCTGTCTGTAAGAGTGTTGTCCTGTCATTTCGCATAGAGCCAAGCTCACAGAACTGCTCACTAATTACTTCTTAGCTGATTGATGATTCCCTTAGTGGAAGGAACAGGTTGGCTCCTTAGTCTGAAATTTCAAGTTTCCCAGAAGCCTTTGAGTTTTTTCACTCTATGGTTTGAATGGAGGGTTGTTGTCTTGTTTTCTCTCACATTCTATGCAGGGGAAACAGGAATCTCAGGGACTTCTTCACTTCAATAGATTAGGAATTTCAGCCTTTGACCTTCTTCCTTCACTCCATGTCCAATGACAGAAGGTCATTTCCCAAGACTGTATAAGTGTAGGACTGAAAACAATACATCCTTCAGACTGCTCAGGGCTACTCTCAGAAGCCAAGGGAACACAGGGAGTATCCCCCAACTGAGTCTCCAGGCACCCAGACAATCAGTGAAAATGGAGCTTGGGAGCGTTGATCCAAGGTGGGGGTGGTGTAGTAAGAGAGGTCAAGAGAGAGGGTAGGATAATCTGCCTTATCATGGTCATTTCTGAGTGCTAATCCTCATTAACAGCTTGTCCTGGCATTCAAGGCCTCCTTTCATGAACCTTTTCTCACCACACTCTTGGGAGTCTAACTATGGATCATGTTCCAACCTAGCTGAAGCTCCATCCTCTGATTCCTGTTTATATTCTGCCCCAGTTCTCTCTACTGAAATATTTATCCTTTAAGGTCCAATTCAGAAACCTTCCCTGTCCCTTACTCCCATGTAAAAATGGCCTTCACCCTCCAATCTGTCTAAATAACTTGCCTGAATCCTCTCTATAAAGAGAACAGATAACTGTGGCATAATGCAAGAAGTATCTCTCTCAGTTCCCACCTTAGACATGCTTTTGGTACCAGGGCCTCTCCTGTATATAGCTTCATGCCTCTAGCACCCAACATGGGACTCTGCCCATCATAGATCCTTAACAATATTTCTTGCATTTTTTAATTTGAAAGGGAAATTGGGGCCCTGTGAGTTAGAGTAATTTGTCCAAGGTCAGTAGACAGAACCAGACCTAGAATCCAGTGCTTCAAATTTCCTTCCCAATAAACCTCTGAATCCATTATCTGCTGAACCCATCATTCTGGGCATCATGCCCTTTATCTGTGGAACTCTGCAAAGATATGGAAGTCAAATTTATAGGTGCTCCAGTGAGTTCTGCCATATGTCCATTTTACTGATGAAAAATGGACCCTCAAAGAGATGGGATGGCTTAGTAAAGAGAACATTTGAGACAGACTCTGGATTTGAACTCATAGTATGCTGCCTCTCAGGTCTCAGAGACTTTGAAGAAGAGACATAAGGGGAATATGGACCCCAGAACCTCTGTACTAGATATGGATAGTGTATGAAAAGGAGGAGGAAGACATCTCCAGAGAGAAAACTGATTCATGATGTATTTGGCTCAAGGAAAAGCAGGCGACTCTTTGATGAATGTGTATACATGTTCCCCCTTTGGAGTCACAGCATTAACACAGAGGCCTCTGTGTGTGTGGGATGGGGGGAACAAAACCCAGGAATGATAATATGAAGAGGTGCCCTGGTTGGATTTGGGAGACCTGGACAGCCTGGCCCTTCCTGGCTCCTCCCTAACCCTCCTGCTTATCTGAAGGGCAGAGCGACCTGCAACAGATTGAACCCAGCCTGGGGCTGGTGAACTAGGGTTGACTGGGGGGGGGGGGGAGAAGAAGAGAAGGGAAAATTGTGGGGGGGGGGGAAGGAGAGGGGAAAAGTGAAATAGGGCAGGGGGGATTTTCCCTAAGTACACACAGGGCTGGTTTATCGGGGGCCAGGGACTGAGAGGTTATTAGAGGAGGCAGGTGCAGTATTATCGCAGGAGAGCAGCCAGGAGCGTGAGGAGGTATTCAGCTGTGATTGGTGAGCCCCCAGCCCTCCACCCCACCCCCCCCCGCCTCGGCCTGTGGTCTCTAGAGGGGAGCAAGGGTGGCTTTGTTTGTCTGCCTCCTACCTATCACCAGGAGCAGCCCCCAGCCCCAGGCTCCCTCCAGGCTCAAGCACAAATTACTACCAGGGACAGCTCCTCCATCACCCAAGAAGCAGCTCCTTGCAACCTTGGGAGCCTTGACTGGGTCAGAGGTCCAGGAGTTGGGGAAGATGCTTCAAGAAGACTGTCTTTCAGTTGATACAAGACTGGTTCTGCTGGATTGTGTAAGCAGAGGAGGGACAATTTATTATGGGGGAAATTTGGGTTTCTCTTCATCGATGAGCAGGCTGGTCTAAGGGGGATGGAGAGAAGGGGAGGAAGGGAGGGAGGGAGGGAGGAAGAGAGAGAGAGAGAGAGAGAGAGAGAGAGAGAGAGAGAGAGAGAGAGAGAGATAAATGGAGATAGAGACAGAAATAGAGACAGAAAGTCAGAAACCAAAACAGACACACAGAGAGATAGACAAAAACAGAAAGAAAGAGACAGAGATAGGGACAGAGATAAAAATAGAATCAGAGAGTCAGAGACAAAGACAAATACAGAAAAAGAGACAAAGACAGAGAGAAACAGAAACAGAGGCAGAGACAAAGACAGTCAGACACAAATAGAGACAGAGACAGAGACTGTCATTTGTATCTCAGAAATCCTCACACTTTCAATAAAAAGGGAAATCTTGCTCTAAACAGATCAACAAATGAGAGGTTGATGAATGATGACATGTTAAAGCTCATGGGGGGCATCATTCAAGGTTGAGAGTAGGTTTCCATTGGCCTCTCCTGCCTTTCAAGAGGTCCTGTTAATGAAAATATTGCTCATAAAGCAACCCAGATGAGAGAAGAAAAGATTTTAGCTCTACCTAGAGGGCATCTAATCCAACACTCCCATGTTACAGATTAGGAACCTGAGGTCTAGATAGGCAAAGATAATTACACTATAAGTATTTTTAAAGCTCTTTAACATATTCACTTTACAAATACTATCTCATTACTTCTACCTGAGAGGTAGGCACTATCATTATCTCCCTTTTAAAGTGAGACTTTTGAGATAGACAGAGGTTGATTGACTTGAGCATGAATATATAAGTGATGATTGGGGCTGGATTTGAACTCAGATCTTTCTGACTACTTATACCATCTCACTGTCTCAGTAAAAGTCAGAGAAAGTTGACATTTGCACTCAGATCTTCTGACTCCTTCACTGGTCCTAGAAGAGGTGCATGGAAAGAATGAATGAATGAATGAAATAATTGAAAGGATAAATAAATTGAATGAATGAATAAAAAAAGCATTCAGTAATGATTTACTTTGAGCCAGATACTGATGTCCTAAAGCAGTGATTTCCTTGGGGTTTTTCCAAAAATTATATATAGAGAGGGGAAACAGTTGGGAGGGCCAAAGGATATTTGTATGAAATCAGCATATCTTAAATATGCTGTTTGCATACACCAATGAATCTGTTTGGGAGTTTGTTACCTGGTTTTTCAATGGTCAGTTGGGGTCTTCTATCTCTTTCTGATTACCATCGCAACCTAACAAACTCCAGGCTCAAGCAGGAAGTAGAGAGGCATCCTGATAAGGGGAAGGTCTAGGCCACTTGATGTCTTTTTGTCCCTCATTCTCAAAGAAGACCATGACATCAGGGAGGTGATGCCATGACAAGCACATGAATTGGATTTAAGTTGAGATACTATGCTAAGTCAATAGTCTCACTTTCTTCCCCAGAGCCATCTGGGTCCAGTGGCCAAATATGAATCAGGATGATTGGAGATGACCCTGGAGATGAGGTAATCAAGGTTTAGTGACTTGCCCAAGGTCATATAGCTAGTAAGTGTCAAGTGACTGGGGTTAGATTGGAGCTTCCATTCTCTTTACTGCAAGGCCAGTGCTCTATCTACTGCACCAACTAGCTAGGTCATTTAGTTACTCCTTATTAGAAGATCTGTTGGTTAGGTCATTATCTTTTAGAGGAAATGCTAAGTATCTTCTCCTGGATACTCTCTCCTTCCTGGGTTAACTTAACACAACTCTTAGATCTTTCTGCTCAATATATGGCCATCCTCCATGTACTCTACCTAACTGTGGACATTCCTCCAGCTCTCTGATGGAGTCTCTTCTCTTTCTACCTTCTTTCTGTGATCCCATCATCTTCCATGGGCATAACCAACAACTCTATGCAGATGGCTCCCAAGTCTACATATGAAGCACTTATCTCTCTCCCAAATTTCAATCCCACATCTTTAATTGTCTGCTAGACATTTCAACTGAAAGTCCCATAAAGCATCTCAAACTCAATAGACTCAAAGCAGAACACATCCTCTTTCCCCCTTAAACCTCCCCTCCTCCTAACTTCTTTTTTTCTGTTAGTAGCACCATCATCCTTCCACTCAAGTTTATAATCTCAAAGCCTATTCATCCTTCTCGCCAATACCACCCCATACCTTAGCAATATCAAGTCTTGCTGATTCTACCTCCAAAACATCCTTCACATATGTCTACTCCTCTCCTGTCCCATCACTACCACTTTAGGTTAGGTCTCTAGGACTATTGTAATAGTCTTGTAATTGATATTTTGACCCTCAGTCTCTCTTCTCTCTAATCTCTCCTCCACTAAATTGCTAAATTGACAATCCTAAAATCCAAGGCTGGTCATGTCTCACACACACACACACACACACACACACACACACACAAAGTTCTCCAGAACTTCAATGGTTCCCTTCAAGACTCAGTCAAGTTGCCTCTTCCAAGGGGTCTTCCCTGATTCCTCAGCTATTCATGCTCCCCCTTTCACTAGAAATCACTTGAAATTTATTCTACATGTATTTTGTTTTTATTTATATGTATAGATACATAGAACATGCAAAAGACATATAATAGGTAATTGGCAATACTCTCTTTAAGGGTGGGGATTGTCTTGTATTTTTGTCTAATTTTCCTTTCACACATGAACTCAGATTCTGACACCTAAAAGGCTCTCAATAAATGCTTGTTGTATTGAATTAAACCCTGCCTTAGTTGCTCTCAAGGGAAGGAAAAACCATCCTATAACCTTCAGTCTCCCACTGTTCAAACACAATCTGGATAACTTGTTGCCCCTCCTTGACTCTTAGAGGACTCAGCCTAGGGTCCCATTCCTCCTTAATCCAACTAGAGACTGAGTGAGAGGCTGAAGCAACAACCCTGGCAGAGACAATTCTAGAGTTTCACCAAGCTCTGGGCTGAGAAATTAAATAAAAATCAGCTTCTCTGGAAAAGCTTTCAGAGCCAGGGAAATGTGAATCACACGACAGCTCCAGTTGTTGCCCTAAGTGAAGGATGAGCTGGCTCAGTTGGAAAAAGATCGCTGGGTAAAGGAAGAGGAGACTGTCTCCATCCCTCTCTATCCTTACTGCAATAGAGATGCCAAAGAAATTATTATGGGAATATTTACAAAAAGAAGAGGTGTGTGAGGGAAGGGGTGGGGAGCCGATACTAGGAAATTTTGTTGTTGAATCATCTCTAAGTCATGTCTGCTCCTTCAATCAAACCCCATTTGAGGTTTTCTGGACATATCCTGTCATATCCTTTTCCAGCTCATTTTACAGATGCAGAAACTGAGGCAAAGAGTATCAAGTGACTTGGAAAGCCAATGGTATCTGAGTAAGTAAGGTTCTTAAGAGAAAGGGGACTTGGAATTAAGAAGCATTTATTTAGTGACAATATACAGATAGATGGATAGATAGATAGATAATTTCCTAGTTTCCCTATCTAGAAAATGTAAGTTATGGTATAGAATCTCAAAGAAGGAGGCTATCTGAATTTGAAATTGAAAGAAATAGGTACAGACCCTGCCTGCACTGTGCCTCAGTTTTGTCATATGTAAAATGTAAGTGCTAGAAAGGTTGTATTCTCCAAGGCCTCTACCAAGTGTCAATCTCTGATCCTATGATCCCCTGACCTCAACAACCCTCACACTCATCTCTCAATAAAAGGAGTTTGGACTTAGAGACTGACTGCTACACTGTTCCAGCCTTAAATCTGTGATTCTAGAATCAATTTGCTTAAGATATAAGAAAATAACTTAAGGTTTGTCAATATATTTTCAAAAGTTTATCTCAGGGACAAAGAAAGCCTGTATGCAAGAAAAGGAAGGTTCTTCTTGAAGGTTTGAAGAAAGACTTTAGTTCAAGTCTCCATTGGGATAAAAACCAACTTTCACTTCTCATCAGATCACAGAGATGGAAGCTCATTCAGAAAGGCTAGTCTTGGCTTCTCTGCTTCTCATGGGATTACAAGCTTGGGCCTGGAAGGTTCTTTCAATGTCAGTGCATCCAATCTCCCAATTTACAGATAAAGAAGCCAAGGCGCAGGGGAAGGGAAAGGGCCTACCTAAGGTCACATGGGTGAGATCTGAGGCAAGATTCCAGTCCAATTCTTCCTGACTCCAAAACTAGTGCTCTAACCATTTTACCATGCTGCCTCTCATAAGCCTGATCCATTCTGGATAGATATATGAATGGATGGCCAGAATGATTCAAAATCCTCTTTTGGACATTTAGAACTGGCTCTAATTAAGCCTTATTACATATTATTCCTCTCACATACTCTGCAGATTAATCAAATCACCCTCCAAACACATACAAGTATATATATACCAATACAATGTGATATATTTTTATGTGCATATACACATGTGTGTAACACATGTATATATACAAATATGTTCACATACATGATGCCATACACAGTTGGTTGGTACAGTGGGTAGAGAGGTGAACTTAGAGTCAGGAAGACCTGACCTCAGATTTGAACACACACTAACAGTGTGACCCTGAATGAGTCACTAAACTTTTTTAGCCTCAATTTTCTTATCAGTAAAATAGGATAAGAAAAGCCCTTACCTTATAGTGTGATTGTGAGGCTCAAGTAATATAACAAATATAAATAGCTTTGTATACCCTTAAAAGACTATCTAAATGATAATTATTATGATTATGATTATTATATCATTGTTAAAGTATATATTGCATGGACACTTATGTATGACCTGTTGTCTTCCCTGATGGAATGCAAATCCTTGAGGGCAGGGCTTGTTTCATTGATTGATTGATGCTCTATCCTAAAAATAGCTCTGTTTGGTAGAATTCTTTAAGGTTTGCAAAGTGCTTCTCTTACAACAACCCCAAGAGGGAGGTGTTATTAGAATTTTCATTTTACAGTTGAGGAAACTGAGACACAGAACCATGCATATGATTTGCCCCAATTTGTATAGCTTAGGTAATAGCTAGACTAGGTTTCCAAAGCTCACTCTCTTTTCCTTGTGCCCCAATCTCAGAAAGCCACTGTGGTCACACTTAGAATGAGTTCCTCTCCATGTCTAATCTACATCCTTCTTCTTGTACACTTCAGCCCATTTGCTCATCCTGGTCCAGATCTCTCTGGGAATGAAGCTCTCATGTGTAAAGCTACCATTCACTCAGGTCCTTCCTCCCTCTCTCCTTTCTTCCCTTCCTCCCTCTTTCCAGCTTTCCCTCCTTTCCTTCCCTCCCTCCTTCTCTTCCTTTCTCTCTCATCCATTCCCTCTTTTCCTTCTTCCCTTCCTCACTCTCTTTCTTCTTCCTTCCTTCCTTCTTCCATCCCTCCCTTTCTCTCTCCCTCCTCCCCATCATTAAGCCTTTTCCACGCTTCTCTCTTATATGACTCAGGAGTTATCTTTCCTAACCCCTCCTGATTTTAGACAGGGAGCAAGCTCTGTCAACTGACCTGCACCTCCACACTGCACTGACAGTCCATTTCCTCTTGTACCTTCCTTCATTTGCATCATTTGAAGAGAAAGGGACCAGAAATTTGCTTCCTCTGCAGCCAAAACTGCAGGAAAGTGTAGACAGGCTGTCACTGTTATTTATTTTAGAGTAGGAAGTCATGCAGCATTGCAGAGAAAATAGAATCCTACATTTGGAGAGAGAGAGGTCTTGGGTTTGAATCCCAACTTGGTGATGAGCTACCATAAGGTGTCACTGGATAACAGAAAGAGTACAGGGTTTGTCTTGTAATCTTGATTCTGATACTGATCTTCAGTGATCTCATCTGCAAAATGGAGATAATAATAAACCCTCCCCCACAGAGCTGGCATGAGAATCAAATACAAAAAGTATGAAGAATACTTAATGTTCCATAGAGACATGAATTTTTATTATTATTAAATTGCAATTATTATTTTTGCCTGTATATCCTTGAGTCATAGTTAATCTTGGGGACCTCAGCCTCCTCATCTGTGAAATGAATGGGGTTAGATTAGAAGACCTCTGATGTTCCTGAAACTTATAAATGTTAGATCCTCTGACCTGAGAGATCTTCTGATTGAGCATCTCCATTTTACAGAGGAATAAACTGAGGTCTAGAGAAAGGAAAGAATTTTCTCAAGGTCACAGATCAAGCCAGTAACAGAGGCACAGCTAGAACCTTATCATCCAGACCTTCCATCCAGGGCTCTTTCCATTGTACCACAAAGTCAAATGGGAACCTCTCCCCTCCCTCTCCCCACCATACATTAATGATTGGATTGATCACCATGAATAAAAAGGATGCCAGAAAGAGCCAGACAGAGACAGAGACTGAGAAATAAAGAGAGAAGGGGGTGGGGGCAGAGAGACAGAGAGAGGAGACAGAGAAGGAGGAAATGAGAGAACTCAGGCCCAGGACCCAACACTGACAAATAGCTGAGACTCATTGACCCTTCTAGGTCTTGCACTCAGAGAGCTATTGATTGGCTATTGCAGTACAGTTTTTCTCCTTTCTCTGTTGGCTCTTTTAATTGAAAAATATAAAGAAAACGCCTATTGATTTGGTGTAACTGATAAGCTATCCACTCTTGGCTTTTTAATCAGGAGTCTAAGACCTGGCTAGAGGCCTGAGGAGGGAAGGGAAGAGAGAGAGGAAAGGCAGATCTTAACTCCAGCCCTCTTTCTTCTTCAGAAATGAGCTTTTTTCCTTCTTTAAAACTTAAATCTTTACTCCTGTGACTGGGGACAGAACTGGCAGAAGAGATATATTCTGAATAATAACTGATATTTACAGAAAACCAAGGTTTTTCAAAGCCCTTTTTATTTGTGAACTTATGAACCTCATCACGACGCTCTGATATAAGTGCCATTATTAGCATCCCCATTTGACAGGCTTGGAGAGTTTGAATGACTCACGTTGCATCATACAACCACTACATGTTGGAGGAAAGGTTCAGGTCCTCCTGACTGTCTCAATGCTCTTTCCCCTATCCTGGGCTCACTTTTGATGCTTGTGTGAAGTCTAGAGCAAGGGAAGGTGCCCAAACTTGTCTCTTGCTTGTTCCCTTCCTATCTAGTACACTATTAGTTTCCTTTTCTAACTCCTAGTTCCAATACTTACACCTTTCTTTTCGAAATATCACTGACAGGAAATATCTCTGGGCTCATCCTGGAATCACTGGTATAGGTAGTTTGTGGGGGGCCTGTCTGTCTGGCATAAGTTTCTACCTCTACCTCCCCCAATCTTCTACATATCCATAGCCTACTCAGTTGCCTGGATCCTTAAGAACCTGGTCAAGAAATCACTGAGGTTTATGATATCAAACCCTTATTAATTTCTCCAGAAAATTTAGAGGAAGAACTCTCCACTTCAATTCAAATCCATCATAGCTATTGAGTGTCTGCTCTGGGCAAGACCTTATGTGTCTAACACCTTCATTTTGGAGCACCCTTTTCTCTAGTTGGAGTCAGAGGATCTGGGCCAATTTCTTGACTCTGAGACTTATCTTGGGTAGGTCACCAATCTCTTTGGTCTTTGGTTTTGCCATATGTAAAACATAAGGGGTTGGATGAGATAAGCTCTATGGTCTTTTCTATTCCTAAATCTATGATCCTATGCATACTGTTTGGTGGGTAGTCCAAGAACTATTTGGCTCATTTTACAGATAGGGAAATAAGGTCAGAAAGGTTAAATGACATGCAAGTATCATAAAGTCTTTAAGTGATGACATATCCCGCATGTCTCCCAAGTCTTCTTTTATTTAACCAATAATGAAACAGAGTTCTGAAGAGATCAAAAGACTTGACTACATGGCTGATTGAGGTAGGACCTCAGGTAGGATCTCAGGTAGGACCTTGAAGGGTAGGACTTAAGCTTTAAAATGAAGAATGCACTATAAAAATTTGTTAGGAGCTAATGAATTCTCCAGCAATCAATCAAGCATTAAACCCAAGCTAAAGAAGTAGTGTGGCCCACTGAGTAGAAATATGGATGCAGAACTAGGAAGACTGTTGTTCATATCCTGCCTCTGACACATACTGGCTGTGTGACACTGACCAGGTCATTTATAATCTCTCAGTTTCTCAAGGCAGCTCTAAGATCAGAAGGAGGCAATCTTCATTGATAATGGATATTCCCTACAGGAGAGTGCCATACAACAATGAAATCACAAGATCCAGTCTAAAAAAACCAATACAAAGCCCCAAGCTAATTGAATCCTTTACCAGAGGTATAGAGAAGATGACCTATCTCTATTGTAGTTCAGTCATTTCAGGTGTGTCTGACTTTCTGTGACTCCATTTGGAATTTTCTTGACGGAGATACTGAATAGGTTTGTCATTTCCTTCTCGAGTTCATTTTACAAATGAGGAAACTGAGGTAAACAGGGTTAAGTGACTTGTCTAGGGTCACATAGCTAAAAACCCTCTGAAGTCATATTTGAACTCACATTCTCTTGACTTCAGACCAGGCCCATGACCTATCTAGTCCCCTTCCAGTTGAAGGACTCTTAATCTCAAATATGCTGAAAAGGGGAAAATGCTTGGCTGCCTTTAAAATGGTACCACCTTATCCCACTTTTTTTGTTTTACATTTTCTACTCAAGAAGAGATATGAGTCATGATAAGTGTTGGGAATATTTATTGCCATATCAATATTTAATATCTCTGGGGAAGTGATATCAGCAAAATTATCTTTGCTCATACATCCATGCAGGTGGACAGCTGGGTTACTGGTGTTTCAGATCTCCCAGACCTGAAGAATAAATGTTCTTCCCCATCCCTGGAGAGATTAAAGCAAGAAAACATAGGCATCAAAAGAAAGAGGAGGTATCTCATTGATGTGCACTATATCAGAAGAAGCATTGGGCTTTGGAATCAGAAAGCCTGGGTTCAAAGATGGCCCCTGTAATTTGCTATTTGCATGACCACAAATCATGTAGGCTCTCTGATTGACTGATGGATTGATTTCTCCTGAATTTAAAACTGGAAAGTCTAAATCTTAGACCTTGATTTTAAGCTTAGTAGTTCACCTAACCCAATCCCTTCATTTTTACAGATGAGGAGAGAGAGAGAAACCTCAGTCTGTTCATCTATAAAATGGGAATTGTGGGGTTTATCTCCAGAGCTGGAAAGGATCTTAGAATCATGTCCTCCAATCACTTCATTTTATATGGATGAAGAGACTGAAGTCTAAGTCTTATCTGAGCAACTGCACAACTCAGTGTCAGGAACACTGGAGTTGGGCTCAGAAAGACTTGAATTCAAATCCTTCCTCAGATTCTTAACTATTTGTGAGATCCCAAGCCTTGGCATTCTTGTTTGCAAAATTAATGAATGATGAAACACTGACCCTGGAGACAGGAGGATCTGAAATCTGGACTCAGCCACTTAATTGCCTAACTGTGTGACCTTAGGAAAGTCACTTAACTGCAAAAATGAAAAAAAATAAAAAATAAATGAATGATTGAATGAATAATGAATGAATGAATGAGCATACCTCAATGCCAGCATTATGCAAAGATCAAGTAACTAAATGATATTACCTTTCCCATTTTACTGAAGAAAAGATTTGCTCAGGTAAGTCTGGGAGGGAGGGAGGGAGGGAAGAAGGGAGGAAGATAAGACATACAGAAACAGAGAGACAGAGGTAGAATGGAGGAAAAAACAGAGAAAGCAAAGAGAGAGAGACAAGGAGGAAGAATCAATAGAAAGAGAGGGAATTATGGTACCCCAGAGAGGACTTGGAATCAGGAAGAATTGGGCTCAACTTCTTTACTCACTAGTATGTCCCTGGGTAAGACAATCTCTCTGTGCCTCAGCTTCCTTATTTGTAAAATGAGAAAATGAGAGTATTCACAGGGTTGTTGTAAGCACTAAGTGAGATATTGCTAAGCATCTGTAAATAATGAATCCCATGAAGGGGTTGTATGTATTCACATTTGTACTGTTCAAAGTTATAATTATATAAAATAATGATCCCTGGTTCCAGCCCAATGATATTGTATGATGCCACCAATTTTTGCTCCTTCCTCTTTGTCTCTCTCTCTCTCTGTTTTTTTCTCCATTTTCTCTGTCTCTCTCTGTATGAGTCTCTATTTGTTTGGCTTTCTCCCTCCCTCCTTCCCTCCCTCTCTCCCTCGCTCCCTCCCAGAATTACCTGAGCAGCTCATTTCTTATGTAAAATGGGGAAAGAAATATCATTTTTTCTTTCTTGATCTTTGCACAACCCTGTAATTGAGGTACTCTTATTTACTTGTATCAGTAAGAACTAAACTGTTTTTTTTTTGAGAAATGCAATGATCTAGTGGACATAATGTTGGTTTTGTAATCATAAGTTCAAAATTTGATTCACTTACTTCCTAGCTATATAATCCTGGCCACTGAACATCTCCATGCCTCAGTTTCCTCATCAGTATAATGAAGGGGTTAGACTCTTTTGGCAGGTAAGAATACAGAAGTTTCAGTGAGATGGTGGTTTCTATACTATCTGTAATTGGGCTAGTGCCAAGAAATGACTCCATAACCTTTACCATGTTCTGGAAAGTGAGTGATTGTGCTGTCCATTGCATGATCCCAGGGGAGGTAATTGGCTCACTCAGGAGAAATGACTAGTGTGCAGGTTGAGTCTGTCTAAACTGGTTTCAAGCCTGTCAGGGATGATGCATCCCTGAATGCTTAATCCTGAGGGCCTTGGCTGTCCTTAAGCTACAGCAGTCTGACATTGTAGCCAGTGGTGATTCAGGGTCTATGCCAGGCTTTAAAGCTTGGTGCTGCCATGTCATCTAGAGTGTAGGATTCGGTATCAGGAAGACCTGGATTCAGATTCAGCCTCAGACATTTACTAGCTTTGTGATTGCAGCAGTCACTGCCTCAGTTTCTTCATCTGTAAAATGAGGAGGTAGGAGTCAATGACTTTTAAAACCTTTTCCATCTCCATGATCCTAAAACCTTCTCCTTCTCAATAGCCATACAACAATCACCCTAATTTAGACCCTTACCATCCCAGACTATTGAAGTAGCCTTCCAATTGGTCTTCCAAGGTCCAACCTCTCCCTCCTCCATTTCATTCTCCATATATCTGCCAAGTTAATAATCCTAAAGCATAGCACTAACCATGTCACCCTCCTCCTCAAAAAGTTTCAATGACTTCCTATTACTTCTGGATTAAATGTAAGCCCCTCTGTTTGGATTTAAAGTCCTTCATGGTCTGACTCCCAACTAGCTCTCTGGGATGATTAGAAATGATTTCCTTCTTATAGAATTGACATTCCAGCCAAATCATGGCTGCTACATGATGCTTCCCACACTTGAGGTTCCATTTCCCATTTCTGTGCCTTTGCTAAAATCCCATTCATGGAAAGGTCTCTCTCTTGACCTTCAACCTCTTTTGAGGCTCAATCAAATTAGGACTGGCCAGCTTTAAGAATCATATGTTATAAAAGGGAGAACCCAGGGGTGGGAGCGAGAAGATGTATTTGTTGTTTCTCAGTCATCTCAGCTGTGTCACTCTTTATGATCCCATTTGGGGTTTTCTTGGCAAAGACATGGGCTGATTTGACATTTCCCTCCCCAGTAAGCCAGGTTCACTCAGTAAGTGGCTGAGGCTAAATTTGAACTCATATAAGATGAGTTCTGCCTCCAGGCTCTGCATTCTAGATACTGTACTGCTACTTAGTTGCCCTGACTATCAAATATTTATTAAAAAATCATTTCATCTCATATTGGTGACATGTAAAATGGGGATATTAGTATTCTGCCTACTTCACAAAATGGTTAAAAGGCAAGTACTTTGTAAATCTTAAAATGTTATAGAAATGTAAGCTGTCGTTAAAGGTTTGCCATATGAGGACACTGGGGAAATCTAAAGGCTGTTGGAGATGCAGCCTCTAATCTCATGAAGTTTAAATCAAAAGGAGGTGGACCAGGTTATGTCTAAGTTCTCTTTCAGCTCCTAAATTTAGAGCCCAGGTACCTCTTGGAATCATGAGTTCAAATCCAGCCTCTGACACTTGCTAGCTGAGTGGCCCTGGGCAAGTCACTAAACCCTGTTTCTCTCAGGTTCTTTATCTATAAATAAGCTGAAGAAGGAAATGACAAACCACTCCAGTATCTTTTTCAAGAAAATCCCAAATAGGATCATTAAGAAGTGGAAATGACTAAAAGCAACCCAACAACGACAATATCACATGTCAGACACTGTAATAGGTGCCAGGGATAAAAACAGAAAAAGTCTCTTCCTCTTTTAGGAGTGCAAAAACATATGCATACATTTGAATATTCATGTAACATGCATGTGCATGGGTACATATACACATATAGTTCCATATAGACATGTGCATGCACATGTATGTGTGCATGTATATGTCTATGTGAATCTATATGTATAAATACAAATGTTTACAAATCATATACAAGGGAGTTATAGGATCACATGGATAAGAAGATGCTGATGGGACCAAGAAGACATTCTCCAGAAAGAAAGGCTTGAGCTATCTTAAAGAAAGCGAGAACCAAACAACTTAGGAGAGAACAGAGAACATTCCAGTTTTAGGGAATAAGAACCACAATCTATCAATCCTTCACCAAGTATTCATTAAGAGACCATTAATAACAGAGAACAAAATAACCCCTACATACAGTGAACTTGCATTCTAATGTGGGAGACCACCCTTACTTACACAAGCATTTTTCAGCAGAAATGCTGTTAGTCAGTCATGTCTGAAACCCCTATGGAGTTTTCTTGGCAAAGATAGTGGAGTGGTTTGCTATTTTCTTCTCCAACTCCTTTTACAGATGAAGAAACTAAGGCAAATAGGGTTAGGTGACTTGCCCAGGGTTACTCATCTAGGAAGTGCCTGAGGCCATATTTGAACCCATGAAAATGAGTCATCCTCACTCCAGATCTGGCACTCAATTCATTGTACCACCTAGCAACCTCATCTCCAGCAAAAATAAAAAGCTAATAAATACAAATATTTACAAAAAGTTAAGTTGGGGAATTTGGGGAAGAGGGGGAACTAAAAAAGGCTTCTTGCAGAAAATGGTACCTGAAATGCATCTTGAAAGAAGAGAGAGACTCTATAAGGTGGAAGTGAGGAGGAGGAAGAGTGTTCAAGGCATGGGAATAGGAAATGAAGCACCATGTTGAAGGACAGAAAGTAGGCCATGTGGGGCTGAGTAGTAATCTGTGTGAAAGACAGTAATGTGTAAAGACACTAGAAAGTGAGCAAGGAACTGGATCATGAAAGCTCTTTTTAATGGAATGCTTCACAAATTTTTGTTATTTTTGCAGAGAGCTTGGGTACTCCACTTTGGAAGGTTGCCAACCTCTGCTCTAGAGTCTCAGTTAGTGTGGGATTATCTGAGGAATGGGTCCAAGTTGGAAACAGAAGGATGTGACAATTCCATCCAAAAGTCCTTGATGACAAAAAGCCTTGGAACCTCCCATACTAATCATTTAAGCAAATCAGCTAAGGCTATTTCAGGGTATTGGACATGATGCCATCCCCCGAGGGTTTAGGAAGAGCTGGCCAGGATGCAGGTTTTGGCTTTCTCCCTGTGGATCACAGATTTGGAGATGGAAGGGATCCAGTTGATGAAACAGAAGCTCAGAGGTGTAAAATGACTTGTACAAAGTCATACAGGTCATATAGGAGGTGTCAGAGCCAGGATTCAGACCCAGCATTCTTTCCCATGGTCTCATACACAGACTACCTGGCAGGGCTGTTGTAAAAAGAATTCTAATTTAGGGACATGTTGAACCAGACAGAGACTTCTCCAATGTCCTCCGTTTCTGACCTTCTGCCATGCTGATTCAGTGACCATTTTCCAAGCCCAGCACTAGATCTCAGACTAAATTCAGGGCTTCTTTTGGGGGGGGGGGGGGGTAGAAAGAACAAGGCTACTGTGCTCTGAACCCAACCACGTCACTGCCACTGGGGTGCAGAGGAGGCAACATGAAAGGAATAAGGCAGTATCAGAAATTCTATTTCTCCTAGCAACCTGTGCTCAGCTCTGCTTTCGATCTGGGGGGGACTGAGTCAGAAGCACTTATTGGAAACAGATTCTAAATATATACTTTCATATGCTGAGGACTGAATCCCCTCGCTGGTACTGCTAACAACCATCATCTCGAGGCAGCAAATGGGGCTCTGGCTTCTCTGAACCCCTCGTGAGACAGTGAAAGAGACTCACACGCTCCTGGCTCTGCCAGCTCTTGCAGGGGGTGGGGGTAAAGACTGAGGGGGATGGGCCAACCAACACTTGCTCCAGAAAGGAGACAAGGGGTTCAGCACCTGGACAGCACCCCTAGCTACTCAGAGGCTCTGCCCCACATGGAGAGATCCGAGTGAACAAGGCTCTCCCCCACCCACTCTGCTCAAAAAGAAATGATTTTTCCTCAAGCTACTGGCATTCAATCCCAGGAAACAAAATTTCAAGGAATGTGTTTCATTGATGTTGGGTCAGAAGGAGCCACAAGATCATAGAATGTTGAACTGGATGGCACTCTGGGGATTATCCTTTCTAACCCCCTCTTCTTACAGATGGGGACTCTGATACCCACAGAGGTGAGTGACTTTGGACCTGAGCTCATAGGGTTAGAAGTAAAAGTGATTTAGCCCAGTCCTCGACATGACTTACCCAAGATAACATCACTATTAAGTGGCAGGGCTAGAGTTTAAAGCTCCTGACTCCAAAGTCCAAAGTCATTCCTGCCTCCTCCCCCACTCCCTCACTCCCTTTGGTACCCCTCATACAGCTCCATCTTTTTTGCTACTCCAGGGATATTCACACATATCCTTCCTCCAACCTTAACATCCTTGACCTGGATGTGAGAAGCAGTATGTTCCTCCATTGGCTGAATGCTGAGGTGTACAGAAAGAAGGTAGTATGGTTTAATGAAAAGTTCACCCACTCTGGAGAGGATCTGGTTTCAAATCTTGCCTCAGACATTTATGCAAACTGGGGCAAGTCATTTAACCTCACTTGACCTCAGTTTTCTCATTTATAAAATGGAGCAATTAAAATTACATACCCTAATCCTGAAAAATAAAACTTATGACACTAGCTTTGATATTACTAATAGCTAGGTAGAATTACAGTAGTGGCTATAATAATAACTGATATTTATATAACATTTAAAACTTTTTCATGCATGAGCGTGTGTGTGTGTGTGTGTGTGTGTGTGTATGTGTGTGGTGTGTGTGTGTGTAAAATCTCATTTGATCCTCACACAATCCTGGGAAGAAGGTGCTGTTGTTATGCCCACTATATGGGGAAACTAAAGTAGGCAGAAGTAGTGACTTGCCCAGAGTGGCACAGCTAATAAGTGTCTATGGTCACTTCTGAACTCGGGTTTTTCCAATGCCAGACCCAGCACTCTGTCTGCTACCAAACTCCTCCGTGTTGCTGTTGATGGTGTTGAACTTGAAATCAGAATGAATAATCGTCAACTCTTACCATAGCACTAGCTAGATGACCAGATGGGCAGCTAGGTGGTGCTACAGTGGGTATAACAAGGAGTCAGGAAGACTCTTCATAAATTCAAATCTGTTCCTGGTCTCTTACTAGCTCTATGACCCTGGGCAAGTCATTTCACCCTGCTTGCCTCCATTTCCTCATCTGTTAAAATAAGTTGGGGAAGGAAATGTCAAACCATTCCAGTGTCTCTGCCAAGAAAACCCCAAATGGAGTCATGAATGGTTGGAAATGATTGAAACAACTGAACAACAAATGTGACCATTTGCAATCTATGATTCAATATGAATTTCTCTTTGCCTCAGTTTCTTCATGTGTAAAGTGGGGATATTAATAACAGCCACTTTTGGGGGGTCACTATGCCTCAATGAGGTAATATATGGGAAGTGCTTTGCAAATCTTGTAATGCTCTCTAAATGCAACTATTATTCATATTATTGCTGCTATTCATTTTTCAGGGTTGTTGAAGGGATTTTCTAAATCTTAGAGTACTGAGTAAATATGAGCTGTTATTATTGGTAGTGTTGTTGCTATTACCAACTTCCCCAAAGCAGTCTGGGCGAAGAGCCAAGGTGCAGTTTCCAGCCTGGAAATTGCACACGTACCTCTAAATATACGCATGTGCATCCACATCCATACATAGCTGCACACACATGCATTCACATTCACCCACCTCTACATCCATGCCACACTAGCTCTCCCTCTTTTCTCTGCCCTGTGACCATTTGCACTCAATATTTTCAAGTCACAGAAAGGTAAAGCACAGCTTTCTCTCCCTCATGGTCACTTTCACTCAATATTTCCAGGCCACAAATTGGACTTAGAACTTAAAAATATGAGTTCAAATCCTGGGTCTATTCTTTCATAAATGACTGAGTAAATGACTTCTGCCCAGGGTCTTAATTTCCCCATCTGTCAAATGCTAGACTCAATCAAATGATCTGTAAGACCCCTTCCATCTCTTACATGCCCTAGAATTCTAGAATGTTCCAAGTCTTTTGCTTTTGCCTATATCCTCTGGCCATGGTTCACTCACTCAAACAAACCTCTCTTTCTCTCCTGTTCCCCCCTTCACCTCCCCTCTCCCCCTCTCCCAGATTCTATTTCATCTCCTCTTATGTTTCACCAGCTGGCTGGAAAGTAACCCATCACCCAACAATCTCTCAACTCTGAAGCCAGCGGCCCTCCAAGACAATGGGATGGTTGATGAGCCAGAAGGGTTGGGTTTATCAGTCAGATTGACTAGAGCAGCCCCCACCTCCAACACACATATACACTCCCCACATGCCCTCTGGTGCCAGCACAGGTGTGGGGCGACTATCTTTGTGGGTCCAATCAAGGTATGCTTGTCCCCTGGGCCACCAAGAAGAATAAAGAGCTCTCTTCTGTTCAGAGAATGGTGGCAGCCACCTGCTTAAGGTAGTTCCCTCCCATCCATTCCCCACCTCCCCTTTCTCAGTCACAGAATACAAGGGAAGAGATCATGGGGTTTGGGGAGCCAAGAGATTCTTTCCCAAGAAGAAAAAATAACAGACTCCAGGTAGGGAAGAAAAAGGCCTCAAACTCAGGTGCTGATTTTATTTAGCAGAAACATCAGGAGTTGCTTCTTGAGCACTCTGCATGCAAACCTTTGGGGGCAATACATATATTGCAAAACTACGACTACCCCTACTATCACTGTTGCTACTATGACTGCTACTATGCTCTTATTACGACTGCTACTACTGCTTCTACTGATGATGATGATGATGATGATGATTAATGTTGCTGTGGATGTTAATGATCATGCTGCTGCTGCTACTAGTAATAGTAATAACAATACTATTAATAATAGATGTCTCGGGGTGTCTAGGTGGCACAGTGGATAGAGCACCAGCCCTGGAGTCAGGAGTACCTGGGTTCAATTCTGGCCTCAGACACTTAATAATGACCTAGCTGTGTGGCCTTGGGCAAGCCACTTAACCCCATTGCCTTGCAAAAACCTAAAAAAACTAATAATAATAATAATAGGTGTCTCAGTAGAAAGAGCACTGAGCTTGAGCTTCTCTGGAAAGCTGATTGTAACATTTTCAGGGAAAGAGGGCAGCTAGATGGCTCAGTGGATGCAGCACTGACCCTGAAGTCAGGAGGACCCGAGTTCAAATTCAGCATCAGATACTTAGTAATTACATAGCTATGTGACCTTGGACAAGTCACTTAACTCCATGGTCTTGCCAAAAAAACTCAAATTTTTTTTCAGGGAGAGCATTTCATACTTAAAAATATGCATGAGCTTTTGGAGAGACAGTTATTAAACATTTACCAAGACATTGTTGCTTCTAGCTCTACTGGATCTAGTTCTTTCCATGTTCCAGTGTGAGAAAAAGGAAGCCCAGAGTGAATCCTGATGGATCATTGGGGCAACTTTTTGAATTATTGACCCCCTTGGACCTGGAGTGAGGAAGTTTAGATCCTGCCTAAAACACTCACAGACTCTGTGACCTTAGGCAGGTCATTTAACCTCTATCTGCCTCAGTTTCTTTATCTGTAAGATGAGGATCCTAATAGCACCCAGCTCCTAGGGCTGTTGTGAGGATCAAATGAAATATTTGTAAAGCTCTTGGCACAGGGCCAGTCATACAGTAGGTGTTAATAAGTGCTGGTTTCCTTCCCTTTCTCCCCAAGTTCTTGGCACATGATAAGACTCAATAAACACTTGCTCCCTTCTTTTCCTAGGGTATCTTCTTTGGCATCAGAAATAGCCTCTCCTGAGGCCAAGCCAATCCTAGTCTTTTTCTTGTGAAGTTGACCCTTCCACATTGCCCATGTCTTCTCTTTTCTTTGAGGCCTTCCACTTAGAATTGAAACGTCTCACATGTCGCCCTTACTCTCCACTCATACCAGCATCAGAAGGGAGGAGAGGGAATCAATTAGCCCACAAACATTTATTAAACTCTTTCCTGAGCACTCTCTGAATGTAAACCTTTGGGCGGCACTATACTTATTGAGAAAGGCACAAATATTGTACTTGTCCTCAAGGGGCTCTTAGTCTAATGATACCATGATCATTCATGTTATTGAATAATAACAATAGATATTAAAAGTACATGCAGAGAAGATGGGAGAAAATATTAGGGTAAAGACCCTAGAGAAGGAGCAAAGAGGAAGCAGAAAGTTTCCTGAAGAAGATGGGTTTTCAGTTGTCTTTAAATAAGGTAGGAAGATAGCTAGATGGCACAGTGGATAGAGCACTGACCTTGGAGTCAGGAGGACAGGAATTCAAAGTCAGTCTCAGATACTTACCACTTATTAGTTTGGTGACCTCATATCCAGGGCCATCTCCAATCATCCTGATTCACAGCTGGCCAATAGCTCCAGAGGAGAAAGTAGTCTGGTGACTCAGCATAACATCCCCTCACTCAAATCCAGGTCATGTTCTTGTCAGGATCTTTTTCAAGAATAAAGGACAAACATCTTCATCATCATCATCATCATCATCATCAAATAAGGTAGGAATGTTGATCAATCAATAAACATTTATTGTGGTGTTGTTTAGTCATTTCAGTTTTGTCCAATTCTTTGGGCTTTCATTTGGAGTTTTCTTGGCAAAGCTACTGGAGTGGTTTGCCATGTCCTTTTTTACAGATGAGAAAACTGAGGTAAGCAGGGTTAAGTGACTTGCTCAGGGTAATATAGCTATTAAGGGTCAGAGGACAGATTTGAACTCAGTCTTCCTGACTCCAAGCCATCTAGTTGTTCTATGAGAGATGTGGGGAAGGTAGGAAAAAAAAAGATTTTAAAATACAAGAGATGTATGGGATATGTGAGATATGTGAAGAGAAGGTAGTTGATGACATTAAAGTCAGGAACCTAGGTAAATGGAAAAGTGTTGGTGTCCTCCATAGTATTAGGAAAGCTCCAACATAATAGGCCATACTTGGAATTACCGTTTCAAAGGAAGCTGGTGGATTGATTAAATTTTGGAGTTCTGTGCTGAGATAGGTAAAGTCAATTAAGTAGTTGTACTAAGCCCATCATCAGTATGGTGAGCCCCTGAGAGCTGTTCAAGGAAAGGTGAGGCAATCTATTTTGAAAATATTTGGGGCAACTAGATGACACAGTGGAAAGAGCACTGGTCCTCAAGTCAAGGAGGACTGAGTTCAGATTTGACTTCAGACACTTAATAATTACCTAGCTGTGTGTCATTGGGCAAGTCACTTAAGCCCAATGCCTTGTAAAAAAATTAAAAACAAAAGGAAAATGTAGTAGTTCAAAGCTCCTATGCTCATATGTGGTAGAGTCATATGTGTGAGTGGAGACCATACTTCTAGCCAGGGAGTAATAGGAAACCCCAGTTTCAAAACAAAGTAATAGAAAGGTGGGAAGAGGAAAGGTTTGGGGGAGAAATATAATGAGTTCTGCTGAGCTTGTTGAGATATCTTGGACAAAAAGTAACTAATGATGGTACTCAGGAGAGAAACCAGTACAGGATGTGTAAAACTGGGAATCAACAGCTTAGAGATTATAATGGAACCAATGGCTGCTGATTCAGCCACCATATGTGACACTATAGAGTAGGGGTTCTTAAGCTGGGATCCATGACATGCTTTTATAAATATTTATGCTAACTGTACTTCAGTATAATTGTTTTCCTTTGTAATTCTGTATACTTTATTTTCTGCATTAAAAATATTAAGAATCCCAGGTATATTGAAAGAAGAGTTCTTTTTTTTAGGTTTTTGCAAGGCAATGAGGTTGAATGACTTGCCCAAGGCCACACAGCTAGGTAATTATTAAGTGTCTGAGGTCGGATTTGAACTCAGGTACTGCTGACTCCAGGGTCAGTGTTCTAGCCACTGCGCCACCTAGCCGCCCCAAGAAGAGAAGTTCTAAGAAAAAGGGAAGAGGTGGAAGTAGAGGGGAGAAAAGAGGAGAAAGAAAAACAAGAAGGAAAGATAGAAAGAGAGAGGAGGAGAGAGAGACACACACAGAGAAAAAAAGAAATGGAGAAAAGAGAGATAGAGAAAAGGAGAGAGACTGAAAGATAGAGAAATAGAGGGAGAGCAGGATGGAGGGAGAGAGAGAGAGGAGAAACACAGAGAAAGATACATACAAAGAAAAAGAGAAAAGAGAGGGGGAGAGATAGAGAGAGATAGAATAAGAGAGAGAAGAGACATGAATAAAGACAGAGATCAAGAGAAAGAGAGAGACAGAAAGAGAGAAATGAAGGGAGAGAGAATGTTGGAAGAAAAAAAAGAAGAGATACAGAAAGACATAAGAGACAAAAAAAGAGAAAAGTGAGGGAGAAAGATGGAGGAAGAGAGAAGAGACAGAGAAAGAGGCAGAGACGAAGAGGAGAGAGAGACAGGGACAGACACAGAGAGATGGAGAGAGAATGCATGAGATCCTAGGGAAGGAATATTAAAAAGGAAGCATCAGCTTTCCAAAGACCATCTTTCAAAGCTGGGAGGAGAATACATTATTAAGAGATAAAGAAAGGTTCATTATTTAAGACCAACCTTTTGCTGTTGTAAAAAAAAAAGTCAGTATTTTCTTTCTTATATTAACAAATGATTTCTTAAGGGTTTAATTAACTTCTCTGTGCCATGAAATTGGGCAGCAACACAGCCCCCCAGTTATGGAAAGAAGCCTATAGCTGTGGCTAATGAGCAAGGAACATTTCACTTTTACTTGACCTTGACCATGGCAAGACAGAGAAAGGTCACACCCCAAGAGCCTGGAGACCTTCTGTGCTATGGGTATTGGTTTAGACTTAAAACTTTCTGCTTTGGGTAGTTCACTGGACATTATTACCAGAATGGCGCAGCCTATAGTGAGCAGGGCCAGCTGATTCCCAGGAGCCTCTGGAGCTGGACAGTCATATCCCCCTATATGCCCTTTGTTGTCTTCTGATGAAGTCTCATCCTTGATTCCTTAGGAATCAGGTGCCACCCTCTAAATGACACCTTCCCTGATTACCTAGTTATTTGCACTTGCATTTGCCCAGTTGCAAGTGATATCTCTTCCTCTCCCCTTTAGTGGACTGTAAGCTCCCGAAGGACAGGAACATGCTTTATTTCTGTCTTTCCATCTCCAGTCTAGTACTATGTCTTATACAAAGTAGAAGTTTCAACAATGTCTATTGGATTGAGTGGAATTGAATAGCATTGACCTGTGGACTACCGAGAACATTTGGTGTGTGTTGGATGGACTCTCTAAATCCTCTGGTTTGCCACTTCCTTCTCCAGTTCATTTGACAGATGAGGAAACTGAGACAAATGGTTAAATGACTTGTCCAGGATCACTTATACAACTCATAAATGCCTCAGGCCACAGTTGAACTCATGAAATGGAATGTTCTAGACTTCAGGCTCATAACTCTATTCACTGGGCTATCTAGCTCCCTAAATAATAAAATGTTGGAGCTTGTAGTAGGTTCATTCCTTTCTGTGGCTTCTCCATTTTACAGAAGGGCAAACTGAGGCCCAAAGAGAAAGAGGTGTCTATTGGACTAAGTAATTCCCCTGACTTTTAGACCAGTGCTTTTTCTGATGCTTTCAAATTCAAGGACCAAGGGCGCACAGAGGAGACCATTGAGCTTTATTTTCTTCCTGTAAATTCAGTTTGAGGATCTAAAAACAATCTGTGATAATCTGGAGATGTGATTCCCCAAGGAACCATGGATGGTTTGGAATTATCTGCATACCCAGTCTCCTTATTACTTTATATCTTCTTCATTTTTCCTTCCCAAATATTTTCCTTCCTTGCCACTACCTCTATGATTGTCTGGGCTCAGAGGTATGCTTTCAAGTGTCATTTAACGAGAGATTGGAAGGGATAGCAAGGCAACAAATTGAGAAATGTGCTCTTCTGAGAAATCCCAGCTCTTCAGTTGAGTTATTGAATCACAGAATGTCAGAACTGGAAAGGATCTCAAACCATCCAAGCTAATTCTTCATTTCACAGAGGGAGGAGGCCCAAGCTCTGACACTGACTTGCTGGATAACTTCATTCCTTCACATCCCTTGATCAATCTATGCCTCAATGTCTCTTTAGTTCAACAAATATCAGCTTTGGGAATCATAGGCCAAAAAGAAGCACAGTTATTTTGGGGGGGGAGGGGAGGGCTTTTGCAAGGCAATGGGGTAAATTGCTTACTCAAGGTCACAAAGCTAAATAATAATTATGTGTCTGAAGGCAAATTTGAAATCAGGTCCTCCTGACTCCAGGGCTGGTACTCTATCAAGTGCACCACCTAGCTGCCCCAAAAGAAGCTCAATTTCTGAATTTCTTCCTTGCCTCACTGAGGGCTCTAGTTTGGTGGTCTGATGTTGAGGGACAACAAAACTGAAGATGAGTAGAATGTAGAAGATGAACTAGAATTTAAGTAGGTATTTTTAACTAGACAGTGGCTGATTTAGCCATGGAGCAGTTAGGTGGGCCATGGATAGGGCACTGGCCTTGGTGTCAGGAGGATGGGAGTTCAAGGCCTGCCTCAGACACTTGACATTTACCAGCTGTGTGATACTGGACAGATTACTTAACCTTGACTGCCTCACACCCAGGACCATCTCCAGTCATCCTGATCCATATCTGGCCACTGGACCCAGATGGCTCTGGAGGAGAAACTGAGACTGGTGACTTAGCCCAGCACTACCTCTTCACTCCAGTCCTCATGCTCATCATGGTATCACCTCTCTGATGTTATGATCTTCTTTAAGAACAAAGGACAAAACATCATCATTTGTCATATATTTATAACAAGACAGTGACTGATTTAGCCACAGGGCAGGTAGATGGTGCAGTGAATAGTGCACTGGACCTAAAACCAGGAAAACATCTTTCTGAGTACAAATCCAATCTCAGACCCTTACTTTGTGACCCTGGGTAAGTCACAAACCCTGTTTTCCTCATCTATCAAATGAATTGAAGAAGAAAACGACAAATCCCTCCAATGTCTCTGTCAACAAAAAAAGATCTCAAATGGGGTCAGGAGGAAGTTTCAACAATTTAGCAACATGCCATTATGCAGTTCATATCCCCTCTCCAGGACTGGAGTCCAAGCTTCTCTAAGGTTTGCTCAAACTCTTAAACAAGTCTATCCAACCCAAGTCCTTTGGCTATCATGTGGCCCTCAGGACCCATTCATGTGGTCAACTTTTTCACATAAACAACATTGTGCAATCTCATTTTCTTGGTTTTTTTTTTATTTAACAAAAAATATGCAGATAGGAATTAGGATTTTTATTTTAAAACATTATATGACTCACAATTGCAACAGATAACTTTATTGTTTGGAGCAATAATTGCTAGTTTGTCACAGAACTTTGAAAATAGATTTCAGAAAGATTTTAGATTTTGTTTGGATTTTAGAAAACACCAAGTGCATTTCTGTATATTTATTAAACCAGTCTCAGTTGACATCAAATGTTGCCTGCAAACTTGCAGATAGAATCTATAGAGTTGCAATGAGATATGCAGTTTATAGAAAAATTTATTTCAGTGTCTTTATTATACTTTTATAGGTTGGACCTGTCTGAAGATAAATATGCAGCATGTTCATGATGCTGCTTTTGGGGTATACATCTATATTTGTAAGCAACATTTTCCCCCATATGAAACATACAAAAAGTAAAAATAGAACAAAAGTTTTAGGCAAGCATATTGAAAATATTCTTTGCATTGCTACAATCTCTGTCAGACCAGATTTAGATGCACTGATATCAAAAAAGCAGGCTCAGTGTTAACATTAAAAAATAGCCCATTCTTTTTGTTGTTTGTTTTAAAAGTAAATGTTTTATTATTATACTCAATATTTTTCTTATTATACTTTTTTAGATTTTATTATTATAATCATTGGTAATGGGGATTACATTACAGTCACAAATAAATGTTAAATTCTGCAACCCTTGACAAGCTTTTGTTGAACATTTAGACTCAGGAGAACAAAAAGGTTGTACACCCATGTTCTAGAATGATGTGTTGCAATAGGAAATAATATATTTTGAAGTCTGATCACTTAAGTAAAGTTGTTAGTTGAGGCAGCTGAAATAAAAGAATGTTTATCAAGGAGGAGTCTGGAAGGGATGCCATTATTCAAGTGCCTTCTCCCTCTAGGCCTCAGTTTCCTTCTGTGCAGAATGGAAGAGATGGATCATCTGAGGGCTTCCATGAGTGATCTTCATGGTGAAGTTGGTTGACCACTGGTGTTGGTAAAGAGGGGGTTGTTGACTAGACCCTGGGGGTATGAATTTCAAAGTGAAAGAGTAGAAGTAGTTAATGTAGAACTCTGGGGGTCATAATTTGGCACACTTAGGACCTTCAATCTCTCTGAGGAACCTGGGTCATAACCAAGAAAGTGAAACCTCCTTATGGGTGGGGGGTCATAGATGAGGAGCTGAGGGTCTGGGTGGGGGCTGTTTGGGCAGGGCCATGGCCTTGCAGTCAGAGTCTCAACAATGTAGCCTGGCAGCTTTGGAGGGGGTGGGAAGGCCTCTACGTGGGTTTGGGTTAGGCGTCTCCAAAGCTTTGCCCAGCATACAGGCTACAAGTGGCAGAGCTAGAGAGCTTGGAGAGCTTTAGCTCTTTTCTCCTATTCACCAGAGCATCCAGAATGATGATGGAGTAATGGTCTCTAATGCACTGGTCTCCCTTAGGGACTTCTCTTTCATGCCCAACAAAACTAATTAATGACTACAATAAATAATCCAATCCAGACAGAGCCTGAAGCTCAGGGACCTTTTCAAGAAAAGCCTGTTGCTGACACATGCCTTTAGGCAGGATGCCGGAAAGCTCCCCAGTCTGGGTTTAGGGAGCCAGAGAGGCAACCTACACCCTCAACCCTAGGACTGTAGTTCTGGAAGCTCCACTAAAGAGACTCCCTGACAAAATAATCCAAGTCAAACAATGCCTTTAATGACCTTTCCATAATCTGTGGTATGTAGATTAGACGAGTTGTTCCCCATGCCCAAGAGGCCACTTGGAGACAGTTTCCTTTTTTGTCTAAGTCCACATTACCTGTCATTTTGCTTCTTACATACACATTTGTTGAGTTGAGTTAAACCCAACTGAACAGAATCAGTCATTCAGCTATCCTCCAATGTAGGGGGGCTACCATTATACTATCACATTATTCTGATTGCCAGTAAGTTGTCCTTCCACCAAGTTGAGATCATGGGCTCTGGGTCCCTGTGGTTCCACCTCTTACTTCTAGCTTGCTTTGGAAGAAATGGAAACTACAGAGAGGAAAAGTTAACTTACTAGGGTGAAAAAGCTACTCAGTGATGGAGTTTTGAAGATTCCTTATGGTGTCTTGATTTCCAGTTCTAAGCTGAAAGTGATTTAAAAAAATAGTGTCAGCAAAACATTTTTGGTAGAAGATTGGTGACAGAGAATTCTAGTATGGTATTATTACAGTTCTGCCACTGAGTTTTAATTCTTCCTTTAGCTAATAACTTCTGACCTCTCTGAGCCTGGTGTTCTCAGCCCTGTCAAAATAAAACTGAATAATCTCTAATTTAGAGAAAAGGAAAGACTTCTCACTGAATGGAGAATGGAGACATTGTAAAGCTCTATTGATGGGACTTAGAGCAGGAACCTCTGTTTGATTATCTGGTCTAAACTTCTTCTGAGGAAACAAGTGAAGAAAGTGAGACTTAGGGTAAGTGGCATAGCCAAGATGAAGGTAATGACTACAAAAATGATGGTGATGGTGGTGATGGTGATGATGGTAATGGTGGTGGAAGTGATGATGGTAATGATGATGATGATGTGATGTTGATGGTGATGGTGATGGTGATGAGATGATGATGATGATGGTGGTGGTGGTGGTGATAGTGATGGTGGTGGCAGCTAACAATTAGGTAACGCTTACCACGTACCAGGAACTCTGCTAAATACTTCACAACTATTATTTCATTTGATCCTCACAATGATCTTAAGAGGTAGGTGCTGTTATCATCCCCATTTTATAGCTGAATTTAAGTGACTTGTCCAGGGCCACCCAACTAAGGAGAGATCTGGGTTCAGATTTGAGCTCAGGTCTTCTTCACTCGAGCACACTCTAACTATGTCACTTAGCTGTCTCTAACTGTGACATCAGAACTAGTTTATTTGCCTTAGCAGCTGCAACGGATTCAATGAGGATTTTCCATTTGTGTGTGGTATAGGTGAGAGAGAAGAAGGCTTAGCTTGGGTTTTTCTGACCATTTCAATGAGAATTGAGATCATAGGCTCTGGGCCCTTGAATGTGACATGTAAAGCCATAACCAGGGTGATTAACTGAGGGACATTGAAATCCAGGAATATGGTTGAGAATGTTCCTTGACCTGGGAGTAGTATAAGAAACCACTAATTCTTCCTACTTCTTAACTGAATTTGCCTTAATATTAGTCATATTTTTTCACATTATGAATTACAAGATTGGTTTAAGAGTCCATGCTACTTTTCATTGGTACCTAAATTGGAAAATAAGGCTCTAGTGAGTATGGCTTTCTAGGACTCTTACTGGAGGTCTGAACAAAGGATTGAACTCTGACCTATGCGCTGCTGTTGAGCAGTAAAGCCTTGTGTTCTCTGTCACACTGAGTAAACCGTAGCTGGAAAGTCATCCAACTCGCCTCTGACAAAAGAAACCCATCACCATGTACACTTTGTCATATACACATACATAAATACATGTATCATATGTACAAATATGCAACATGAAATATTGTTATAGAGTTGCTGACCTCAAAGAGTTAAAAAAACTTAGATTGAAATTGGACCTTGAGCAACATATGAGTTGTGCCACCCTGGGACAGTCACTTAAGTCATCTCGTAGTTGCTCCAGGGAATTGTCTAAAATGAAAAGCTTAGAGCAGGTATCGATCGGCATTGGTAAAGGGTAGTCTTTACTGGGAGTGTGAGATAGTTATGCAATAACAATATTGGTTAAAAAATATGTGTATAGTATATCCAAAGAGGTGCTTATTGTGTATGGGGGCTCACATACATATATATTACGTGGGCAACTTGATGAAAAAGTAGAAAGAACCCAAAGTCTGGAGTCAGGAAGCTTCATCTTGAGTTCAAATCTGACCTCAGACATTTTCTAACTAGTGTGACCCTGGGCAAATCATTGAACCTCGTTTACCTCAGTTTCCTCATCTGTAAAATAAGTTATAGAAGAAAATGTCAAATCACTTCAGTATTTTTGCCAAGAAAACCTCAAATGAGGTCATGGAGAATTGGACACAATCGAAAATGACTATACAGCAACAACAAAAACCATAAATATGTGGGATATGTGATATATATATACTGTCTAATATGTATCAATTCTTTTCATTTGTAGTACATATTTAGTGTGTAAACACACAAAAATATATGTACACATAAAAACATAAACACATATACATACATGTACATCTACACATCAGCTTTCTCCTTATCTATATAGCCTAGATGATCATACCCTTAGGCCAATTTAGTTGATCAGGACAGTGCTTTAATTTTATGATCTTACTGGCAGGTGAGTTCTTGGTATCTTTAATGTGTGAACATATTTACTGTCTTCTCTCAAAAAAAGTCATTCTTCTGAGAATTTTAGATAACCCATTCATTCAGAAAACAGTCTCAGTTACTGTAGCAGTCCTTATAGGAAGGACTAAGAAAAATCTCCAAATCAATCACTTCTTCTTGGTCTTAACTGAGCCAGTTGCTGAGACTTAATCTAGAAGTTGCCTTCTGTTCAAAGTATGCAGAAGACTGTGCAGTGAGCAGTTCTGAGGGTCAGCCTGCTATGGTGCCAGTGGGTGTGCCCTCACCTCCCAAAGAGCTACTTCTGAAGGCCAGCTGGCTAAGATGCCAGTGGGTATGCCCTCACCTCCCAATGAGCTGCCAATTTGAATTGCTTGCCAGGTAGAACAGAGGCATGTTGTAAACATAGTTCATTTAGTTATTAGCAAAGAGTTTGACAAAAAGCTCTCGTGTTATTCTTTTCTCCTTCCTCTCTCCTCCTCCCCTTCCCTGACTTTCAAGGTTTTATTGAATAGGGTTGTTTTAGAAAAGAATGATAGTTCCAATTGCTTTCAAGCCTCTGAAATGGAAAGCTATATTCAGAGTTGGACACACACACACACACACACACACACACACACACACACACATACACCCACACACAGAGCTACTAGAAGGGGAGAAATTGTGACTTTAAAAATCCTTATTCATAGACCTCATCATGAGCACAAGACTTATAATTGACCAGTCCTTGGACTTAACCACAAGCTGATTTCCTTCTCAGCACTTTTTCAAGAAACCCTTGCCTTGAATGATTATGTTCCTGAGGAATTGAATGCCCAACAAATGGCATCTGGCTTGGAATCATTTGGATTCATCTCTCCCAGCATCACTCTGCCTGTCTCCACCACATTTAAGCTCTCCCAGATCACAGCCATAACATGTTCTGAGTTCGTAGACTTCTTAAGCCTAAGGAAAATATCTGACTTTCATGTCAATCTAATGCTGTTTCAGCTGTTCTTATGAACCCCAAGGGAACTTCATGCTTACAAGGTAAAATCTCTTGTGCTCAAAATGTTTGAGGATGTCCCTGACCAGGCTCCCTTAGACTCTATGGCATTGAAGATATGCCCCCATGTGAGATAAGATTCATGGAAACTCAGTCAGAAGATGGATTGGACCATATGGAGTCTAAATTTCTTCTCTCATGTTATCCTTGAGAAAAAGTTAGAGATATGGCCTAGATGATGGTACAATTTGGACCTACTTCACAATGGCTCAATTTTCACATAAAAGGCAGTGTCCAGGGACAGCTAGGTGGTACAGTGGATAGAGCACTGATCTTGGAGTTAGGAGGACCTGAGTTCAAATCCAGCTTCGGACACTTAATAATTGGCCAGCTGTGTGACCTTGGGTAAGCCACTTCACCCCATTGCCTTAAATAAAATTTTAAAAAGGCAGTGTCCAGTGGAGTGCCCCAGAGTTCTATCCTGGATCCTCTGCTCATTTTGGTCAGCAGCTTGAATAAATATTGAAGTGACACGTTCTCAAATTTGTAAATGATAAGAAACTGGGAGGGCTATAGCTGACACATAGGCCATTGCATTGATCCAGGAGTTTTCTAATCCACTCCCCAGACCTCAATTTTGCCATCCAACAGATACAGTATGTATGTTTGTGAGTGTGTGTTTGTGCTCTTTTTTGTGACATGGAGAGTGACCCAGGATTGTTGAAAGTAAAGCCAGAAGAATGAGGCAAGCCCTGTCTGATCCTCCTAAAGCCTGGCAATGGCAGGTGGTTCTATTTTCCAAACACCAGTTGAGCTAATCAGAGGCCTATCCCTAGGTTGACAGAGAGTTTCAAAAACCATCCCTATTAAGAAATAGAAAGATTGTCATCTGCATCCATGGAGACCGATACCCATGAAGCCATAAATGCTTGAAATATTGAAGAATGATTACTACAAATGCGTGAATTAATGTGCACATAAACCAAGATTGTGTTCTCCTGGTGTGCTTAGGCCCAACCTGGGCCAATGGAATCTGCCACATCAGGAAATTAGTTATCTAGGTAATCAACAATGCAAGGCTTGGGGATCAGGGGACCTAAACAGGAAGGGAAAAGATGAGAGCTGAAAGATCCCAGTGAAGAAGTGCCCATCATTCTTATGAAGAATAATAGCATGGAGAAGATTGGGTCCAGCAATCAGAGACGTGAAGGGTGACCCTGCACTCATAGCAACAAAGCTATGAGATGATGCTTGGCAATCTTGGGTCCCAGGTGTTCTATTCCTTTCTTTTTACCCTCTGCCCTTCCCTAGCTTTGGTTGGAAGTCCCTTTCTGAAGGTGCAAATGACTTTTCACGGACTCCTCTGGGACACTGGCTACAGCTTTCTCTCCCTTGCAAGTGAGAATGAGCTAGATTCCTGTTCCTTGGTTACCTGGGGCCATTTATTAATGGTGATGGGTTTCCTGCAGCTGAGCCAACTGTCTGCCTCCCCACTACCTCTTGCCTCCTCAGATCACCCTTGAAGGACCACCAAAAATGAAATAACCAAGTATCTCCAGAGGTGAGTCCTTGCTTGGATCAGTAGCTCCTAAAAGAGTATTTGTGGTTCCCTGGGGGGACATGGCATGACTCCAAAGGATGTGTGACCAAAGAATCAAAAAGTAGAAAGAGAGGTTGAATCCCAGACTTCATACTCTCCAACACCACAATGCATAGACTTTTCCCATTAGCTCCCCAAACTCTCCTCCCCACTCCTCCTCCTTTTGCAGCCCTGCAAACCCTCCAACTCTCTTCCCTATTGCTCCCTCTCCCACTGTCTGCTCCTCATGGCTATAGTACTCTAACAGATTATAAGTACCACTGGAAACCCCACAATTCCCCAAAAGGCTCATCCCTGCAACTCAGATAATTGTATGGCTGTGGCAAGTGACCCTCAGAGTACTGCCAATCTGGAATTGTGACTAATTAAGAAGGACTCCTCATGTCCTCCCTCCTCTTTTCTTTTGGATGATATAATCACATAATGGTGCTTATGTGTCATTTATTTTAAAATTGTCATGCACTAGCAGTGCATGCTCAAAAATTAATAGGTAAGTGTGATCAAAACTGTTTAGAGATCAATACCTTAGAACATCATTAACCCCCCAAAGTCCTATTCTTGAGATTCCTGCCAAGTGGAATGGTGTGATAGAAAAAGCACTGGACTAGGCTGAAAGGCCTAGACCAAGAAATTGTGAATCCTACACAAGGCATTTCATCTCCTGGAGGGGCTCCATTTCCTCATCTGTAAAAATGAGAAGGTTGGATTAGATAGCCTATAAAGGTCTCTTCCAACTTTAGCTTTCAGATGCCCGGATAATATACATAATTTGCCAAGTCTGCTAAGCAGAGGGTTCCCACTCTGACCTGTTGCTGGCTCTGGCAGAAATGTTCTCTCTTATACACTGACTACTTTCATCTGGAGTAAAGAGGACCTGAGTTGAAATCCTGTTTCTGTTGCCTCACCTACTACTCATGTGATCTTGGGCAAGTTATTTAACCTTGTTGGACCTCTATAAAAATGAAAGGATTGGACTATATGGCCTCAGAGGCTCCCTTCAGCTCTAAATCTATAATTTCCTGATTGACTAAAGTCCTTTGGCCTGGACCGTGCCCATCAGTTCATTCTCTGTTTTTTTATGACCCGGCTTCAAGGTCATTTTTGCTATTTAGCCTCAGGAATTTGCAGAAGCATTAGTCAAAGGTATCAGGCTGCAACTGAGTGAAGGAAAGATTTTGAGAACAAGCTGTGGAAATATGTAAGCCATATGTACCTAATCACTTTGCCTCAAGGCACAACTAGTGAGAAGCAGAGATGTTCTTTGCGATCTAGCTCCGCTACCTGGGGAAAAAAAAACCATATATGTATTTGTTGACTCTGCTGGTGATAAGCTTAAAGGCAGTGTCAGGTTCCAGGCCCAGTTTGGCTTCTTAAAAAATAAAATCCTCTAGCTGGAAACTGTTCCCTGACAAAGAGAAGATTAGATAATAAAAATCTTAATAATAATAATAATAACAATAATAAAATGACTAGTCTTCATTTAACACTTTAAGATTCTTAGAGAAATTTATAAATATTTATCTTTTATCTTCACAATGATCCTGGTAATGTCATTATTATCCCCATTTTCTAGATGAAGAAACTAAGGCTTCTAGAAGTTAAATGACTTGTCATAATCCTACAGCTAGTAAGTATAGGGATAGGATGCAAGACCAGGTCTCTCTTGATTCCAAATTGCCACATGCCACATGTCTTTGAGGGAGTTGGCTGTATAATTTAGCTTGAATTGGAGGATATAAATATATCCCAAAATGGAGAAAGAAGAGTCTGGTCCAAGGGACAGCTAGACTAAAAGATTTTGAAAGAAGTCTCTCTCTATGTAGGGAAGTTTAAGTAAGTCATATCTCTTTAGCTATATGAAGATGCCCCCTGGTCCTGTCTTAGTAATTATACCCTGCACACCTTCATAGGTCTTCATGCCTGAAGATATGCTTCTGACCATTCCCATCCATTTCCACTGCCGATGGCTTTGGTACACACCCACCTGTCAGAAGACTGTAATCACTTATCACTTGTAGATCTGGACAGACTTTATTTTGCACATAGCAAATGTACCAAGGACCTGTGATTTCAGCACCATGGGGAGCTCCCTGCACCCATGCTGATTACAACCTGTTTATGACTTCATGAATTATTGTTGAAAATTGTCTGCCTGAGACACATGGAGCTGAGTTATCATCCAGTGTTCCAAAAGCAACTAAATGTCAGAAAGGGATTTAGACCCAAGTTCCTTGCCCCAAATCCATCATACCCTCCACTACAAGATGAATTTAGGCTGCGTACTCTATAGAAATAGTTAAATCATAGATACACTGCCTATTTAACTCAATTCAATTTGAAATCTTATGATCATTAAGAAATAAAGACTCCTTTTTGAGTTGTTTCTAGATTTTGAGTTCAAATCAAGCTGGATTCTGAGCAGCCCCTAAAAAGTATGATCATCTATCCATCCATCTATCCCTTTCTCCACCCATCCATCCATCCATTCACTCATCCATTCATAAATATTTATTGAACATCTATTATATACAGGGTAATATCCAAAGAAGATAGGTGTGTTCCATATCCACTGCAATTCAGCAAGATGTGAAAAACCACTGGACCACCAGGACTTGGAAGAACTGGATTGGGGTCCCAGATCTCTTACTGACTATGTGACTTTGGACAAATGACTTCACCTTTGGGAAAGTTTCTAGGGAGGTTGGATCAAATGACTTCCATGGTCCCTTCCAAGTCTTAAAATCTAATGTCTATGCATTTATCCTTCCAAGTCAAATCATCTCTTTTCTCATCACTATACAAGGGTTATTTTTTTCTCTGTTCATTCATGCCTTCTTAGCTTATCTATTTTGCCTAATTCTAACTATACCACCTTTTCCATTTTCCCCCCTCCCAAGATAACTGGATCAATATTTTTAGTTGCTTCAATTCAACTAAATTCAATAAACCTTATTAGATCACCTACTTTGTGAAAAGCACTTCATTGGGAATTGGTGGCATGAAGACAAAAATCAGCCCCTGCCCTAAAGGAGCTTACAATCTACTGAAGTATATACTATATTAAATAGGTGAGTAAATATTAGATAACTGGAAAAAGAAGAAAATATTAACAAGTAAGGGGAAGGAATCAGGAAAGGCTTCTTGAAAGAGGCAGTATCTGAGCTGGATCTTTCTGGAAATTGGCCATTGCAAAAGTACAGAAGAGAGCAGAATATGCTGCAGGCAGGGAGAGCTATCTGTGGAAAGACACCCAGGTGGAAGATAGAACATTGAGTTCAGGGAAAAGAAAGTAAATTGGTCTAGTTGAAATATAATGTGTATGAAGAGAAGTATTGTGAAATGCATCTGGAAGGGTAAGTCAGAGCTGGAGTGAAGGGCTTTAAACATCAAACTGAGGGATTGGCATTTTAGTCTAGAAGTAAATAGGGAGCCCTTGAATATTTTTGAGCAGGGAAATGATGTGATCAAAGCTGTCCTTTAAGGAAACCTTTTGGCACATGGATGAAGGCTAGAAATGGGAGAGACTGGACATAGGGAAACAAGTAAGGTGGCTATAGACTAGATAAGAGCTCAGGGAGCCTGGACTGAGGTGATATCTGTATGATTAGAGAAAAAATGGAAGATTTAAGAACTAACACAAGAGTCAACAACCAATGAGGGTAAAGAGAGAGAGAGTGAAGAGACAAGGATGACTTTGAAATTATGAATTTGGTTTAGTGGCAGGATGATACCCTAGACAGAAATAGGGAAGTTGAGAGGGTGAGCTGTCTTAGGGAGAAAGTCAATGGATTCTGTTTCAGACATTGCCAAGTTTGAGATGCCAGTGGGACATCCAAGTACAGATGTCCAGCAGGCAGTAACAATTTAGCAATGGGGGGAAGAGAAGAAGAGATTTGGGCCTCTCATTTCTTCAGTGTATATGAACTGAACCACAGATTCATAGAATTTGATAGCTGAAAAAAATCTCATCAGTCACCTGGTCCAACCCATAGCCAAAATAAATACTCACATAACATAACCAAAAAGGGTCATCCTGGGTTCTCTTAAGACTTGCAGTAAGGGTAAACCTACCACTTCCTGGCACAGATCTTGCTGCTCTTGGACAGCTCTCATTTTAAAGCAACTTTGCCTGATATCAAACCCAAATTGACCTTTTTACCAATTTCACTCATGGTTGCTTGTTCTTCGCTCTGGGGTCAAACACATTGAGTCTAATCAATCCCTTCTAACTCTCACCCTATGTGTGTGCTCTTCTTCAGACTAAACACCACCTGCTCCTACAGCTGATTCTTGTATGTCATAGACTCAAGGCCCTTCACTATCATGGTTATCTTCCCTTGGTCACTCTCCAGCTCACCAATTTCCTTCTGAAACTATGGAACCCAAAGTGAATGCCCTGCAACATTCCAGATATAATCTTGTTAGGCAAAGCAAAACAGGATTCTATTAGCCCCTCTGGGTAGTTAGGTGGCGTAGGGGATTGAGCACTGGGCTTAAAGTCAAGAAATCTCTTCATGAGTTCAAATCTGAGCTCAAATGCTTATGTGACCCTGGGCAAGTCACTTAACTCTGCTTCACTTTCCTCATCTGGAAGAGGAAATTGAAAACCACTCCAAGTAGCTTTCCTAAGAAAATTTCAAATGGGGTCACAAAGAGTTGGGCACAACTAAAATGACTCAATAACAAAAATATCTCCTTATTCCTTAAAGTTGTGCTATTCTTAATGCAGCTCAAGATTGAATTAGGGTTTTGTTTTTTAACCACCACTGCCCACTGCTGACTGATATCAAGTTGGTTGTGCACTAAGATCCTCAGATCATCTTTTCCACGGAGGTACCTTCCTTCAACAATACAAATCGGTAACTGCTCTGCTTCTTATAGACTTAAAGAATTTCTAGGGATACTGAAAAATTGTATCTCATCCAAGTTCCCAGAGCCACTATGTGTTAGAGATGCTCTTCCAGGAGGACAAAGTTACCTCCCCATTATAGAATTACAAGATGTAAAACCCACATTTTAAAATATAAAGTGACTACTCCTCTCCTCCAGGAAAGTACATTCTGAGCAGATTCTGAGAGTGGAAGTTCCTCCAACTCAGACTCTGTGGCATGAGAAATTAATAACCTACCCTTCACTATGATGTATCTAGGCTGCAGGTGTGGATTTATTGATATTTTGTTTTCTGGAAGTGGGTCTTACCCATATCCTGTACATGTTTTGCCCTGGAGAGGACGGTCAGGGGTTTTTCTTCTTTGGCATGAAGCTGCCCCTGACCCTAGCCAATCTACTGGAGCTTTAGTTTGACTTGGAAGATGAGTTGTCTGCGGGGCCCATGAACATGAAGCACAGTCTCTCCCTCCTGATATCTCCTCTGGTAGAGCCTTGCTTAATGGTCCCAGCATCTTTCCTCAGCCTCCCCTGATCTCAGTAGACCCAGGCCTAACTCTCCTCCCGCCTGAGGTGAGGGATATTTACGATTTAATAACTTGCCTATTGATTCTCATTTATATGCTGCAACTGTGGGGCTTTAACAAGGATCTGAAGGGTAAATTGCCCTGTTTGTAAATAAGTCTCTAGGTCACTCCCATTACTCAGTTCTCCTGGGCCTCAGCCTCATGGGCAAGGAGAGGTGAAAGGGGTTAATGTACTAGCTCTGCCCTGGGCCAAATGGAACGCCAATGTCCTTACTGAGAGTATCATTCATCCCCAGCAGCCTGCCTCTCCTCCCTTCCCAAGACTCCATTCATTTGAGCCCATCAGCAAAAAGATCATGCAGTTAAAAGGGATGATGGACTTCTCTCTGAGCTATTGCATCTGAAAGTATTGGAACCTCTAGAGAACTGGAGACCCTCTATCATTCTTCTCAATTCTTAGAGGTCTAAGGGCCAGTTCAGGATGACTGGCAGCATGAGCTACTCTCACTGATGGGCTTGGCAAATGACCCAGCTCTCCCTCTGGGATTCCAGAGTTATAAAGTCAAAAATGACCCCCCAAATGCAAAGTCCTTAAAATGACATCATTTGTCCTTTTAGATTCCCTGACTGGAAACTTTAGTAATATATAATCAAATCTTAGATTTGGAAAAGAGAGAGGGCACAGCAGAAAAAGCCCTGAATTTGACATCAAAGGACCTCTAAATCTAAATCCTGGCTTTGTCACTTGCCACCTACGTGACCTTGAGCAAGTGACTCCATTTCTCTGCTTCTCAGTTTCCACAAATATAAAGTGAAAGCGATGAAGCAAATGACCTCTAACCTTCCATCCAGCTCTAGAGAGTAGGCCTCCAAGATCAATGCTTTGATATCATCTAAAACAATCCTCAATGTCCTTATGTGTAAAATGGGGAGGATAATAATGCTTGTAATATCTCTCTTCTAGGATTGTTATGAAGATCAAATAAGTTAACATGTGTGAAATGCCTTGCAATCAAAAATCACTTTATACCTAACTGATTAATAGGAAAAAAATGATTTTAAGTTATTTTTCAGAAGTGTCTGATTCTCTATGACCTCATTTGGAGTTTTCTTGGCAAAACTACCAGAGTGGCTTGCCATTCCTTTCTCTAGCTTCCTTGATAGATGAGCAAACTGAGACAAATAGGGTTAAATGACTTGCCCAGTGTCACACAGCTAGTAAGTCTGAGGCCACATTTGAACTCATAAAGTTGAGCCTTTTTGACTTCAGCACTCTATCTACCACACCACCTAGCTGCCTGTTATAAAATGACACCTGCTATCTATAGCAACATCTTAACGCTTCTCAACCATATTTTAAGCTTCATGATGGGACTATATATTATCGAAATTCCATGTCTCTCCTAACAAAAAAAGCTATATTCAATAAATATTTGTTGAAAAAATGCATGATCAATCAAGAAATTTATTTAGTACCCTAAATACTAGGCACTGTACTAAGTTCTGTGGGGGGATACAAAAAGAGCAAAAGATTGTCCCTGTCCTCAAAGATCTCGCAATCTAAAGAGTGAATGGATGAAAGAAAGTATGATTGAATGAGTGGGGAGAAAAAAGGGAAGGAGATTTTTCCTGCAGGGTCAATGATTTAACCCCAAATTTCTCTTTGGGGGTGGGAGGTTCACCCTAGTATCACCCCACTAAGATAAGTACCCCTGGACAGAAGGTTCTCCTTTTACAAAGCTAAAGAGATGTTGGCTAAATGGATTCTCTTAATAAGGATGCTGCCAATAGAAATTGAGCCCAAGAAAGCTTAATCAATAAGGAGGGTCATGTGTCTCCATTGGTGCCAGAAACTGGTTGATGAATAGAAGACAATTGGAAATTGAAATACTTTCCATACCTGCTTTGGGTCTAAAATTGGTTCTTTCTCTTTAGAAAGAAGACTGAGGATCCCTAGAGGCAATGGAAATGGAAAAAGCAAATCCCCTTTCATATTTACTACTTATCTGACCTCGGGTAAGTCACATCATCTCCTTGGGCCTCAGTTTTCTTATCTATAAAGTGGGGGGTTACACTGGATAGCCTTAGTCCCTTCCACTCTCAGTCTTCCAACAATCTCATGAGCTTCCCCTGGAAACATGTAGCTCTGAGAAATGAGGCCAGTTTTGCTGGGTAAAGGACTGGGGTGCAGCAATCTTCCTCATATCTATGCTATATATTTTCTAATAAAACTCTACAGGACCAAGGAAAAGTGGCCAGACACACAGCTGTTGCCTTTTATTATTTATTATATATTCTGGATATAAAAATGCATCAGTAATAAAGTCTTAACAGGTGCAGCTCTGGATGGAAATGAAATAACTGGATTTAGACTTCAGAGAAATTGGGTTAAAATCCCAACTCTTTTACTGTGTGATTCTGGGTATTTGACTTGGCCTCTCTGGGCTCAGCTTTCTGTAAAATTAGGAACTTGGACTAGATGATACCTCCATACCTACTTGGATTTGCAAGTTGGAGCTGTACCTGTTTCTGACTAAAGTCCTTTATAAATAGTATTTGGTCCCTCTCTGACATCTGAAGCTTCAGGAAATTCCCCTTCTTTGGGAAATCAATCAGTCAATCAATCAAGAAAAAGATACCAAAAGCAGTCTTTTGATCCCAAGGAGTTTAAAATTGTATGGATTATATGTTCCAAGTGGATGAAGCTTTTTTTTTTTTGGTTTCTCCAAGGCAATGGTATTAAGTGACTTGCCCAAGGACACACAGCTAAGTAATTATCAAGTGTCTGAGGTTGGATTTAAACTCAGGTCCTCCCGACTCCAGGGCTGGTGCTCTATTCACTGTGCCACCTAGCCGCCCTTTAGATGAATCTTCTTAATGAGGAAGGGAGGAGAGTGAGAAAAGGACAGGCCATTCACAGGATTCTTACCTTTTGAGGAAGCTAGAGAGAGTTCTCATAGTTTTGATAGGTTTTGTTTTTACTTTTATTCTAATCTGAGATGTGATTGCTGAGAAAACTCCTATCATAATAGACTGGTGTATTTCCTGCTACTTCATAGCCTTAAGGACTCATTTTCATGATTAAGAGGGCAGCTGGATGACACAGTAGATAGTGTGAAGTTAGGAGGATCTGAGTTCAAACCAGGCCTCAGACATTTAATAACTACCTATCTGTGTGATCTTGGGTAAGTTACTTTTGCCTTAAAAAAAAAAAAGAGGTTTAAGTGAGTTGCCCGTGATCAGGAGCCTAATTGTGTCGGAAGTGAGACTAGAACCCAGAACTTTCTGTCTCCACGAACAGTTCTTTCCAATACATCATGCTACCTCTTTAGTCATGTATGATGAAATCTTCTATTTAAGACTTCAAAATACTTCCATGCTTCAGCTCATCAGAAACTCCATAAACATGGCTGATGAGCCAACTGACTAACAGACCAAATGACTCAGTAACAGGCTGACTGACCAGTGGATTCCCTGCCATACTAATTAAAGGACTCATGACTGAAAAGCAGACCCACTGATGGACTACCTGCCTGCTTGCCTGCCTATATGTCAGCCTAGCTGGCTGGCTGACTGACAGTTGAATGGACAAACCAACTGACTGCCCAGCCACCTGACTGCCAAACATCCTGAGATCTTGGCTGACTGACAGAATTGCTTATGGGTTGACCAACAGACTGACTAATAGGCTGGAGCATTGACTGGCTGTCAGAGAACATGGATTTTTGGAAATCCTCTTCAGCTTCCAGCTCTCTCCCTCCCTCCAGCACCCCCTCCACCCTGTTCATTTTGGCACTGCCCTCCCCTCCCCCAACCCATTTCTCCTTCCTCCTCTCCTCTCTGTCAGCCACCTTTCCTCCTTTTCACCTTCCCTCTCTGCTCTGGAAGGCAGAACAGCATGTACCTGCTACAGACACTTAAACAGCTCAATGTTCTCTGGACTCTGTGCCTTTTTTATTTCCCTGAAGACTGAGGTGGAGTGGCACACTTTTTTTTTCCATTTCATTCCTTCTTTCCCATGGATACCCATCCTAATGGGCCATTCTGCAATGACCCCTGTGGATGCATCTTCATTAACTTTTTCCAGTATCCCTTAGACTGGACAACTCCTCTCAAACCAGCTCCTAGTCTGTCCTGTGATCAGTAGGCAGCAAGGCTCCTTGGAGGAGGCTTCTTTTGTCCAGAAAAGTGTTTTCACTGCCTGACAATTCATCTATCAAAACCTTGAGGCAGGGACAGCTAGGTGGATAAAGCACCGGCCCTGGAGTCAGGAGTACCTGGGTTCAAATCCTGTCTCAGACACTTGATAATTACCTAGCTGTGTGGCCTTGGGCAAGCCACTTAACCCCGTTTACCTTGCAAAAACCTAAAATAAAATAATAAAATAAAATAAAATAAAAACCTTGAGGGGACCACCTGGGTTTCACATCTGAGCAACATTTCCTCCCAACTACCCCATGAGAGAAGTGTGCAAGTGCATCAGCCCCTGAGCTTAAGTGACCAGTCACATAACTAGTAAGTATAAGGGCCAGGACTCAGATCCTCATCTTTAAATTTAAATTCATTGGTCGTTCTACTATTCCACAAAACACCCTTAAGGTGGGAAAGGGGAGGAGAAGGGAAAGGCTAGGAGAGTGGAGGGGAACAAGCATTCCCGATTATACCTGCCCAGGGTTAAAGGCAATTCTGCTGCTAACTCACTGTAACCTGGGATCCACTGGTATGGGGGAGACTTGAGTGGAGCAATGAAAATAAAGAGCAACTCTGAGAATTTAGGAAGCTTATAGTCTACTCAGGAAAACAAATCAGTTGTCAATATGATATGTGTCCACCAACCGAACGGCAATGGCTCAAGCAGAGGTCATTGGGAAAGCCTTGTTTGATAAAGGGGTTCAAGGAACAACCTCAGAAATAGGGAGATCTATGTCTACTCAGTTTGGAAATTAGGGAAGAAATACATTCTTTGACTGACTCTGGGCAAGATTATAAAATGAGTTGAATCTGCTTTCCATGGTTCCACCTTCCCTTCCTTGACCTTGCCCAAGGGTGCTACTGCTACCTCTGAGTAACCAAAAACGAAGGGACTTGGTGCTTGGAGTTGAAAGACATGAACATTTATTTCTTATTAGATCTTAAGAAAGTCATCCCTCAATATCCTCCTCTATAAATGGGCATAAACATACTTGGGAGACTGACCTAGGGGGAATGTGATATCGACAAGCAACCAATCACCTCCCTTCCTCAAACCAATATGAAATCTTCAGTGTCCTGCCACACATTCAGATTCACCACATTTAGAATTCAGAGTTAGACCTGGCATAGATCCTATGAACCCACACCAGTGGATTGTAGCAGAAAGAACACTGAACATGGAGACAGGAGACCAGGGCTTAAGTCCCAGTTCTCTCATTTACTGCTGATGTGACCATTGGAAATTCTCTAATCTCTCTATGACTGTTTTCCCATTTTCAAGAAAGGGATGATAATAATATCTATTTCACAGGGTGAAGTCCAGAAAAGTGAATTGTAAGCTGTAAATGAATATGTTCATGTCTATATCCAAAAACTTCTCCTTCTCCCAGCTATTCAAGATATAGGGCCCAGGGCCTGAGGTGCAGAGGGGGGCAGTTTTGCCATATCTTAATTAATTATATTCCTTCCATCTCCTTGAACCCATCAACTCCTAATGCTGAATGTACCAGGCCCACCTGAAATCAAGAGGAGACTAGGGGTCCTTAGAAGGGAAAAAGACTCTGAGCTCTCTCCAGGGACTTACAGATACAGGAGGGGTTGGGGGAGGGCAAAAATCACATAGACAAGAGTACCCCAAACTGCCCTACTTCTGAATCCAGGGAAGGCCATTTTCTCCATACTGACTGGATCAAATGGAACCTTTTCAACATGAATGTTGTCCATGGTCAGCCTCACAAACAGGAACTTGGAACCACTAGCCAGGCCTACTGTTGATCTCTATTTTTCTACACAGGTAGACAAAGCTCCTCCCCCTTCTTCCTCAAAGGCCCCAAATTCCCACTAACTCCACTAAGAGCATTAGGAAAAACCCAGAAGAAAGGGCCACCACACATTGCAACAAGGGGGAGGGGAGGAACCATGAAGAGAGAAGAGGAGAAAGATATCACGGGAACTCAGGAGAACTCATCTAGAGCTATGTAGGGCCTTAGAGATCATCGACTACAACTTCTTTATTTTATAAATATAGAAGCGTTTTATAAATGAGTCACCAAATGATTAAGTGACTTGTTCAGTCACAAAGGTAGTAGGAAAGGAAAGGCAGGTCTTAAATCCAGGGCCTCTAGCTTCAAGTCTAGCAATATTTTTCTTGCTCCTCCACAAAGATCCAGGAGCAAAACTAAAAATTAAAGAGAGATACAATAGGGGAAAGGGCAAGTCATCTTTAGATGAAGTGCTCCCAGTGGATCAGTTCTGGATTCCTTCTTGGGTGGGGAAGAAAATGGACCCAGTAGAGGGATAGAATAGTAATATGTATGGTAGTTATGCAAGGAGGGCAAAGGGGAGAGGAGAGAAAGCACCCCCCCCCATATCAGCACTTCGATGCAATGAACTTAGGAGGGAAGATGTGAAAGAGAGGCATGGGGAAAGGAAGAACAAGTGGAAGGAAAGAGGAGGATGGGAGGGAGGAAGGGGATGGGGATCGGACAGAAAAGTGATAGGTGAGAAGGGCAAAGATGAATGGGAGGGAGAAGGAGAAAAGAGGGGAGAAAGAAAGGACAGCTGAGTGATGGGGAGACAAGAGAATTCTCTGGCTGGAGGAATCTGACAGGGGAACTATGGGGATGGAGTTAGATTAAGAGGTGGCTTGGAACCTTCCATCCCTGCCCACACCCTGCAGATCTTCTGGGGATAGCCTTGGTACCTGCAGGGGGATAGGAGAGGGACTAGGGATTTGGGTGAGAGGGGGCAGTTGGTAAATAACTCTACATCCTCAGTTCACCTCAAGCTCTGCCTGCTTTTCCTTTGTTCCAAAAGGATCTGCACACATCTCCTGCTCTCCTCCCCAAACCTCCACTCCCCATGTTCCCTTCCCCCATCTCCCCTCAATCTTCAGTGGCAGTTGAGAATACCAGTAAGAAGAATTAATAAGCACCGCAGCAGATTGCTCTGAGATGGGAAGGCAAAGAATTGAGACAGTTTCTAGGGCTGCTATTTCCCTCATGTGCAATAATCTGCCGGTGATATTTGGAATTAAAACCCCTTTCTTGGTGGCTTTATTAGTATTAGCTCTTAATGCATAATTACCTGGGGAATCTAGGGGTGGACTAAGGGCACAGGAGCCCATTCCTGCCTGTCTGCCCTTCTAGCCACAATTCCCCAGGCCTCACCAAGGTAGCCAGCTGCTGCTTTTGACCAGAGGAAGAGAGGGAATAATGAGAGTGAGTACATAGAGAAATGAGAAGGCTTCTATCTCCCAGCATTTCCTCACCTCTTCTTTGTGGATCTCAGGGAGAGCTTCAGAGGTTGATGTGTGGTCATTCATTCATTCAACAAAGAATTAGTAAATATTTCTATGAGCCAGGCTGTACATTAGAAATACAAGGGCAAAAATGAAAATGCCTCTGACTTCAGAAAGCTTACATTCTCTTGGGGAGGAAAAGAAAGAGAGAAACATGAACACCATCAAGTAAATAGAAAATCATTTCTAGGCTAATGGAAAGAAGTCTGGCCTTTCAGTTCAAACACATGTGCCACTGTAGGAAGGCAAGATCCTTGGCATTTTTGTCAAAGACATTCCATCTTTCAGTGCTTCAGTTTCTTCAACTATAAAAGGAGAGGTGGTACAGTGGACAGAGCACCAGACCTGAAGTTGGGGGACACCTGAGTTCAAATCCAACCACAAACACTTACTATCCTTGTAAACCTGGGTAAGTCACTGACTGCCCCAGTTTCTTCATTTGTAAAATGAGCTGGAGAAGGAAATGGCAAACCAATCCACTATCTTTGCCAAGAAAATCCCAAATGAGGTCATTAAGAGTGAGACATGACTGATAAACATTCCAGCAAAATAAGAATCTCAAAGGTCCCCTCCATCTCTCATTGTTGGATCCTCAAACCCTAGGACAACTCTGAGAAGAGCTGTAACTAGAAATTCCAATGGTGTGTGAGAGATGGTTCAAATGGCTGCTAATGCATTCCTATGCTTGATCATGGTAGATCTAGTTAAAAAAGAAGTGACAGGCCTTGAGGAGGTCAAGGAACCAAGAGGCCAAGTTGCTAGATGGTGATTAAGTTTTGGGACGAGTCAGGTTCATAAATGGCAAAAGCTGAGATACAGGTAGGCTGGGGGGATCTTTCAAAGTCAAAAGGTGATTGGTGAGGGATAACATCCTTGATAACAAGGATGCTAAGGATAATGATAATAGCTAGTATAGTTCTTCCCTATGCATCAGACACGATGCTAAAAGCTTTAAATGATTATCTCATTGGGTGTGAGAAGGAGGGAGGGGATGAAGGTAGAAGTGGGAAGCCAGTAGCACCCTGCATGCCAGGCCATATGGGAAAAGGAGCAGCCAGCCTTGGAGATGGAGCCAAGAGACTGAATGTGTATCTGAAGAATGCCAGGTTTCAGTGAGCAGCAGGGTATGGAAGGGAGGTGAAAACAAGAAATCTAGAAGGAAAGTGAGTTAAAACCAGGGAAAGGTTCCAGAGAGACAGAAGAGAACAAGAACTAAGAAGGGGCTAGATAGATTGGGGTGGGGGGAGGGAGGAGTATGACCAGTGCTGAGTTTCCTGGGAAGATAATATGCCTCCCAATCTGATCTTTTCAGGGGCATTTGGAAATGTAAGATGGGAAAATTTAGAGACATCTCCACTCCAAATGTTTATATGGATTATTCTTGCCTGATAAGCCACAGCCACAGACAGATTGTGCACTGTATCTTGACCCCAACATCATAATGCTATTTTGGTCCTTTTCAAGAACAAAGGATAACAATCAATTGTCAAGAGGAACCAAGTGACCTCTAACTTGTGGATGGCCAGAGCTGAACAGAGCAGGCTAGAGACAGAAGAGTCAAGAGTCAAACAGAAACTTAATTTCAAAGTGAATTAAATAGCTAGTAAACAAAGAGATAGATTAGACATATGTGCCGGGGTCCACCCCTAGTGGGGGGACCTGCTTTACTGTGGTCGAAGCTTGACTTATATACTTGTGGCTAGACAAAGAGTCAAACAGTATAATTTGGCAACAGTAGTGAGGCACAACAGCAAGAGTGAGGCAAGGTTGTCTTCAAAAAGTCTGTTCACAGCTTCATGTCTAGGCCTATTGGTCCTTGTCTGAGCTCAGGGACCATCAGTTTCAAAAGATGAGAGTAAAACATTATAATTATGCAATACTGCTCTATAGGATGGGTTTCATGATCAGGCTATTTCTTCAGTAATACAGGGATAAATAATACCTGTTCAGTCTCCCTTGTAACAATTGCTGTAAGGTTCATGTTGGCCAAAAAACAAACATTTATGCTTCTATGTATCACAATTACAGCCCTGATTCTCAAGGAGCTTGAATTCTAGTTTACATTTTGAAAAGGAAAAGAAGCAACAGCTCAGAAATTCTAAATCGTGTGAGGAAGAGCAGATTATAATGGACTGGGGAAAAGGACAGTTAAAGAGAAGAGACATAGAATGGGTGAGAAGAGACATAGAATGGGTGAGAAGACATCATGGTGCCCAGGAAAAATGGATCTGGCTTAGAGTATAAAAACTCAATTTTGCTACTTGCTAACCCTATTTGCCACAGTTTCCTCATCTGTAAAAGGAGCTGGAGAAGGCATCTTTGCTGAGAAAACCCTAAATGGGGTCATGGATAATCAGACACAACTAAAACCACCAAGCCCCAAGCTAGGTCATCTTAAGTAAATTATCTAACTTCTTTAAATTTTGGTTCTTCACCTTTAAAATGGGTAACATGACACTTGTACCACCCGTTTCTGAAGGTTACCATAGGAAAGAGTTCCATTCATCATAAAACTCTATGTGAGCTATTGTTTACCTTTCATTGATTAAGCAGAGCATATCCCTAAAGAACAGGTCACCACATTTAACCCCCTCTTTAATTTAGGTAAAAGAGCCTTTCAAGGGCAACCTTCCCTTCCCTTGATTGAACTCACAACCCATTTCCCTAAACCTAACATCCTAGATCTTCCTGGTTCATCTCAAGAGATACTCCTTTTCCTGAAGGCAGCTAAGTGACCAGTTGAGTCAGAAAGACCTAAGTTCAAACACTACTTCAAATACTTTACTAGATATGTGGCCTGAGAAAGTCACTTAACATCTGTCAGTCTCAGTTTCTTCATTTGTAAAATGGTGATAATTAATAGCATCTATTTTCAGCACATACCTTATTGTAAAGATCAAATAAGTTATTTGTAATGCACTTTATAAACCTTAAAAGTGTTAAATAAATTCTGGCTATTCTTATCAGTTGAAGAAAAGTGAAATGGGAAGAAGATCAGGGTCTTTGGCCATCAGTTTATAAATGATTGTAAATTTCTTGAGGGCAAGGATTATGCCTTATTCATCACCCAGTGCCATAAAACACCTAGAATAGCATCTCAAATATAGGAGGGACTCAATAAATGGTTTTTGAATAAATGAATTATCAGTCTGTAAGTGATAGAATCTCAAGATTTAAAAAAAAAATGGTTCTAGATTGGGTCAAATGGATTCCATCAGCTGGAAGATAATTTGTGACATAATGATGAGGGTCTTCAGAGTTGGTCTTTGATATCACTCCCATTTCTCATTTCTGCTTTCTTTTCCTAGAACCTGATCTCTACCACATGACAGAAAAAATCTGACCTGGCATAAATGAAAAGTAGACTAGAGGTCTGAGGGTTCTAGCCCTGAATCTGCCTCTAACATACTGTGTGATCTTGGGCAAGTCATTTTCCCTTTAGAGATTCCATATCTAGAAGATGAAGAAACTTGAGTCACCTCATCTCACCCAGCTCTGACAGCCCAAAATGGAGTAGAAAGGATCTTGGCATTGACTCTAATCTTTGCTCTCCTTCTTGTTAGGATCCTAATACTGGTTACATGTCACCAAGTCAGGGAACTTCTCTGGACCTCAGTTGCCTTCTCTATAAAATGAGAGGGCTGAACTAATTGATCTCTCAGGTTCCTTCAGATTCCACAACCTAAGATTCTACCTCAGGTGTTAAATGCTCTCTCTTCATCAGGGTATTTACTTTGTAACAGAGGATTCGGGTCCATCCAAAGGAATACATTTCTAACAGGGGATCATCAGAGATAGGCCAACAAGGAGGATACTTTTTAGGCAGTGGACTTTCTCCTGTATCCTCTTAACCACAGACAGCTCTAGAACATGAAGCCAGCTCTGGGTGGGGAGGGGAGGGAGAGAGGATGGGATTCAGCAGTCTTCCTAATGCTCAAGCTGAAGGCCAGGTATCTGATGAAAGTCTCCAGGACCATGGGAAAGTGTCCAGACTCAGCCACAGCCTTTCATTACTTATTATATATGCTGCATATAAAAATACATCTGTAATAAAGCCATGACAGGCGTGGCTCCAAATAGAGAAGAAATAATAGGCAGATTTCAATGATGGATCTAGAACTTTGGTCAGTGGGTCCTGTGAGAGTGCCTTTTGCCACTGGGAGAAGCAGGGATTTAGTCCTGAGAAGTTATGGAGAGATGTGCCCTAGTTTGGAAAGATGGGGAGGATCTTTACTACTATCGTCTTCTCTTCCCCTTCCTCTTCCTCATCCTCTTTCTTCTCTTCCTCTGCCTCCTCTTCTTTTTCCTCTTCTTCTTCCTTCTTCTCTTCCTCTTTTTCCTCCATTTCTTCTCTTTCCTCTCTCAGCACAGGGACCCTTTAATTAACTCAGCATGCCACCGACCAAGAGGATGGGCCGCAGAGACAACGCCCTCAGCCTGGAGTCATAGCTTGGCATCACGATGATTTTGTGGGTGTGTGATAACTTGCTGTTTCTCAGAAGAAGGTCTCCATATAGTCAGCATAAAGATCAGAGTGGTTTATTACTAGTTACTCATGTTACCCTAATTCAGAGTCTGGACCTTGGGACTTCCACCCACTTGCTAAGTATGGTCCCCCACATCCTGTAGAGGTTAATCATCATGGATCTGAATGAAACCAGGAGTCTTAGGGATAATGAGGGGCAGTGGACTAGAAGACAAGGAGCCTGGGGGGAAATTCTGGCTCTGTCACTCACTGTCCTCTCTGAAGTGAGAGAATTAGATAGAAGATACCCTCCCAACTCTAACTTTGTCTGTCACCTCATTATAACATGATCTGCCATCTAGTGGAATTTGGCAGTAAAATTGGATTTACTTTCTCTCCTGTTAACAGGTAGGTAAACTGAGGCCTAAAGAAAAGAGATAGCCAATCTGAAATTATTGTGTCTAGCACAAGATAGAAAATCCATCCTGGCAGACCCCAATGATTGCCCAAGGATGGATTTGGACCGCTGCTTTGAAGCCATGTCTTAAGTATTTCTTGATGTTGCCCTATATAAAATCACAGAATAATAGGGACTTCAAAGGTCATGTTATTTGGCAAATGTAAAGCACCCTGCTGGTATGAAAAGGTTGGGAACTGGAAAAGCTGTGTATTTACACTATTTCTGCTATTACCTCTGTGACCCTGATCAAGTCACTTCATTTCTTTAGACCTCGATTTCCTCACCTGTACAAAATCAAAGGCTGAATTATGTGATTTCTATAGTCCTTTTGAGTCTAAGTTCTATGACCTGGTGATCTCACTGAGTCTACCCAAGTATTATGGGCATAACAATACCAATTGTACTGCTCTCATAAGGTTATTCTGAGGATCAAAGCAAGTGCTCTGCAAAGAGATAGATAGGTTTAGTAAAAACTCCAAGATCCAGAGAGAAGGAAAAAACTTGACCAAGGTCATACAGCTGGGGCTCCTGACTCCAGTTGGAAGATGCCAGCCTTGCATCACTCCACATATATAATCTAGATCAAATCTCAAGGAGGTGGGAAGGGGAAGAGGAAGAGAATATGGAAATCAAATGTTTTTTAAAAAGTTAAAAAAATTGTTTACATGTAACTAAGAAAAAAAATTAAATTAAAAGAAAAAAGGAAAACTCTTAGCCAAGTGGAGAATTTCCAAAGTTGAAGAAAGCCTGAAACAAGTGGAGAAAATCAACACTTATGCACCTAACATGTGCTAGGAGATGTGTTAAGCACAGGAAATATAAAAGCAAACAAAACAATCTCAGCCTCAAAGGAGCTCACATTTTAGTGAGGCAACAGCATGCAGATTATCATGTACAAACTAGATATGCATGCCTTATGTATAGATATAGATATAGATAAATATCTTATGTGTATGTGGCCTATAGCTGGGTAGTGAGGTTGACATAGTGAATAGAATGCCAGGCCTGAAGGGTGGAAGACCTGAGTTCAAATCTAAACATAGACACTAGTTGTGTGACACTGGGCAAATCACAGAACTCTGTCTCGGATTCCAAAATGGCAAACATTCTAGCATCTTTGTCCAGAAAACACCAATAGGATCACAGAGAATTTCGCATGACTAAAATGACTAAACAACAAATGGTATATACCTATATGAATGATCTGTATAAACTTACATACATATGTATGGGATAGATTGAAAATGATCTCAGAGGGAAGGCACTGAATTAAAGAGGCCTGGCAAAGGCTTCCCTCAGAGGGTGGGATTTTAGATGAGACTTGAAGAAAACCAAGAGGTAGAGATGAGGAGAGAGTAAGCATGCCAGTCATGGTTCCATTTTTTTTGGAGTCGTCAAAAGACCAGTGAGGTTGGATCATAGCATAAAAAGATTGGAAAAGTGGGAAGGATTCAGAAGTGGGAGAAGAGAGCACCCCTTCAAAAACCATCACTGTGCAAAATGAGTATGAAGGCACTCAAGGGAATCAGAACTAGGATAGGACTAGAAGATGAAAGCTTGGAGCTGGAAGAGACCTTCAAGGCCATCCATTTCCTCCAATGCCCTCATCTTATGAATGGGGAAAATGAGGCCCAGGGAGGTTTGAGCCAGTGGCCCAAAAGCTACCTTTCTTTTCAGTTTGTGTTGCTCTCACTTCAAGGATTAGGAAGAGGATTGTGGCATTAGTGGGTCACCCTCTGCTTGGTTTGTCTTCACTTCAAAAAGGTTTGATCTCAAGTTAATAAGGGAGGAAAGCATGACCAAAATGACCTCCAACAGAAGTGTCTCCATGTTTGGTCACATCAATTCAAAACACTGAATTAATGATTCTGTGTACAGAATACATAGAATAGGTCCTCCTGATCTACCTTCCTGCCACTCCCCTCTACCAAGGCCTTCCTACTGGGGTTCCCTTTTGTCTGTACTATATACATAGCTAACAACCTGTTATCATCTCTATTAGAATGGGAGCCCTTGGAAGGCACATAGACATATACATTTTTAGCTTTCTCTGTACCCCCAGCCCTTAGCACAGGGTCTGCTGCCAACTAAGGGCTTCATGAACACTTTTTTGACTGACTATATGGTGCAGGGGTACAGTCCCTGCTCTCAAAGAGCTTTCTAGGATCAAGTGCTCACTTCAGTCTGCCTCCTCCAAAATGGTGCAAGTGAATGCGATACTTTTCGGTCTGCTGGCAAACGAAAGAATACTGTATGACCACAGGCCTCAGTATTCTCATCTGTAAAATGTATTACCTGCCTCACAATGCTGCTGTGAGAACAGAACAATTGATACTTGCACTGAATAACACTTCTGTAGTAGACCAAATCCAACCATGTCCCTGGATTCAAACCCTTCTACTGAAAGAAAAAGAAATAATGACTTCTGAAAGTAAGCACTTCACTAGTCTAATTTCAACTACTGCTCCCTTCCCTCTACCTCAGAAATGTCAGGTAGGACAGGTTCTCTCCATGTTACATCCATCTCAATATTATTAGTATGTAATAGCAATATTATGAGTAGTATGATCGCTATGTAATAGTATTGGGGTGAATGTAATCTGGAGAGAAATTGGAAAAGTGGGAAGGATCCAGATTAGGAAAAACTTTAAAAACTCAGAAGTGGGAGAAGAGAGCACCCCTTCAAAAACCATCACTGTGCAGAATGAGTATGAAGGCATTCAAGGGAATCAGAACTAAGATAGGACTAGAGGAGGAAAGCTTGGAGCTGGAGGAGACCTTCAAGGCCATCCATCTCCTCCAATACCCTCATCTTATGAATGGGGAAATGAACATTTATATCTACCTACTAGCTGCCAACCACTGTAATGATCACTTGATAAATATTAGGTCATTTCATCCTCAAAACAAACCTGAAAGGTAGGTGCTACCATTCACCCCATTTTGCAAATAAGAAAACTGAGGCAGATAACTGGTTAAATGACTTATCCAGGTCATGGAGCTAGTAAGTGTCTTGAGGCCAAATTTAAATTCAGCTTTTCTGGTCTCCAGGTCCAGCACAAAACCACCTCATTCATATATGCCTTATTCATTTTTGTATCACCCGCAGAGAGAGTTTAGAGATGAAGAAACTGAGGCAAGCAATAGCCTTAGGACAAAAAACCTAATGTTATTCCTAACTACAACCAAGAGTGGTGATTAGCTCCTGGTAAATTAGAGATGAAAGGGAACTCGGAAATCATCTGTTTTGACCCTCCTACTTGATAGAAGAACCTGAGACCTGAAGGAGGGCCTTCCCTAGGTCTTTGTACATTTATACACCTGAGTGGTAGCTTTTTCCCTGGAGAGGATCCACTCTGCTATTGTATGTCCTTGGACACCTCACTGAACAACCAGGTCTCAATGCTCTTATCTATATAAAGAACAATTCAGATTAGGTGGTCCCTGTGGTTAACTTGGGATGGCTTAGATGATGCAGTGAATAGAGTGCTGGGTCTGGAGAAAGGGAATCCTAAATTCAAATTAAGTCCCACACATTTAATAGGAGAAGTTACTTAACCCTGTTTGCTTCAGTTTCTCATCTGAAAAAATGAGCTGCAAAAGGAAATGGCAAATTATTTCAGCATCTTTGCCAAGAAAACCCTAAATAGAGTCACAAAGAATCAACCACAACTGGAAATGACCAAATAACAACGAAGTTAGCTTCCCTAACAACAAGATTAAATGTGTGAACATAAATCCCCAGAACCAGGACTAGAAACCAGGTTTGTTGACTCTTGGGACAGTGCTCTTTCTACTGTACCCATCAGTGTCCTCCTTTGAAAGTCAATGAACTGAGTTTAGGAACTGTAACCCAGAATCCTTTGTTTTCCTACTATCTTCCTAGGAGGCTAGTACTTTGCTCTTGGAAAAATAGGATTGTCTCAGGTGGTAGTGAGCTCTCCCTCACTGGAGGCTTCCAAAGCTAAGTTGGGAAGGGCTCTGACTGAGACTGTCATGGGCATATTGGTTGGACTACTAAGTCCAAGGGACTCTAAAGGGAGGTCTAAGGTTGGACTCCAGGAAACTCAGATTCCTTGCTCTAGGTCACAAATCTCTCCTCCCTAGGGGACCCAAAATTGGAAAGTAAACAGCATCATCTGATCCATTCTCCCATCTTAGAGCTGGACTAAAGCCACAAGTTATACTTCCTTCCCTTCTCCCCTGTACACAAAATGGGGTCATGCCACCTGCTATTTGCAGCTGGAAAAAGCTGCATACTTGGCTCAGCTTCCCTCAAAATGACCTAGATCTTAGGAAATAACTGATTTCAGGAAAAAAATATTTCAGACCCCAAAATTGTCTCCTGGCTCAACCCGTGATAGCATTCATAATAACCTCTGTGCTCAATTGCCAAACTTGACATCAGGACAGAACTTGGAAGAGAAGGATGAGAAACAGGGGCATTTCCTGAACTGGGACCCCAAGGCTCAGGTCTCTGTCTCTACGTGAGAACTTTACTTACTCACGAAATCACAATCCCAGAATATTCAGTCAGAACAAAAAGTCCTTCCTCCTCACTCTCCCCAACAAGTGTTCATCCAGTTTCTGTTTAGAGACCTCTGATGAGGAGAAACCTATTACTATCAAAGGACTCTATTTGACTTGTGGGTTGCTCTTATTGTTAAAAAAAATTTTTTTTTCCAACCTTATATTCAGCTTAAATGGGAGTCAAGGAGTTCTGTTTCTGCCATTAATTCAGTATGACCTCCAGTAGAGTGCAAACTCCTTGAGGATAGGAAAGGTTTTAATTTTTTTGTTTTAAATTTAAAAGTGTCTGGCCTATGGAGAGTTCTTACTAAGTGCTTATTAAATTGAATTGAGTTAGGGGTCCAATTATATGATTTGGTAATTTTGCTTTTGTGATTCTATGATCTCATGGAGGAAGAAAAGTGGAGAAGAATATTAGGGGTCCAAGCATCAGTGATTTTGTTATTTCTCCCTTCAACTGGATTGAACCAGCCTCAGACCTGTGGGTGACCAGAGCCAAACAAAGCAGGCTAGAGAGAAGAAAGTTAGGAATCAAACAGAAGTTTAATTTCAAATTGAGGGAAACAACTTGCTAGAAATGAGGGAGATTAGACACACGTGTCAAGACCCTATAACCCTATTGGGGGGGACCCAAGGCAGTGGAGCTGAATCTTGATTTATATCTTGGCACTCCCAAGCTACATGAGCACCTCACTTGTCCTCCATATCTATCTCCTGACCTTCTTGGTCAGCTCCATTCATCTCTTTCCACCCTCCATAATGCTTGGACACTAGACCATAAATGATATGAAACATTCGCTTCATTTTAGTGAGAGCCAATGGGAATGGTGTGTCAGCAGAGTTAGCCAGAATGATCAGTAACATGGAAATCAAGCTGCTGTCCCTCCTTTGAGGCTCTCATCCCTCACAGGGAGACCATTGGTTTAAGTATATTCTTGTTCAAAAACTAGATAACTTAACCAGATAACTAGATTGTTACATCTTTCCCCATGACTCCGAATCAGGATAGAAGAACAGGAGAGTGAAAAAAATATTAAAAAGAGTTCTGGACTGCCCAGGAGATATTCCATAAATAACAACATGTTTAAGGACTTGGGGGCCCCAAAGCACCTAAAAAACATAAGGGACTCAATGTTCAAGCTTCATTTTCAAGGGAACAGTGGGGAGTCAGGAGAAAGGCAAGAGTGAGCTTTCTCTGATTTCCTCTCTGGTTGTTACATGTTTCCCCACCAGAGGAATTAACTTACTTTATGTTCTCTCTTTAATGCCTCCCCAACTGGTTATCAGTTTTGGGGGACTTCATTTTCAATCTGATTCCCAGCCTCACTCTCAGGTCCCATTTTTCAGAAAGACCAAAACAAAGTCACAGCTCAGGAGAATCAAAGCTGAGATTAGAACACATACCTCTGGCCAGCACGATTTTTCTAGCCTTTCTTGAGAAAGCTGGAAGGGAGCACCAAGAGTAGAATCACAGAGTCATAAACTCTTCAGGTTGGAAGAAGACTGAGAAGTCATCTGGTCTAATCTGTGCTTAAGAAGACAAGCTCATTCTGCTTGAATATCTGAGGAAGGGGAGAGGAGGGGACTCTGTTTCTCCTAATTCTTTCCCTTCTATAGTTTTTTTTAAAATAATTTCAATTGTGTCTGACTCTTCTACTGCTGCATAGCTCAACTTGTGAAGATTTTTCCTTACAAGGAGGGCCTTAAGTCTACTTACAACTATCACCTTTCGTTCCTCACACTTAGACAAAGCATGAGACTCTCACTGAAAGCCCCAGAGATTTACAGGAGAGGCGCCATGCCTTTCTGGTCAGCTTCCTGAATCACAGAAGGATAGTTAAGTGCTCTGGGTGGTGAAAGCAGGAGTTGGACATTGCTGCTGAGCTGGGATGGCAGCTTCTTTGACTGACCCCACCCAGAATAGCTACTCTCATCACACCAAGCAAATTATTGCCCAAATTCCACTTCTAATAGAAAACTCTGCATTCTAGCCTGGCATCAAGGGGACTGGCATGGTAAACATTCTCTCTCTCACTGACCATCCTGAAGAAGGAGATTTTCAGGAGTCAAAAATATGGATTCTCATCCACTTCTATTCTGCCTTTCACCATCTGGGTTTTTCTAGCCTAAGCTTAGTTCTGGTAACTTCCTTTGGGATTAAACACCTCAAAGTTCATTTGTTCATCTTACTTGATGTGAAGCCATATTTGCATTGTGGCATAATTATGTTCTTTCCTCAGTGAGAAGAGCACTAGTTCTTGAGTTAGGGGAACTGAATTCAAATCCCATCTCTATTGTTTACTACCTACATGACTTTGGGCAGGTTAGCTAACCTCCCCTGTCCTCATCTATAAAGTTGGGTCCAAGGAGTTGGATTAGATGATCTTTGAGGTCCAAATCCATGTCTCTAAAACTTTTTTTGTAATTGCTTTCCCCAACATTTAGAACCCAATTTACTCTGGTTTTCCTTTCCTGCTTTTCCATGTTCTGCCTTTTAAACTAATATGGCTGTAGATGAAATGTAATCTCCTTGAAACAATGACTGTTTCATTCTTTTTTTGTCTTTGTAATTCCTTCCCTCACCCATAATAGGCAACTAATACATGCTCGTTGATCGACTGATTGTCCTGTTATGAAACCCTATCCTCCAAGTCTCAGGTCCAATGGGAACCTCCTCCCTGAAGTTTTCCTTGCTTCATGCCACAACCCTAAAACAATAGAAAGAAGCATCCTTCTAACCTTTTGTAGTATTTTCTTCTCTCATTTCACAGAATCTCATGAGCAAAAATCCTCTATCCCCAATTAACCATCTAGCTTGGAGACCATAAGTAAGATAGACGGTGTCCATAGTTTCCTAAGCCATGAGTTCTGTTTTGGAACATCTCTGTTAATAAGTTCTTTCCTTTTTATGCATCCTAGGCAGCTTCTCTTCCACATCTGCCTTTGGCTTATAGTTGTGCCCCCTTGGTCAAAGAAGATAAGTTAAATATCTCTATCATGTGTTCACTCTGGCTCTCCATCCACTCCCTACTCTGGCCTTCTCCCATCCCAGCTAAAAATCCCTAGTAATTTCATTCAAAGACAGTCAGTATTTATCACATACTGTATTGTTTTCTAGGAATTTTGGCATGAAATTTATTTCCCTGCTAGATTACAAGATTCTTGAGGGGAAAGAATGTATAATTGTGGGACAAAGATATAATTTAGCCTTCTAGTGTATGCCAACTGTTTAGGTGTGGTTGTGAAGCAAGTAAACTGGGCCCAGGGCTTGATGAAAATTGAATTTTAAAATAAATTTGCATTTAGGGTAAAGAAAGGATTTGAATACACCTTCCACATTAGCCCTGGAGCCCAAACTATCTTTGCAGGGGCTATCAATGTCATAATCTGATTAGCATTGTTGCTATGGGAAAGTGGGAAAAGCTGAGAGAATGTTTGGCCAGGCTTTTGGAACTAATCCATCTGCAAAACTGAATGGGGGGGGTGGCTAGGTGGTGCAGTGGATAGAGCACCAGCCCAGGAGTCAGGAGTACCTGAGTTCAAATCTGACCTCAGACCCTTAATAATGACCTAGCTGTGTGGCCTTGGGCAAGCCACTGAACCCCATTGCCTTGCAAAAACTAAAAAAAACAAAACTGAATTGACCATGTGAGACTTGGCGTGGAAGATGTAGATTGAAGACTTCGCTGACGGAGGATGCGGAATCTGTTCTCATGTCTTCCTAATCCCAACATTTCCTACTTGTTCACTCTTTGTCCTTTTCCATCTGAATCTGTTTTCTCCTCTGGACAATGAGGATGGTGAGAATTAGCCCTGGAAAGGGATCCAGAGAATGTGGAAGCAGAATCAGTTACTTATGACCTTGGGCAAGTAACTTGATTTCTCCAAGATGACACTGATTCAGCAGAGTCAACCTTGACACTGGAGTCAGAGGTTCTGGGTTCATTGGAGGACTCTGCTCCTTTCTGCCTGTCAATTTAACCTCTTTAGATCTCAGATTGGAACAGCTGGTTCGTGCAGTGAATAGAGTCCCAGGTCTGGAATCAGGAAAACTCATCTTCCCAAGTTCAAATCTGACTTTAGATACTTAATATTTGGGTGACCCTGGGCCAGTCACTTAATCCGTTTACCTCAGTTTTCTTGTCTTTAAAATGAACAGAGTAGGAATTGAAAAAACACTCTAGTGCGTTTGCCAAGAAAACCCCCCAATAGGGGTCATGAAGTGTTGGACACAACTGGGAAATGACTCAACAACCAAGATCTCAGATTCCTCTTCTCTGAAATGATGTGTTTGGACTAGACTTCTAAGTTCCTTTTCATCTCTCAATCTATGATCTTCCATGCTGTCCAAGTTCTAACCACTGTGATCCTTGCTCACAAAGTCACTATAAGAATCAAAGGAGAGAATGAATATGAAAGTAACATGAAAAGACGAAAACATCTCACCAAAGATTTTCTTGACTTGGAGTGTGAAGAAACCCACAGAGTCTGTGGGTAGATTTAAAGGGGTTCATAAATTTATATGGAGAAAAAAGTAACATCTTTATTTTGATTATAAGTGATTTCCTTCCAATTTTTATGCATTTTAAAAACATAATTTTGAGAAGAGGCCCATGGATATCACTGTCAGAGGTGAAGAATTCCTCCTTGAACTAATTGTCAGTCTCTCTGAAGACCATCCTAATTCAGGATGCGGGGGAGAGAAGGAATGGGAACATAAAATCAGACTGGGAAGTAAGAGAGATCAGAACTCCTGCCCTTTTCCTTGCCCTTCCAACTATTTCATACTATATCTCATTCAAATATGGCATTTTCTGGCTTATTTTCACTTTTCTCGCCACTGATCTATGAGATTGGGGCTAGAGGAGGTGAATGCTACAGTAGAAAGTCAAAAAGATTCGAGGGTAACTCTGGGCAAATCACTTAACCATTCTGAGCATATTTCTTCACCTGGATTCTCTTCCCCTTCCCTAGAGGGCCCCCCCCAACCCTGCCAGGGTACAAGTGCTACAATGGCTAGAATACTGGGCTTGGAGTCAGAAAGACTGGAATTCAAATCTAACCTCATACACTTACTACCTGTGTGACCTTGAACAAGTCACTTAACCCCCATTACCCCTCAGCAGTAACATAGAAATAATAAGCAGGATTATTGTATAGATCAAAAGAATAAATCAATTAGCACAGGGCTTGAGACATGGTACTATATAAATGTTATTATTATTATTATCATCATCATCATCATCATCATCAATAATCATGACTGCAAGGAATAAATGAACTGATGCATGTAAACTACTCTATAAATTTCAAAGCATTATGTAAATGTAAATTCATACCATTATCCCTTTCTACAATTGAGGAAACAGACCAGGAGAGATGAAAAAAATTTCCAAGGTCACACAGCTAGAATGATAGGATTAAAACCCCAAGACTTCTGATTCCAGGTTCAGTATTCTTTTCACTATCCCATACTGCTTTGGAAATATTGATTAACACCTAGGTATTACTAAGAGAAGCTGTGAGATTGTGATAGGAATTGTAAAGAATGCAAATAAGATCTTAACTGACATCTACAGGGCTCCTTAAATCTCATGTCTTCCAGAAATCTGTTATCCCCATTGTACGGATGAGGCAAGTTTACTGCCTTCCAACCTTTGATTCTTTCTGTTATATCACAACCTTCTTTCTCCTTTAAATTTTTATCATTATTTATTATTTTACTTTTTTAATTAATGAAAATCTGCCTTCCCTCCCTTACTTCTCCCCGAAAAGGAAAGAAAAATAAAACTCCTGTTTTATTTTATTTTTTTTTTTAGTCAAAGAGAAATAAGTGCTCCCTCCTGGCCATGTCCAAAAGCATCTCAATCTAAACTCTGAGTCCATTACCTTTCTGTCAGGAAGTAGGTGGCGTGTCTTTTCATGTGTCTTCTGGAACTTTCTAACATAGGGAATTCAATTCTAGTAGAGGTGGCGGACTTCAGGGACAGGGTGTTGCATACACTGTCAGAAAACATCACTGGATGGTAGTTTTACCTATTTTTTCCTTCTTACAAGAAAGTTTGATGCTAGATAAAGGTGATTCTTATCTAGAAATGACTCTGATGTCAAAATAAAGAACATCAATTAAACATTTTTCAGACAAGAGAATGCCAGGCTCCACTGGGGACCCAGGGCCCAGGAATTCCAGTTAAAAAGAAAGATCTATCTTCCTGGCCTGGTTGAGGCAGATGCTGTAAGTTGAAATCTAGAGGAGCTGACTCCCAATCATCTACATCAAGTGGGTGTGTTCACAGAAAAGTACAAAAAATAAAACTGCTTTTGCAAGTGGAAGATAGATTGGAGAGCTGGGCTGAGTAATTAGCTAATTAGGGAAGCTGAATAATGAGCTAATTCTCAGGCTTTTATTTACTGAAAGGGAGTTTGAGGATGGCTCTGGATGGGAGCTGGGTGTAATCAATACCCACTCCTGCATGCTAGGCAGGGGGCTAATGGGATCGGGCTTGGAGGAGAGCAGGGTGGCCACACGCAGCATGCGACAAGCCTGAGGAGGAAGGTCAAGGAAACACACCCAGTGTCTAAAGTTCAGTCACTGGCCGGACCCCCTTGAACAGGTTCCCCAGGACAGGCTCCCCAGGAGAAGCCTATCTCTGACCAGAAATAAATCTTTTCAGCTTCAACTGCTTAGGCTAGGCCTGTTGGTCTACCAGAAGAGATGTCTACATTAGAAAGTAAACTTCTTGGGGGAGGGAGTATTTTTTTTACTGTTTTCTTTGTGACTCCATTAATTAGCTCAGTGCTGGCACATGTAAATTCTGAACAAATGTTTGGCAATTGGATAGAGACAGAAAGATTCTACCAGGTGGTATGACCTAGTCAAGATCAGGTCTTTAACAAAGTTTCTAAGGATTAAAGCTATAGCCTATCTCTTCCCTTAAGGGAATAGACCTAGCACTCCTTTCTAGAGCCTCAGGAGATATGCATTTCTGAGCACCTGTGAGGTAGGTAGCAGCCCTCAGAGAGGTCAAGGGTCCTGCTCATGGTCACATAGCATCATCTGAAGCCAGATATCTAGGGCATCCCATCACACCTTGTGCCAAGAGGGCCTCCCTAGCACAATCCCCCTGAGAGAATATTTGGCACCCTGGCCATGGTCCTTTCTCCTTTCAGACGGACCTCAAGGTGATTCCTCTCCCTGCCCATCCCTACCAAGGGCAGTCTCACTCCTCTACCACCTATATTCAGGCAGCTGTGGACTCCTTTCTTGTGAGATGAGATTTCTTCCAAGTCAAGCTACAATATTTTCCATGCTCCCAAGATTGTCTGGGCTAAGACAGAGATTCCAGAGATTTTAGAGTCCAGGGACTTGCTAGTTTTGTAACCCTCAGAAAGTCAATTAACCTCCCTAAACCTCAGTTTTATTGTGTAAAAAAAGGAGACTGAGAGGCTAAACTAGAAAACCTCTAAGGCCCCTCCCTGTTCTAGATCTGTAATTGTCTTCTCCATCATCCTATTCCTTCTAACCTTCTTTCTAATCTTAGTTCCCATCCTCTTTCCAATCTCCCAGACCCTACTGTATTTCTTTCCTGATGCTGTAGGCATCTCTCCCATAAGGCAGTTTCTCCCTGATGCTCTTAGTACTGTGTCATATGGCAGCTTGCTGCCAACATGACTTGACCCAGATGCTTGGGATAGCTGTTCAGAGGCTTGGGGGGAAATACGAAAAACTCTGGAGATCAAGGTCTTTGGGACAGGTGGGAATGAAATTGCTTCTCTGACTCACCTGAAACAGATAAGTGATGATTTATGGATGTTCAATCACATTATTAGGGGGTTTCTCATTCATTCCATAAACATTTCTTGAACCTGTAGTGTGTACAGGACTCTATGGGGAATGCACAATTAATCACTGATATTGAGACTGATGCCTCTAGGGCTAGCACTGCAGAGAAGTTTGAGAGTTGGCTTGGAGTTCTACCTCTGACACACAATTGCTATATGATCTAGGTAAATCTTTCAACTTCTCCATGCCTCCAACCAATTCTACAACACTATAAAGTCACAGAAAGAAAAAAAAAATACTGATCTACAGTGGTATGAGAAGGCCCTCACAAAAGCTCCCTACACCAATGAAATTACAACCATTTCTAGTCAAGAAACATTTATTAAATGCCTACTGTGTGCCAGTCACTTTGCTAAATTCTGGAGATACAAAGAAAAGCAAGGTAGTCCCTGCCCTCAAGGAGCTTACAAATAAGAGAAACAACATTGAAACTCTGTACAAAGAAGATATATATTTATATACAGGATAAACCGGAGCTAACCAACGGAGGGAATCCATTGGCATGTCAGTTGAGCACAAAAATCCCTAGCTACTAGCATTAATTATGTTTTCCTAATACAGAGTAGGCACTTGTTTAGTTGCCTGAAAAGTGCAGGGGAGAGGAGCTTAGTCTGAACCAGGTTGGTGACAGTGGGAGAGGATAGGAGAGGACAGAAAATGGAGACGTTTTGAAGAGAACTTAATCATTGTTAGAAGAGGAAGAAATCAAACTGAACTCCAGTTTTAGGGGTGGCTAGGTGGCACAGTGGATAGAGCACCGGCCCTGGAGTCAGGAGTACCTAAGTTCAAATCCAGCCTCAGACACTTAATAATTACCTGGCTGTGTGACCTTGGGCAAGTCACTTAACCCCATTGCCCTAAAAAAAAAATTCCTCAAATTTAACTCCAGTTTTCAACCAGAGTGACTAAAAGGATGGGGGTACCATTAACAGAAACAAAAAAGTTGGTCTATAAAATGAAGAGATTTGAGTTATAGGGTCTCTTTCCAGCTCTATGACTCAATTTGTGACTTTGGAGGAGGGACAGGTGTGCTTAGGAAGATGGGTTCAGTGTTGGAATTCCAGGAGATGGAAGTATGGGGCTTAGGAGTGTGGGGCCATCCAGTAGATAGCTGGAAATTTAGGAGTGGAGTTCAGTGGGGAGGTCTAAGCTAGAGGGAGAGATCCAGTCATCTGCAAAGAAATGATTGCTAAACCTCTGAGGTGGAGAAAAAAAGAAAGGAGAGCTGAAGGACAGAAACTTAAAGAAGACTTACATTAAGGGGGAAAGAGAAACATAAAATTCATAAATGAAAATTCCAAAGTAAAAACAAAAGAATAAGGCAATCAGAGATTTTGTCATTCTAGTCCAAACCTATCACTTTACAGATGAGGAACCAGAGGTTCAAACAGGTGAATGCCTTGACTATGATTATATAGGGAATACATTTATGGAAAACTTGGGTCCCTTATTCCAAAAGTCCAAAGTTCTAGTCTCATGCTCCACCTCCATTATCTCCTGTATTATTTTGTTTTAAGAGTGGGGATGAATAGCAGAGAAGCAAGCTGAGTTCAACTCTATAGCTTTAGGTTAAATATTTCACCCTTTGGGGACCTTGGGACCAAAGGATCTCTCTAAGATTTCTTCCTGTGAAGATTTTAAAAATTTGAGAGACATAGTTTCTGAGTAATTTAATCATTTTATTAATATGACTAGCACATTATTAATGAAAAGATGGTCACTTGATGGTCTTTCTTAGACCAAAGACCCCTTAATAGTGGTAGACTCACAGTTTATATGCCCTTCAAAGAGGAGGTATGGCCACATTAAAATGAGGGGCTTGAGTGTCAGATTGGAGTCACCTAAATCTTGGTTAATAGAGATGGCAATATCCATATCACTTAAGACAAAAGAGAGAATCAACAATTTCTCAGACCAATGAGAACAAACACAATGAACAGAAACATACCCATTAGCCAAAACTTAGAAAGGCTTTTACTGTCTGTTAAGATCTTGATCTGGGTAAATGTTTAAGAGACATTTCCCACACTAGTTGATTTCTGGATGATAAAGTATAAAAGGGGAAAACCTTGGTCCTAACACAATAATTATCTATTAAATACAAGAGAGAAATATTCATTTCTTACATGACCTAGACCCTGTGAACTACGAACCGTCAGATTAATGAGCTCAGAAGACATAGGATGAATCAATGGATTTCACAAGTCCCCAAGGAAGGATAACCTTGGCCCTTCCTTTCCCCATCTTCCATCTGTCCTATGGCCACCCCACCCTAGTTCTTTTCCAAGCAGGAGCTGCCAGCTGCCCCCTGCCCTGTGAAGAATGAATTGGTTCTACCTGTCTTGCCTTTACAAATCGAGGCTCATCAGAAGCCATTAGTGGAGCTCAGGAGGACCAGTGACTAGGGGTGGGAGACTAGGGGAAGGTACTAAACCGGGAGGGGGTGGGTGAGCCTGTAAGCACTGACACTTTACCTGCCTTCTTGGTGGTAATTAACCCTGTGCTAATGAAGTGAGACGAGAGAGCCGATGTCATAAGAAGCAGGCTCATCAAGTAGCTGTATCACTGCTAATGAGGACATTCTGGGCTAATCTCTCCCTTGTACCCCCCCTCCCATTGTTTTAATATTGGTTAATTTTACTCTAATGTAGATTAATTGCTGACTTCCCACCTGGACTGCCTGGAGTTGAAGTTCCTTAAGTGTTGGGAGTTTTCCTTGGGGCTGTGCCAGACCCTGGAAAGGGGAAGGGGGTGGTCTGGGAGGTCTGGTGGGGAGGCATCAGGGGCCAGGAGGACTACAGTTTATCTATTCCCTGCTTCCAAGTCATCACACTGTACTTCAACCTTCTCAAAGGGCTGTCTGTCCATTTCTCTACCATAGTTAGAGGTCATAGGATCATAGATCCACAATTATAAGGAACCTCAGAAGCCATCTCTTCATTTCATTTTACAAATGAGAAAACTGAGGCCCAGAGAGAGCCTGAGGTCACACAAGTATCAGAAGTAGGAGGAAAGCACATAAGATTCAAGAATTAGAGTTCTCCGCTACAGGACTGGACAGGTATCAGCATTGGTGAAGAACTCCCAGTAAGAGGCAAAACCCTCTTAAAAGATAGAGGTCAGAAGATCCACTTCTAAGACTAAATTGACTGTGTGTAACTGTAAGCAAGTCTCTTTTATCTGGCTTCCAATTTCCTTGTCTGCAAATCGAGGCACTAGAGTAAATGTCTCGCAAGTGCCCTTCAGATCAAGGACTAGGTTAAGTTTTAACTTATAACTGCTTTTGTTGCAGCCAGAGATCGGGAATGGAATTTTCTTGTTCTATTCTTGAGAATATGTTCATCTCTCTCCTCCCTCCCAGAAGTCCCTGATCATTCCCTCTGGGCCCTTTCCATCCTCAGGTTTAAATAATCCATCTGACAGTTTGGTAGTTCATCTTCTCATCTATCCAAGGTTTCAGAGGAGACAACCCCAAACTAGGAAAGACTGTGGCTCAATGAGCCCCCTTGAAAATCCACTTTCCCACCCCCTCCTTCCATCAGTCATCCACTACTAGGGTTCTCTGAGCCCAAAGCTGGACAGGGAACTATGGGAGGCACACTTGTAGAACCTGGCATCTGCCAAAAAAAGGAGCTCTCAGATCAGGTATCAATCAACCAGTCAACAGCCATTTTATGTTAAGAGCCTATTACAAGGCAGCTAGGTGGTGCAGTGGATAGAGTACTGGCCTTGGAGTCAGGAGTACCTGAGTTCAAATCCGACCTCATACTCTTAATAATTATCTAGCTGTGTGGTCTTGGGCAAGCCACTTAACCCCACTGCCTTGCCTAAAAATAAAAACAAAGAGACTATTATGAGCAAGAGGTGGGGGATCCAAAGACACCCATGAAACAAACCATCCTTGCCTTCCAGAAATTTATGGCCTAAGGGAGCAGGACAAGTAGTGAATGAAACAGTCCACAAGCATTTATTAATCACCGACTATGTTCCAGAGACTGTGCACAGAGGAGACAAAAAAAAAAGGCAAAAGACAGTCCCAACTCTTGAGGGACACACAATCTTATAGGGAAGACAACAAGAGAACAAATATATACAAACAAGCTCTTTAATAGTCTTGGGAAACAGGTAGTCAAGATATGGATGGGACAAATAGGAAATAATTAACAGAGGGAAGGTACTAGACAACATTCTCAGCTTCAGCATCCTATGCTCCCAAGCCAATGCTTTCTCATCTAAGTCAATTCCTGTGTGATTCTAGTGGTTCTTCCATAAAACCTCCATGGAGGATAATAACAGTAATACACAAACAACGATTTAGCTTTACAAACCAATTTCCTCACAACAGCCCTCAGAAACAAGTAGTAGAAACGGGGACTGGACCCATGATTTCACTGGCATAGAAAACTCCCTTTATCTATGTTGACACCTTCTCTCCAATTTACAGTCTTAGTGTCCTGGAGCATTAACAGCTAATTAACCAAATTGCTTAAAAGTATGTCTGAGGTTAGACTTGAACCCAGTTCTCTGTACCCACCATACCAGGTTGCCTATTGAAATAGGGCGTGCCAGGAGTAATTTCCCTTTTTTCAGATGTTGGAAACAAAGCTCAGAGAAATTGAATGATTTATTTGCAGAAGGACAACTAGCTAAGGAAGCTTTGGAGTCAAACTCTGAACCTCCATCCTCTGGCTCCCAGCACTGGTTCTGCTATACCCCCAGACCAATTTTTCTGTTCTTTTAATATTTTTGCGGTTACCCATACAACCATCAGGCTGCCCATCTGTTAACTCTCATTCTAGCTACTCTCAGGGTCCACTTCCTTTTCCTCTCAACCGTATCCTTGAAGCCACTTCAAGAATGCAAATCATCCCTGGCAACAGGCTGCAGCCTCCTCATGCCCAGCAGGCTGTTCTTCATTGCCCTCTGGGTCATCTGCCATTTGAATTTTTCTGAGATTGTGATGCACGAGGCTTCCTAGTCTTACAGCGCTAGCTAGAGAATATTGGTAGTGGAAAGAAGGGCTTTTGTGGCAGTAAGCAATGTGGGGTCACTGGGATTGGAAACACAGGCTTCCAAATGTGATTCTATCTAAAATCTTGACCTGTTTCATTCTGGGTTCAATTCACTATCCATCTGCAGGGTTTGTCCGGTGTATATGTGACAAAGGGATCATTCCATGGTATGCCCAACCACCAGTATATCACAGGCTGAGAAATATGCATTCTCCATCCTCCTAGTTTCTCCCTCTAAAAATTGCTAGTACATTCTCTTTTGGGTAGTCAAGTTGGTCCTGTGGCATCCCAGAGTTAAATGATGATAATAAAGATAACTAGTATTTATACAGCTCATCAAAACTTGCAAAACACTCTACAAACATCCCACCCTTGTGACCGACCCATGGGTTAAGTGCTTCAGCTACTATTAACCCCATTTTACAGATAAGAAAACTGAGGGTCAAGAAATGCTAAGGATTTACCCAGGGTCACACAGATGCTGCTGATAATGTTTGTCCTTCATTCTTGAAGAAGACCATAACAGCAGGGGAATGTGGTGCTATGACAAGCACATGAACTGGATTTGAGAGACAGATGCTGTGCTAAATTACCAGCCTCACTTTCTCCTCCAGAATCATCTGGGTCCAATGGCTATATATGAATCAGGACAACTGGAGATGGCCCTGGATATGAGGCAATTAGGGTTTTGTGGCTTGCCCAAAGTCATACAGCTAGTAAGTGGCAAGTGTCTGAAGCTGGATTCAAACTCCTGTCCTCCTGACTCCAAGGCCAGTGCCACCTAATTCCCCTAGCATCACATAGCTGATGCATCTTTGAAGCAGGATTTAAACCCAAGTCTTCTTGAGTTCAGGGGTCACTGTCTATACCACACTTTCTCTCATTGTAATCATCACAATGATAGCCAGTCAATCAATCAACCAGTCAATGAACATCTTTAGGACCTATTTTATGCCAGACACAGTGCTGATTGGAACACATAAATACAAAACTGAGATAATCCCTGTCCTCAAGGAGATTATATTCTCTTGGGTCATCCACACTTAGAGAATCCCTCCATCTGTCAGGAGCTCCTCTTCTTTTTGGACTCTATAAGACATCCCCCATGATAGCTTTAACAAGGAAATGTCACCCTGCTTGATGTTTGACTTAATAGTGACTGTGGAACAAAGTTTTCTTTGTGTTTGTAACTTAGATGGTCAACCGAATGCATAAGGGATGTTGTACTGGAGAAGAGGCATTAGGGCTGTTTTGCTCTAATGAATCAATTTTTGTTTGGAGTTTGGTTTTGTCTTTTAAAAAAAGTGATCTCATATCTGCTGCACCTCTCTGAAAATTGTGTGAATCTCCAGATGTCATCTACTGTAGAGAATCATCTAAGAAAAAGGCTGGATAATACAAAGTTTGCATGATATTTTCTTTGTGATAATTTTAGGGTTCCTTTCATCAAGACTGCTTGTGATACATTTATAGACCATTCCCAGAAAAGTGTTAAGGAGATATGAAAATATGTACTGGCTTGGGAACATGACACAGAAAGAAGTTTCCTGCCATGGACCCCTTTGACAGAATGCTGTGAAGCCTAGATTAAAAAATAAAATACATGCTTTATACATGATAAATTCTTGATTGATTGATTAATTTATCATCAATGGCAGGGATGGAGGATCATTAGATCCATCCCTGGGTATCCAGTGAACAGTCATCTAATTTCCCTTCTCTCATCTTGGAGATATAGGCATTTGTCTTCTATGGGTGTGGAAATGAAGCTCCTAGTCCACTGAGCAGTCTTATGTTGTATTATTGCTAGTAGTAATGAAAACTTGGCCTTTAATGATCCAACTCTCTCAGCTAGCCTCATTTATGTCTAGGAAGACTGGATAAAAGACAGATTTGTCCATGAACAAAAAGAAGATTATTAACCTCCTATGAAAGTTCAAATAGACAACTTTAGCCTCCTTACTCCCTTTCTGTAACAGAGATACTTTTCTGGGAAGGATTTATAGGGCAGCCACTGATCACCAAGTTTAAAGGCTAACAGCTCTCAAAAATTATTCATGATATCTATCCTGAAGTAAAATAAAAAAGGACCCAAAGCTGAGAGTCAAGAAGACCCAAGTTCAAATATGACCACAAATACTTGCTGGGTGATTCTGAACAAACTACATAACATGGGCTTCCATTTTCTTTTCTTTTTTTAAATTTTTTTTCTAATTACATGCAAAGATAGTTTTCAACATTTATCTTTTTGTAACTTTTGAATTCTACATTTTTCTACCACCTTCCCTTCCCTCCCCCTCCCCATGACCGTGAGCAATCTGATATAGGTTATACATATTTAACATATTTCCATCTTAGTCATGCTGTAAAAGAAGAATCAGCACTAAAGGAGAAAAAAAAAACATGAGAAAGAAACATAAAATAAACTTTAAAAAGTGAAAATGGCACTGTATGGTCTCTATTCAGGCTCCATAGCTTTTGTTTTTGTTTTTTTAGGAGGTTGTTTTTTTTTTTTTGCAAGGCAATCGGGGTTAAGTGACTTTTCACTAAAAAGTATCAAGTATGTGAGGTTGGATTTGAACTCATGTCCTCCTGACTCCAGGGTCAGTACTCTGTCTACGGTGTCACCTAGTTTCCCCGCTCCATAGTTTTTCTCTGGATGTGGATGCACTTTCCATCAGTCTTTTAGAATTAGGTCTTGATAATTAAACTGTCAAGAGGAACTAAATCCATCATAGTTGATCATCATACAATGTTGCAATCGATGTGCACAATTTTCTCCTGTTCTGCTCACTTGATTCAGCATCAGTTCATACAGATCCTCCCAGGTTTTTCTGATGTCTGCCTGCTCATGATTTCTTATGGAACAATAATACTCCATCACAGTCAAATACTACAGCCATTCCCCAATCGTTAGGCATCCCCTCAATTTCTAATTCTTTGCTACTACAAAAAGAGCTGACATAAATATTTTTGTAGATGTAGGACTTTTCTCCTTTTTTAAGATCTCTTTAAGATATAAATCTTGTAGTGGTATGGCTAAATCAAAAAAGTATGCAGTTTTATTGCCCTTTGGGCATTGCTCTCTAGAATGGTGGGATCAGTTCACAACTTCACCAACTGTATATCAGTGTCCCAGTTTTACTACATCTCTTTCAACATTGATTATTATCCTTTTTTTATGTCATTTTTTGACTGTAGTTTTCTCATCTGGAAAAGAGAAGGTTTGAATTCAATGACCTCCAAAGATCTGTTCCATCTCTTAATCCAAGATCACAAGAAAGTTATTTTCTCCCACTTGGTCCACAGTAGAGGGGGAAAATACTTGACCATCACCTTACTTTTAAGAAATCGTCATATTTACATTCAATACGTATTTAACAAGCAATGCTTGCTTTATGTGAAGTTCTTTTATTGGGGAGTTTTTGAGAGAAGATTTGTGAATAGAGTAATTGCATCAAAATTGTGTTTTAACTGAATTAGCATGGCATTTACATATAGAATATATTGGTTGTATATGTCTAGGGGAGAGACTGGAGTGAAGGGTGGGGGGATGTTAGCTGTCCTGAAATTCTTCTGTTAAACTCTCCATCAATCAGGATTTTATCAAGTCTACAACTCTCTTCAGTTTCATCTGATATGGTGTTTCTTCCTCCTTATACTTAGCTAGATCTGTGATCTAAGTGGTATGAGTATGCCCTCCACTAGCATAGACAGCAACCTATCCATATCACTTCATACCTTTCTAGAGCCCTCCTTAAATCTCTCACAACAGGGTAAAGGAACTTTTTTATGTCTTTCAATGTTTCCAGAATAACAAGGCAGGGTTTTGTCTATCTCTAATCCCTTGTCTTTTCTGCCTGAGGCACAATGGGTGGAATACTGAACTTGAAGACAGGAAAAATCAAGTTCAAATTCTGCCTCTGACAATTAATATCTATATGACCCTGCAGAAGTCCCTCAGTCCGTCAAATGAGGATGAGAATGGCACCTGCTTCTCAGGGTTGTGGTGAGGCCCAATTGAGCTAGCCTATGTAAACTATTTTGTAAACTTTCAGGAGTTATATCAATGCTAGCTGTTATTGTAATTGCTGTTGTTTCCCCTCCTCTTCTGGTCAAGCATGTGTTTCAAACCCCATCTTCCCACTAACATGCAGCAGTCTACTTTCAGTCCCCATGCATCTTTCCATTGCCCTTTGGGTCAGTCCAATTTTGATCCTTCTGAGATTGTGATATTCTGTGATTTCCAGCCAGTCAGTATCACTGGGAGAATACTGATGTTAAGAAAATGAACTTTTGCAGCAAGAGACCATTGAAAAGTCTATTCCATTTTCTTGGTGAGAATCAATCCAATCTTCCCATTTCTTTTTAAATTCTGGTTCCAACTAATTGAACCTCACCAACTTCTATCCATTACTGATTGTAATTCAACAGGCTAATACAGCAGGGGACTAAGTAGTCTTTGTCCACTTGGGTTTTGCCGTGTGGATGGTTGAACTAATCTCTTTTCAGTAGATGTGGAACCTGCCTGAGGAACCCTGCTATGTCCCAAGACTAGATTTGATTTGTTCTAACTCAACAAGCATTTATTAAACACTAACTATGTGCAAAGAACTTTATACAAAGACATTAGCTTTAAAAAAAAATTAAATGACAGATTCCCGCCTTCAAGGAGTTTACAATCTTATGGAGGAATGCAACAGGTATACAGTTGGATAAATAGAAGATAATTTGAGGAGGGTTAATGATTACAAATAATAGCTAACATTTCCATAGCTCAGTAAGTTACAAAGCATTTTCTATATACTATTTCATTTGAGCTTTAAAATAACTCAGCAGAGTAGGTCATGTTCTTGTCCCCATTTTATAGATGAGGAAACTGAGGTTGATCGAGGTTAAGTGACTTTCCCAAGATCACAGAGCTAGTAAGTATCTGGAGATAAGCTTATTTGAACTCAGGTCTTCTTGACTCCATGCCTAATACGCCGTCCACTCCATCCTAGCAGGAAAGGCCTAAAGCAGGGGTGGGGAAACTTTTCTTCTGCCAAGAACCATGTGGATATTTATGACATCAACAGCCTGCTAAGTTGATCAGATATTTAATTCATCCTAAAAAGCTCCTGCCCACAGTTGCTGTGGCAGTGCCGGACCAATGGCCCTAAGGCCTAAAGAGTTGAACATCTGGACTGAAGTTTGAAGGATCTTGAGATACCAAGAGGGAGTATATTCCAGCTCTAAACAAAAGCACGGAGGAGATGGAAAGTAGCTTACAAGGAATAGCATTGTTCCAGCTGGGCTGAAAGATAGTCTTTTTGAAGGGGAGTCACTTATACCATGGCCTTAAAAGGAGACTGGAATCAGGTTATGAGCAGGATAAAAGGAGTAGCCATAGATGATCTCTGCAGGCCTTCCCATCTCTGATATGCTATGGTCTTTGGGGGATGGTCATCCACATGTGTGTCTGCTTGTGTGTGTGTGTGTCTGGGTCTGCATGTGACTGTCCGTGTGTGTATATGTCTGTGTACCTATGTTTGTGTGTGTTTGTATCTGTGTCTCTATGTATGTCTTGTGTATGTCTGTCTGTGTATCTGCATGTATGTATGTCTGTGTGTGTATGTGTGTGTGTGTTGGGAGTGGGGAAGGAGAATAGGAAGTGATTGGTATTATTGTGGATTTTCCACAGAATTTGAGTCAATGAATCTTCTCCTTCAATAACTGGTAAGAATAAGGTTCCCACAGCCCAGGGCTTATTGCCAAGGCAGAAGGCAAATTCTCTTCCTGCACCCTTTCCTCATTGCACACCCCACTCCTTTGCCTTGCCAACCCCAGAAGGACCTGGCTTATGTCCTGAATCTGTTTCCTTTTTGCAAATCAGGTGGTTTTGGACCAAGGGAACTTCCTCTCCTTTCCTGCCCCCCTCTGAGGCTTCCTGTGGTGGCCTGAGGCTGACCAAGGGCGGACACCAGTGGGCCAAGTCTCCAGATATAGAGATTCAACTCTCTATCAATCAAACAAACAACCATGAAATATTTATTCCTTCAGTACTGGCCATGTATGGCATTTTGCTGAGAGTAAGGATATAAAATAAAGTGAAACAGTCCCTGACCTCAAGGGGCTTACATTCTAGTGGTGGGAGTAGCATGAACATATCCAAGGATATTTATAATATCTACAAAATGAATCCAAGACAATTGGAAAGGAGATGCAGTGGCAGAGGGGTGAGGGGTGTCAGGAAAGGCTTCACAAAGACGTGCTTGAAATGAGCCCTCAAGAAACCAAGGATTACCAGAGTGGAAAAAAGGAACAAGAGTATTTCCAGCAGTGGGAAGAGCCAGTGCAAAGACCCAGAGATGGGATGTCCTATAGGTAGACAGCAAGAAGTTCGAATATGCTAAATCACCAAGTGCAAGGAGGACTGTGATGGGTAAGAAGACTGAAAAGGGAAAATAGAGCTACCCTGTCGACTCAGAGACTATCTTGGATCCCGATGAGAATAGGGAGCCACTGCAATCTACTGGGGAGAAAGAGCAGGAGAAGAAAGGGAATAATTTGATCCAATCTGCACTTTTAAAAAACCAATTTGATAATTATAGAGAATGGTAGAGGACAGGTCTAAGGAACATGTTCTGCTTTCCATTTTTCCAACCTCAAAATTTCAGGGCTGACCCTTGGCAGGATTTCAAAGTCAACTAAATTTATCTCCCTGAACTCCCATTGGTACTGTCCCCAATCCAAGGACACAGTACTCTCAGCTCTCCAGACCTACCTCCCCTTTCTTAGCTATCAAAATCTGCTTTCTATAATATATAGAAGCACCTTGATCAAGTTATTTAAACCTTTACTGGCTTTAGCTTCCTCATATGAGAGGGTTAGACTAAATAAGTCTTTCCAGTTTTGAATCTATGATCCCATGATCTAATAAACTCAGCCATACTACGATGTAAATGACTGATAGCATGTTACTCTCCTGAGTCGGATTTAATTTTATAGGTCATTTGGATGAAGAAAAAAAGGGAACCTTCCGACAATGGCATTTCAGAGATTCATGAATGAAATGGGAAAAGCATTCTGAAGGCAATATTAGAGGTTCTTATTTTCATTATCAAATGAAATAGTATTTGTAAAGCTTTTAGGACAGTTCCTAGTCCTTCATAAATAATTGTTCCCTTCCCTTTCTTCTACTAACCCTCCTACCCAGCCTGAGGGTTAAGTCAGTCTATTAGTGATTCCAAAGAAATAGGTTTTCTTTGTATACTTTACGATACTTGGAAAGGATTAGTAGGTATAATAATCCTCAAACCATATACATTTGTCTGAAATAATTTCCTAATACGGAGGGTGGGCCATGATGTAAGTTTGAAATTGTGGGCAGCCGCTAACTATGGCAGAGTCAAGGATGGAAGTGGAGGGAGAAAATATGGACATTTACTTACCCCTTGGATTGGGTAAGAAAAGGGTTGGAGTCAGGGGCAGAGGTTTGGGGTGTTAGGACATGAATTGGGAAATTTAGTGTAGCCAGTTGGACAGTTTGGTTAATGTTCATGTAATAGAAAAGAATATTGGATCTGAGACCTGTACCGCTGCTCTGAACACTTGGCCAAGACAATATCTAAGCCTCAGTTCTCCTTCTCTGTAAAATGGGGGAAGGGGAAAGAAAGAAGATAACCCCTAAAGTCCCTTCCAACTTTGATTCACTTTGATTTACATTAATTGCACCATAAATGTAACTTTTCCTTTGTGAAATTCCTGAGTAACTAGGACTTGAAAGGGAAGGGGGAAAATATATATTATTTGACCTAGGAAATTTCAGGGTGGAAACAGAGGCACAGAAGGGGGAAAAAATTCAGCAAATGTCAAGTCCAGGGTTGGTCAGACTTACTCAACCATAGAAAAGAAACAGATTAGAGCCTTAGATGTAGATTAGAAAGAGGCATGGAGATCATTTGGTCCAACTCTCCCATTTTATAGATGAAAACACTGAGGCTTATAGCAATGAGGAAGTAAGTGGTAGAGCTAGAGCTTTAATACCAAACTCTACCATCCCTTCCATCATATCTCATTACCTCCAAGAGCTCTAGAATCCTCCATCTTCATAGAATTTCTTCTTAGGAAGTGGGTTCTTTCCAAATCTGCAAAAGCTTATCCTGTGCCAATAATGCTATGCCCCTCCTCCTCCTCACCTCCTTCCACCCTACTCTCTGTGTTTCTTGCTCCCCACAGGGACAGCAGAAGGAGATGGATTATTGACCCACAAAAGCCCTGAGAGCCATGCAGAACTAAGGGTTTCACAGACCATGGAATCACTCCCTGCTATTTCCCAGAGAAGGCTGAGCTTATTGGAGGCACGGGCAGATGATGGATGGCCTGCTTGTCACCTCTGCAAGTCTCTCACGTCTAACTGTCTCTGTGCACTTCTTCATTTGACTGCTCTGTCCCTCCCTCCTCTAAGTTGTAGAGAGGACGAGACCCTCCAAGGAGGCTGGAGCTGAGAGGAAGGGCAGGAGAAGCTGCAGAAAAGCTACCTCAGGAAAGACAGAAAGGTCTTCTAAGGGGAGCATCAAGCTCATGCTCCAGAGACTTGACCCGTAATTAAAGATCCAAATTTCCAGTGTTCTGTTGGTCATTAACCAGTTGTGACATTTGGGGAAAATCACTTCTTCTTTCTGGGCCCCAATTTCCTTTTTTATAAAATAAGGAGTTTAGACTAAATGGCCTTTCAACTTGGAGAATCTGTGATTCTAAAACAACCTCTGGTTCTTTCCCCCCTCCAATCTACTCTACCCCAAATCATCCCAATCAAGCCATTAATCAAAAAGCCTACATTAAATTCCTACTATGAGTCAAGCACTGTGGTAGGTGCTGACAAAATGAAACAGTCTCTGTTTTCAACGTATGTATATTCTATTCTATTCTAAGAAATAGTATGCTCTCTTAGGAGTCACAACATGCATAATCTAGAAATACAAGGTAAATTGGGGATACACTAGAATCTGGGGGGATCAGAAAGAGTCTTATGTGGTTGCTGAACTCTTAATGGAACTAGGGAGTCTGAGAAGTGCATGGGAGGAGTGAGGGCATTCCAGGTCTCTACAAAGGAACAATATTGGAAGAGAAATAGCAAGAAGATCAGTTTGGATGTGCATCCCATCCCTATCCTAAAATACCAAGGCTCTGAGACCAACTTGTTAGCAAGACTCTTGCTAAGTCTGGTCCAAACCTTTCACTGGACAAATGAAAAAAAATACAAAGCCCCAAGAAGTTAAGCAAATTATGTAAGACTAACCCAATTACAGAGCTGAGATTTGAAGTCAGGTCCTAGGACTTCAGGTCTAGGACTACTTTGACTATACTTTCCTTCTCCAGGTATTCTTATCCTTGTCCAGTGCTATCTGTGAGTTCTTCTGCACTTTTTCAGTGAGCATCAAATCCTATTATAATTAATTTAAAGAAGGGATCTCCAAGGGCATTTCTACTAACCCCCTCGTTTTATAGCCAAGGAAATTAAGGAAAGTAAGTGTACTAACTTGGCCAAGGTTACCCATGTTGTAAGTGGGAGTACCAGTATTTGAGTTTTAGCCCTTTGTTTCCAAATCCAGTATTCTTTCCATTGGTTCAATTGTTCTCTTGGGGAAGGAAGGTAATCAATTACCCCTTTACAGGAGGTCAGCCCTTCATACTTAGAATCATGGCCTTTTGGAGTTGAAGGAGACCTTAAATATTATTGCATCCAACTTCCCATCAAGCCCAAGAAAGGGTTTCCTTGTGTATTTGTTCAACAGCTCCAAAATACAAGCAGGTCAGGGATTATTATTCCCATTTTATAGGTGAAACAGATGATGACTGGGCAGCAACCACATAGGAAGTCCATGACAGAGCCAGGGAGTAGGATCACAAGTTCTTGGTTCCTGACTAATAGACTCTATCCTGCTAGAATGTTAGAGCTACAAAAGACCTCAGAGATCATCTTATTCAACCTTCTGATCTAGAATGTTAGAGCTACAAAAGACCTCAGAGATCATCTTATTCAACCTTCTGATCTAAAAAGTAAGCAACTTGAGGCTAAATATTTTTTTTAGGTTTTTGCAAGGCAATGGGGTTAAGTGGCTTGCCCAAGGCCACACAGCTAGGTAATTATTAAGTGTCTGAGGCCTATTTTGAACCCAGGTACTCCTGACTCCAGGGCCAGTGCTTTATCTACTGCACCATCTAGCCGCCCCTCTTGAGACTAAATTCTTACCAAGAATTTCTTAGCAAACAAGGGAGAGAGCCAAGAGGAGAGTTCATGTTGTCTTATCCCTTAATCCAGTTCTCACTATACCAAATTAATTTAGAAATATAGAATTAAGTGGGACCCTTTTCTAGCTAGATGGATTAATTGACTGAGAGTCAATCTGCCAGTCCCCAGTTACTTATCACCCTTTGATTGGTGGATCTGTGAATCCTGCCTCAGGGCATTCTTTCCTAGGGTTAGTCTGAAATTTCCAGAAACTTCTTTTACCCTTATTAGTTAACAATTCTTAGAGCTACTTAAGACTTTATTATATTTCAATATAACAATGTTTATTAAATAGACATTTAATCAGGTGTTGGTCACTGTGAAAGCAAAAAAAAAAACACAACTTGTTAGTTCAAGGAGCTAACATTCTATTGGGGTGGAAAATTCATGTTAAGAGGAAGAGAGCTCCAACAACTAGGAAAAATCAGAAAGAGCCTGGAAGAAGGGTAGGGTCTCTAGGAGGCAGTAGTGTTGAGAGATGGAGCTTTTGAGGCATAGGAGATAGCCTGTACAAAAACATATGTTTGGGGAACTTCAATGACACCACTTTCACTAGAAATAAAGATTTTGAGGGGAAGCAAGGTTTACTCAACCTGGAAGAAAGCAAAGAAATTTAAATGGAGGAGTTTGTGTTTAATCCTAGAGGAAACAAGGAACCAATGAAATTTCTTGAATATAGAAGTGACTGTCAGATTTATGCTTTAGGAATATCAGTTTGTTGACACCCCTCCATGGATTGGAGGGAGAGACAGAAACACAGAAACAAAGAGATAGAGGAAACAGAGCCAGAAAGAGACTGAGACAGACACAGAGAGAAGAGACAGAGGAGAGAGAGAGAGAGAGAGAGAGAGAGAGAGAGAGAGAGAGAGAGAGAGAGACGGAGAGAGAGACACAGAGAGACACACAGAGAGAGACAGAGAGATAGAGAGACAGAGAGAGACAGAAACAGAGAGAAAAGAGACAGAAAGAGATAAAAGAGAGAAGAAATAGTCAGAGGGAGAAGGGAGAGGGAGAGGGAGAGGGAGAGGGAGAGGGAGAGGGAGAGGGAGAGGGAGAGGGAGAGGGAGAGGGAGAGGGAGAGGGAGAGGGAGAGGGAGAGGGAGAGAGGGAGAGGGAGAGGGAGAGGGAGAGAGTTTGGATACAAGGAGACCAATCAAGAGGCTCTTGCTATAGTCCAGAAATAAGATGACCTAAATTAGGTGTAAACAGAGTTAAGGTGTAAACTGAGAAATGCAAGAGATGCTGTGGAATAAGAATCAAGACTTGACAACTGATTGCATGTGGTGGATGAATGAGAAGAAAGTATGGAGATGAGTGGAACTTAAATGACTGGCAGAAAGATAGTGCTTTTATCTGAAATTGGGATGTTAGGGGGAAGGGTATGTTTAAGGGGAAAGATAATAACTAAATCCTGATATGAGTAGGAGAAAGGAGTCACTATGAGTGAGTCTATGGTCCAAAAGGAATTGCCAGGAGGCAACTACTGGCAATCTATACCTGGGATGCCTTCCCTTCCCCTTTCTTGATTCTTATTCATCCCTTTAAACCAGTCTTCCCTGATCCCTCTAGGCAATACGAACTATCCCCCAATTTTGCAGCTCTCTGATTCACTTATCTGTGTATTTGCTATCATCCTGTACTAGACAATAAGCTCCATGAGGGCATTATCATGGCTTTTTTTTTATTCCTTCCCCATTTCCTAGCAAGGAACTCTGAACTCAGGAGGAGCTTTATAAATGTTTGTGGAATTGGTTGGATTCAGGTGTAGATATCTTTGGCATTGGGATTTGGCTGAGTCCTAGCTTGAAAACCTGGCTCAGGACATCTTCCATGACTTAAGCCTGGGGACCACCACTCTCTCCTACTGTGAGCTATCCTTTCCTGACTCCCTAGTAAATGTCAAGAAAAGCATTTGCTGATTACTTAGATTTACATAAATGTGTCCCATGCCAATGGCTTGGGGGCACATGTACTGACAAACAAATTAACATTCACAGAGTTGGTTTTCTATCTCTTCCTGAATAGCAACCCTTTTGTCTGTTTATGCAAAGCCTGGGAGACCGAATAGTTCCTTCCAAGGCCCAGAATCCAACAGGGCTACTAACTATATACACCCTCCCTGCCAATTCTTCCCATACTCCAAACACTGCCAGTACTCCCCAGTATTCTCCATTTCCCACACTGCCAATACCCATATCCCAAACACTGCCAATACTGTCATAGAATCAGAATTGGAAGGAACAATAGAGATCATCAAATTCAAACAATGCCTGAGAAAGAATCCCCATTATAATGCATTAGACAAGAGAGAACCCATCCTTCATTCTATGTTTTCTGATAAGAAGGATCACACTTCCTCCTGCAGAAGTCCATTTTATTTCTGGATAGTTCTAATTTTTTGGAAATTTCTTTTTCTTGCATTGAATTTAAATATGTTTCTTCACAATTTATATTCATTGTTCTTAGTTCTGGCCTTTGGGATCAACCAAAACATCATAATTCTTTTTTTTTTTTTAGGTTTTTGCAAGGCAAATGGGTTTAAGTGGCTTGCCCAAGACCACACAGCTAGGTCATTATGAAGTGGCTGAGAATGGATTTGAACCCAGGTACTCCTGACTCCAGGGCCGGTGCTTTATCCACTACGCCACCTAGCTGCCCCATCAAAACATCATAATTCTTCAGAGCTGCTTATGTCTTTTAAGTTTTTTTTTTCCCTTTACCGATCTAAACATTCTCAATTGTTCTAAATGATGTTCAAATTAATCTCCGTCATCCTGGTCATCCTCTTCACAGGATACTTGTCCGTGTCATTGTCTACTCAGACACTCAATAATGACCTAGCTGTGTGGCCTTCGGCAAGCCGCTTAACCCCATTTGCCTTGCAAAAAAAAAAAAGAAAAGAAAAAAAGAAAATCCTTACTTTCAGACCAATTTTGTAACTTGTTCAGATATTTTGGGATTTCAAATCTATCTGTCAATATGCTAGCTATCCTTCCTAGAATTGTGTCATCTTAAAATCTGATAACCAATCCACTAAAAAAAAAAGCCCTGTGGGAATCAATGAAATGCCTTTACTCAAATCATTAAGAAAATGCTCACCAGTACAGGCTCAAATATAGATCCCTGTGACACTCCACTAGGGACCTCTTTCTAAATGAAAAGAGATCATTAATAACTCCTCTTTAATTCTTTTGAAATTTCATTCAATGTGTTCCCACTCCTCTTACCTCCATAGTCATTTAGTCCACATCTTTTCCTATTGTCCCCCAGTATTGTTAAATGCCTCATTATAAACTGTGCAGATTCTGTCTACAGGGGTTCCTATTCTCTCCCCATATTGCTGATACCCCATGATAGAAAATGGAAAATTCTCTAGATGTAAGGTCAAAGAGCTAATTTCTAATCCAAGACTTCCTCGTTCCTACCTATGTGGCCCTAAATGATTCATTATCATTCATCTGTAAAATGGAAATATTAGGGTGGCTACATGAGGTTTAAATTTTAATGGGAGGGGCGACTAGGTGGCACAGTGGATAAAGCACCAGCCCTGGAGTCAGGAGGACCTGTGTTCAAATCCGATCTCAGACACTTAATATAACCTAGCTGTGTGGCCTTGGGCAAGCCACTTAACCCCATTTGCCTTGCAAAAACCTTAAAAAAAATAAAAATAAAAAAAATTTAAAAAAATAAAATGGAGATGTTGGATTTGGTATGTTGAAAGTTCGTCCCTGCTCCAAACTCCATCATCCTAATCTAGTCGTTGCCAATCCTCACTATATTTCCACCTTTACCTAATTCCACCCTCATCCCAGCCTCTTGGCCACAAGTGCCTCTTTCTCTTCCCTGGTATACTTGTGGGTCAAGGAGCCTCCATTGGAGAACCCATTTGAGCAATGATAAGGGGAAGCAGAGCTGTATGGAGGTTGGTTTTCCCCTCCCTCCTTGCCATCTGACTCCGCCAACCCTTTCCAGTACCCTATCAATACCAAGCTTAATTTACAGAGGCTGTAAAGTTAATTAATGCTGTAGTTACAAAGCCATTACAATGTAATTATTGTTTAATTGGATTATAACTTATGTAATTTCCGACAAAGTGCTTATTGCTTATGTAATAAAGCAGGGGGTATTTACGAAGTGATGGATTGAGGCATCGACAACTGGATTGCATTGCGTGGAAATCTAGGAGGTAATACTCTGTAAAGTCTGCCTTAGGCAAGGACACTGCCTCTGACCAAGGGTGCTGAACACTGTCCTAGGTGGGAAAGGCTGAGCAGTGAGAATCAAGCAGCTCCAGAGAACAGGAGAGACTTGCCCTAAGAGTGAATAGCTATCTTTTCCCAGTCTCAGGGAGACAGACTTAGGTATCTTGTGTGGGAGAGTGGCTAGAGTAGTCTTTCCATCCTATTGTTTCTATACCCATCCCTATTGTTGCATCACCCAGGATGCCTCAGCATCTCTGGTTTGCCCTGCTTGAGTCTCTCCCTGAAATAATGCACTCTACCAGCCTAGTCGTGAGATGTTTTCCAGTTAATCAACATGTTCCAGTCACTGTGAGGTGACATATAATCAGAATTTCAGGTCGGAAAAAAAATCTCAGAGACCAAAGCCTCTAGTCCAAACCAGACCTAAGCATGAATCTCTTCTACAAGAAACATATCTGGCCTCAATTTGAAGGCCTCTTGAAAGGAGGAAACTACTGCCTCTTAAAATTATTCATTCCACTTTTAGTTGGTCTCTTTCTTCAGTCCTCTTACACTCACAGAATATTAATGGTGGGAGGGAATTTTTCTTCTAAACAAAGATGAGTCATGAAATCACAAGGAGAGAATTGTAAAAAAAATCTAAGAGGTTATTGGTATCAAACTCAAAAAGAAGCGGATGCCTGTGGGTGGCACGTTGACCCAAAAGAAAAAAAAATCACTAATTAACAATCTATGTTGTATTGTATCTTTATTTATTTTGTTTTATATTTCCAAATTATATTTTGATCTGATTCATCTTCCTAAGAAGGGGGGGGCTGCAAATCTAGACGGGTTATTGATGCCACTGCTTGAAGTCCAACCCGCTTTTAAACAGTGAAGGACTTGTAATCAGGAAGACCCAAGTTTGAATCCTTCTTCACACCTAATTGTGAGATGGTGGAAGACCTTAATGTCTCAATTTCCTTATCTGTAAAGTATGGGTGTCAATGGAGGTTCCCTCACAGGGTTGTGAGGATCAAATGAGTTCATACATATAAAGTATTTTACAAACATTAAAGTGCTATTGTTAAATATCCAAGGCCTCAAAGGCAGTAATTGGGTAAAATGCAACTCAAACCCAGGTACTCTGGTTTCAAACTCAGAATTTTTTCATTGCATCATGTTACCCCTTCCCCCTCTCCCATTTTGTAGATCAGGAAACTGAGGTTCATAGAAATTAAGCAACTTGCCCAAGGTCACAAATGTCAACCCTGAACCTCCTGATTCCCAGGTTCCTGATCATTTCTGCTGTGCAGTAACAGAAGATACACATTGGAAAATAGAACCAACAAAACCAGGAAGCACTTGACAAAATTCCAAATGAGTGGTTGGTTGAACCATGGGCTGAAAGTAGTCAGAGAAAGTTTCATAGAAGTGTGACCTGAACTTTGAAGGACTGGAGTAGTCAAGGAGAGTGTTACTCTTAGAGTGAGGAAGACTTGAGCTTAAATCCTTCCTTAGACACTTGTTATATGATCCTGGTCAAGTCAACCACCCTCAGCCTCAGTTTTCTCATTTGTAAAATTATCATAATGATAGCACCAATACTCAACAAGGTAGCTATGAAAATCAAATTAAATAAGTAAAATGCCTGGCAATCCTTAAAATGCTTTGTAAGTATGCTTATTGCTGCTGTTATAGTTTTGGGGGAGATTTAGCTAGGCAGAGAGGGTCCTCACAATCTCTTTCTACCACCACCAACTCCAGGATCTTTTAAGTTTTTCCCATGGGTTTCCCCTATTTTTTTTGTTGCTATCATACACTGAAACATGATAGGTGGTGTTGGACAATCATTCCTAGGGAGTATGTGGAGTCCTTCAGAACCCAGCATGGAACTATCTGCCAATCTCTTCCCCCTCCTTGCTGGAACTCAGTAGGCCACTACCCTATCATTACAATTGCCCTTTATCCTGGCTAAGGGGAGGGGTTGGGGAGAAGAGAGAAGAATTGAGTTTTTGAGTGATACATTATATGAAATCCTTCAGACTTCCTGTTTTATATTGAGAGCCTGGGATTGATAACCCAATAATCATGATTCGAGACCCATTCTCTCACCAACTATCTGTGTTATTTCTGTCAAGTCATTTTTTTTCCTCCTCTGGGTTTCAGTTTCCCTAAATATAAAGCAAAAATATCTAAAGGCATTGAGTAGACTTATCAGTGGTGAACTAATGGGAAGTCATGGATGAGAGTCCCTCAGGATCAGTAGTGGGCTGTATTGTTGAGGGATAATCCAAAGTGATGAGATCATAGATATGAAGGGAAATAAGAAGAATAATTTAAGTCTTCACTAAAAAAAAAAGCCCTGTGGGAATCAATGAAAGTAAATATAGCAATGATGTGAAGACTACTATGTCATGGGAGATGTAGTTATTCCCATATTTCAAATGGGAAAATGAAGTCTTATAGTAACCACAAGCCTCAGGAGTGCCTCATCCTAGAATTCAGAACTCATGTCAAACTGGTTTTCAGCTCTATCCTAAAGTTTTTTTCTGTCAGAGATAATAGCAAAGAAAGCTGGACTGGGAAGTCAGAAGGTCTGGATTCTAGTCCTGGTCCTACAACTAACACTGAAAACTTGGATGAATCACTTTCCCTCTCTTAGCCTCAGTTTCCTCTTTTATAAAATTAGAGGAAAGCAGGAGATGGGCCAAAAAATATACTGAATTGAAGGTCAGAGGAGCTGAATTTGAATCCAACTTCCACGATTCACATCACCTTTGATAAATTAGGTGGTTTAGCTAGATTTTGGTTTCTTCCTTAGTCAAATGATGAGGTGAGATAGAATAATCCCTAAGGTCTCTGCTAATACAGAATCCCATGATCCAAAATGAGACAAGCCCCAAGGTGCCTTCAAGCTCTGACATTTTATGGCTCTGTGTGATTCAATTAGTTTGCTGTCTTCATAAGAACAAAGTCTGAGTCATCTATCTCTGTAACTTTGTGCCATTTAGCCATGGGGACTTGCACACAGTAGGTGCTTTATCAACACTTTTTTCTAATTAAATTCACTTCTTTGAGAAGAATTGAGAGAAGCCCCGGGCTACTGGGGACCAAGACTGAGGTCTCCTGAATGGAGTCCTGACCTTAGAGTGAGCCCAATGTTGACTGCACTGGGTGGCTGCCAGGGGTGGCTGGCATGTTCCTCTTCTCTATCCATTGCCAACCTGTCAATTATCCATGCCTCAAGGGGGTGAGGCAAGCTGAGATGTTGGGAATCCATATCTGAAACCCCAAATCTCATCAGAGCGAGCACTTTTCCCAGAACTACCAAGCAAATGGGCAGATAGGGCAGGGTGAGTGGCAGCTCTGGTTTTTTTCCCCTCTAAATACTCCCTAAGGTAGGATTTAATGGGAAAAGGGATGTCAGAAGTTGGGGGGGAGAAGTCAGGACCCTGGCTGAACCACAAACTGGATAATTGGTCTCTGGATGTGGTAGGCTCAATTAATCTATCAATCCACATTTATCACATGGATTGTGAAGGCTAATGTGAATGATATGATGACAACACATGGTGGAAAGACATATAAGATATAATCTCTGCCCTTTGGAAGCTCACAGTCAAGTTGGGGAGAATACACTTGTTTTCAGGAATATAATGCTAGTATATGCTGTGTTCAAATGAAAGAAATAGGCAGGAAGGTATGTAGACAGGCCAAGGGGGAAAGAAGGCATTCCCTATGGGTTATCAAGGAAACCTTGCAGGTGGAAACAAGACTTGAATTTGAACTTATAGGCAGCTAGGTAATGCCATTGAGAGAGGATTAGACTTGGACCTAGATTCAAATCCTTCCTCAGGCTCTTCCTAGTTGTGTGACCCAGGACAAGTCCCTTGCACTCTCTGAGCCTCCATTTCCTATCTATAAAATGGAAGTAATAATAATAACACCTTCCTCACAGGACTGTTGTGAGGATGGAATGAGATAAGATATTAAGCACTTTGCTATATGAAAACCAGATTTTTATTACAGCTATGTTTGCAGGATGGGAAGGATTTAGAGCAGGGTGAGCATCCAAGCAGGGGGAGGGGTGTGATCAAAGGCTGTCAAGTTCTGGGCACTGGCAATAGCACAGTCTGGTCAGAGCAGAAAGTTCAAACAGATCTACAGAGGGTTTAGATGCAGACCTACCTGGCTGACAGATCCTTAATAAGCAAAAGACTCACACTGAGCATGGAGTCAAAAGACGAAAACCCAGGTCTAAGTGCTGGCTCTGTTACACTGAACGTGGAGTCCCAATATTACCCTTAGCTAACAGTTTGATTTGTGAATAAGTCATTTCCCCTCTGGGCCTCAGTTTCCCTTCTATACAAAGTGAGAGGGGGGATGAGATCATCTCTTCCAGTTCTGAAATTTTGTGATTCTCTGGTCACTATAAAGAGGAAGAGATGAATTCCAAGGGCTATGTTGATTCAATAAGAACAGTGAGAGAAGAATGCCCTAGACCTTCCTATTACCAGCCTTTGTGGACAGTCAGAGTCAAAGTCCCAGACTGGTGGGGCCCACAAGCCCATCCTGTCTGCATTTCTGGCCTCATGAACAATGGATGAGTCTGTCTTTTTTCTCTTCACCTTCCCCCACTTCCAGTGTCTAAGAAGCCAGAGTTATCGTAACCAAGTACATGCTGATATGGAGAGGAAGAGAGGGAGGGTGGAAGAGGAGGGAACCAGAGGAAAGAAGCAGGAGGCTGCCTTTGATTCTGAGCCTGGTGCTGCCAGCTCTGGTGTCTCTTAGGGAGGTCAGAGAAGAAAACAGCCAGCTCTCTCCAAACAATCAGCCAATGGCATTGGTCTGCTTGCTCCCCCAGCAATCCTTTCATGTTGGATGATGCTCATCAGCCATGGCTGAAGCACCTTGCTGTCCCCCTCCCCCATCTCAGGGAACAGAGAAAGGGCAGCTCTTGCCCACTCAGCTGCAGATTAGTACCTGAGGCTATGGGTGACTTTCTTGTCCAGCCTGAGCAATATTGGACAGGAATTATTTTCTTCCCTCCTGCCTCCACCTTCTGCTCAAATTGCTGGGCTCCTAGCAGAACCAAAGTCTGGGGACCCAAACCCTCTAATCTCAGTCTGGGGATCTTAGAGTGGCAAAGAATGAGGGAGGTGGGAAATGAGGTCATAGGCAGAGTGGGCAAGGGCAGAGCTGGAGATAAAGTAGTTTGCCAATGATCTGGAGGAGAGAGCCCTTGACTTGGATCTTGGAGAGCAGGAATGAAGACTACAGCAAGAAGGATTTATTTATGTTCTGTGCCTCAGTTTGCCAATCCCTACAACAGACCCAGAAATCCTTTACTCGCCAGAATGCTGTGAAAGGGAAAAAAAAAGGAAATCATGGTGGCATGCTTTGGAAAAAATAAGAAGCCATTCACAAATATGAGATGTCAGTACCGTTATTAATGCTACTAATACTAAGCTGAGAAGACAACAGAGGGCTCCCAGATCCCCTTCTAAAGAGACCCAATCCTCTAATAACGCACCCTTCCATTCATATAGCATTTTATATTCGCCAAGCACTTTCAAGCTCAGTATATCAATGGATCCTTAGAACCACCTTGTGAGTGGGGAGGATTATTATCATCCCTAGTCGAGGAAACTGAGGCCTAGAGACTACACCAGGGTCCTGAACAACTTAATAGGTATCCATCTAGGGATGCCTGCCTCCTGAATGTCCCCCAAATAAGACACTCCACCTCTTGGCTCTGGGAATTCTCTCTAGCTGTCCCCCATACTTGAAATCTTTTCCCTCCTCCACTCTAACTGCTAACCTTTCTGATCTCCCTGGTTTCCCTTTAGTCCCAACTAAAATCTCAGTTCTTAAAGGGAGTTTTCCCTAACCCTTCTGAATTCCAGTATCTTCCTTTTGTTAGTTATTTCCTTTTTACCCTTTATCTTGCTTTGTATGTATTTGTCTGCATGTATCTTTCTCTATTAGATAGTAAGCTCCTTGTGGGGTGGGACTATGTTTTGTCTCTATTTAGGTCTCCAGAATTTTCTCTTAAGTAGGGGCTTAATAAATGTTTATTGATTGATTGATTGATTAACTCAAGCTACTGTTTCCAAACTAGCTTTCTTTCCATTCATTCCTGAGCTCCCATTTCCTTTGTTTCTCCTTCAGAAATGAAAAAAACTCCTCTATTAAAACAGTCCAAACTTCAGGCATCCCCTGTTGCTTCAGTCTCCAGTTAAGAGATTACTGCAATAGTCCAATCAAGAGGTGGTGAGTTCTTGAATTGAGGTGATGACCATATGAGGAGAAGGAAAGAGGTACATTAGGGAGATGCTGTAAATGTAAAAATGAGAAATTGGTTTTTTGGTGAGGCAATGGTAGTTTAGCGATTTTCCCAGGGCTATATAGCTAGTCCTTGTCAAATGTCTGAGGCAGGATTTGAACTCAGGTCCTTCTGACTCCAGGGTCTGGCTGTACCACTTTGCTGCCCATGGAAATGACAAGACTTAACAACTGATTGAATATGTAAGATAAGTAAAAATAAGGAGTCAGCCATAATATTCAGATTTTAGAGGTAGATTATAAGGGATGGCTCTTTTGGGAGGAAGGGGTAAGGAGCAATATTTTAGGAAATACGATTGATGCTAAAAATGACAACAAAAATGCATTTTTTAAATTCTGAGATGAGAATAATAAAATGGAATACTATAATGTGCTCTGAATTTGGCTCAACTCTTATCTGCTTTGGGATTCTCTAGGGTTACCTTATCTTATCCTTCAGCCTCCAAAGGGCTAAGGAAGGAGAGATCATAAAAGGCCTGCTTCAGCTGAACCTTCTAGCCCAAGAACCTGTAGTCCCTATGGTTTAGGTCATTGCTCACATCACTACCTGTGTGGCCTTGAGCAAGCACTTCTGTTTCCTCTAGTCTAGTTCTCTTGTCTAGAAAATGAGGAGATTGGACTAGTCCAGAGAGGCCCACAAACCTCTCAGAGTGCAGCTCAAACCGGATGAAGATGCAGTTGGGAAATGTTTAACAAAATAAATAAAAACACAATAAAACATAGGTTGTCGTGATTTGCAGTTTTCTAAGTCAATACGCAATTACAGAGATGCTTTTCTGTTAGTGTTTGTGACCAGTGGTCCCAATGATTTCTAGGGTCCCTTCCAGTTCTAAATACTATGGTTCCAATAAAACGAAACTGACTCTTATGCAATTATAATAACGATTCTTGGCCCTAGAGAAGAGATAATGAAAGGGAGAAGAGGGCGACTATGGGTGTGAAATGTTGCATATACTGTCAGATGTGTTAGACAGATAAATTGGGGTTTTTTCCAACTGTTTTTTTCTTTATTCCAAAGGAACAGAGAAATGACAATGAAATAAAAACAAAAGGCTTCTCTGAAACTTCTGCAGTTCTGTAATCCTCTGGTGGTGGAAAGGGAACAGGTAGCAGGAACTCAATGTCCATTTGGAAGAGGTAAGGAATTTCTTCACACAGAAACAGGTCTCCTTTCTTGATGTCTCCTTTCCCAGTCTACTGAAGCTGGAACAGTTGCAGAAAGGGAGAGTCCCACTGTGGACACTGAGTTTGAGGTGTAAGCATTGAGGTAAAGCTTCTTGAGTCATCCCATTCCTAAACAAGAGCCAGAGCCTTGTCTCCTGAACACTGCCCTATAACCTGGTCTCCTAGAGACAGGTTTGAATTAAAAAAGCCTAGCTAGGCAGCAAGGCTATAAAGAAAGGGAAGAGAAACTAGAGGGCCCATCTCCAAGAGTCTGAGCCTCCTTAACTGACCGTCATGAGGCTCTCTTGAAGGGTCACTCATCCAGTGCTTAGTGAACAACTATGAATTCTGGTGAAAAGCCCTTTGGACTGAGCGATCTGGGTTCTAATCCTGAATCTATCACTAACAGCTATATGGCTATTCTATTTTATCATTTGTAAAGCAGATAATAATACCTGTGTGGAGTAGATGGCATCATCAGAGCTCACATTTATGTGGCATTTGAAACATAAGTGTCGTCCTCATAACAACCCTCTGAGGTAGGCAGCATGTTTATTGTTATTCCCATTTTATGGATGGGAAAACTGATCTCAGAGATGATTTCTCCAAGATTAGTTGTCTCATATGTGGGAGAGCCTGGATATGATCCTAGGACTTTGTAGGGCCCTGGTCAGGATGTTTTCCTCTGGGACTGGGCAAGTTAAAGTTGCTCTAGAAATATGAGGCAGGATTATTGAAATCTCTTCCCTTCCTCTGCCCCTAGTTGCTCTTAACTTCCAAATGAGTCTGCCTTGAAATTGTCTGGCTCTGGGCCACACATGGCCAGTCCTGGTGATTGCAATCTAATGTTTGCCCATCTGATAATTGAGCAAATAGCAAAGAGTCCCCTCTGCCCCTTGGAAATGGAAACATCTGAGCCTACTGGCCCAGGGAGCAGGCAAGGGAGGGGTCTGGGGGACAAAGGAAACCCAAAACCTCTCCCCAAGCCAGAGTGAAGGGGTTGGCACCTGGGCTTAAGGTCTTCTGGGGAAGGTAGGGAACCTTGGGAACACTCTAGGCCTCCTGGACCTTGAGGCAAGACCCTGTAACCTGATGCCCTCAGCATCCCCTCCCAAGAACTTTCTGGTGTCATTGCCACCAACTTCTGAAGCTTGCCCTTGACCTTGGGCTCTCTCCTTGTTTCTGTCTTGGTACTAGATCTGAATAGTTCATTGCAGCTCAAAGCCTTGTTCTCATTCGGAGATTCTGAGGCTGGAGGTTAGCATCACACAATTTTCATAAACTACACAAAAGCCTCTTGGAGCTCATCTCTAGTCCACAGAGGAAGAAAACAGAGACCAGAGAAGGGCAGAGATTTGTCCAATGTTATTCATTCAGCAGCAGGTACCCAGACAGTCTCAGTCACAGTTCCCGGGGCCAATCATTCAACCAACAACCCTTTATCAAGTCTTAACTATGTGGCAAGCTGGACCACTTATTGTTCCAGGTCCTGGGAATACATGGCAAGAGAAAAAAAATCACCCACCTACATGAGGTTTAAATTTTAATGGGAGGGGCGGCTAGGTGGCACAGTGGATAAAGCACCAGCCCTGGAGTCAGGAGTACCTGGGTTCAAATCTGGTCTCAGACACTTAATAATCACCTAGCTGTATGGCCTTGGGCAAGCCATTTAACCCCATTTGCCTTGCAAAAACCTAAAAAAAAAATTTTAATGGGAGAGACCACAAATAAATACAAACAAGAAATGTATTCATGAAAAGATTAGCAGCTTGGGGGGGGGCAGGGTAGAGAGGTGGGAAGTGTTGCCAGGACATCAATGAGATAATTTAGGTTCTGATGCACTCTTAGGACATCTAATAACTAGATATCCTACCCCACTGAACCTTCACTCTTCTCAAACATAGCCCCATTTTTCTCATGAGATGTGGTAATCTCCACAGCTGTCACTTCAGAAGAGGTTACCCAGAGGAAGGGCCTCTACTCTGATCAGACGCATCCAGACAACTATGTTGAATGATGGGTCCCACATTCTAGGAAGGTCATTGGCAAACTGGATGGACGGGATACCAAAGACAATAAAAGAAGATGGTGGGAGCACTGGAATCCAAGCTGAATTAGGATATTTGTTAACCTAGAAAATAGAATCCTGGGATTTCCAATTAGAGGATCTCAGTGTTCAGGTAGTCCCTCCCACTCTTTTTTATAGATGAAGAAAATGAGAACCAAAGAGGCTAAGACTTTTAGCCAGGGTAACTCAGGTCATGAATAGCAGAACCAGGTTTCTGATTATAAATGGAATATTCATTATGCAGAACACAGAGACAATAGAGTGCTAGATTTGATACTAGGAAGAGCTGAGTTCAAATCCTGTGTCTACCATTACCTGGGTGACCTTGGGCACATTATTTAACAACTTCCTGCTGCATCTATTAAAATGAGGGGGTTGGGCTATGTGGCCTCAATGATCCCTTCTAACACTAATCTTATCATTCCTCATAATGCATCATGATATTACATGTCTTAAGATAATCTCTAATTCCTTTGGTGGATAGCATGGACATTTTGTTCTTCCCAATTTTGGAGCTACCCAGAGCCAGTCATTCTGTATTTTTACTGTGATCCTGTGATTTGGGGACAGAGCCAGCTGTCTATCACACAATTCTCCTCCCCTGCCTTTGCTCTCCACCTGGGGCTATCACTCTCTGCTTGGTTTTGCAAGCCCTACATTCATCAGTCATCTTTCAACAGTCTGGGCCGGCAAAAAAAAAAAAAAAAAAATTGAGCTCCAAAGAGCTTTGATTTGTTCCCCGGGCAGATGGAAGGCTTTGACCAGGAGGGCAGCTAGGAGACACACAGCCTCCTTCTTCATTAGGTTAGCCAGAGTGCAGACGTCTAATAGTGTTAAGAGCAGAAGGGGCCCTAGGGATGGAATGAATGTGAAATGATGCAGAGGTGCTGGAAGGTTGAGTCCATTCAAGCAATGTTAAAAGGACACTTGCAGATACTTTGTAATAATAATAAAAAAAGACAAAGAAAAAAGACCCAAAAAAATCTGGTTTGCTAGTTCTCTTTCTGAGCAAAATATATATACATATATCCATTATATATATATATATATATATAGAGAGAGAGAGAGAGAGAGAGAGAGAGAGAGAGAGATGCCCTGAATCATAGGATCCCCAATGGTCTCTGAGCAGCCAAGTGGGGTAAAAAGAGTCCTAGTTTCTGAGTCAGAAGAGCTGGGTTCAAGTTCAAGCTATACTGGACACAGAACCAGACACTTAGTCTTTGGGATCCTTATCTCCTCACCTGCAAAATGAGGGATTTGGATATCAGGGCTTCTTACCCTGGGTTCCATGGGCCTCTGGTCCAAGAAATCCAGAGATTTCAAAAGATCAGTAAACATGAAAAGAAAAAAAATCATCCCTTTCTTCCATTAACCTCTAATTAAAATCCAACATTTCCTTTAATTATTCATAAGCATTATTCTGAGAAGGGCATCCATAGGCTTCACCAGACACTGAAAAGGGGGTCCAGGACACATGAAGAGGTTAAGAACCCTAGATTAAAGGATCATGGCTCTAGATTTGGAAAGGATTTCAAAGATCATCCAGTCCAAAACCTTTCTTTTACAAATGAGGCAGTTGAGACCCATGGAGATTAAATTACTTGTTCAAGGTCATGCAAGTAAACTAAGAGAGAAGATTTCAACCTGGGTCCAATATTTCTGGAAGCAGTAATTTTTCCCCTGAAGTGCAATAAGGTGCCTTCCAACTCTGGAATGGGTGGGTGGATGGATAAATGGATGGATGGGTGGATGGATGGATGGATGGATGGATGGATGGATGGATGGATGGATGATGGATAGATGAATGGATAGCTGGGTGGGTGGATGAATGGATGGGTGGGTGGGTGGATAAGCTCATAGGTGGATGGAAAAGTGAAACTATAGTTTCATTGGTATGGGGAATTCCCAGTAAGGAAACTCTATTAATGCAGAACTATACCTTCTTTGCAATTTACAGTCATAGTTTCTTGGGGTATGTAGAGGTTATGAGATTAGTCTGGGATCTTTCTGTTTCAAAGATTTGAAATCAACTCTTCCTAACTTTGTGGTTAGCCCTCATACTATGCAGTCTTGTGTGTGTAAGTGCATCTGTATGCTTTGTATGTGTGCATGTGTGTGTGTGTGTGTGTGTTCCATAGTCAATAAGTCACAATGAGGGTTGGGGCATATTTTCCTAGGCACTCGTTTGAAGTAGAGACCTCCAGGAAGGTAACAGAGTGGGATGGGAAAGGAGGGAAACAGGATTCTACTTGCCTCAGTAAGAAACCTACTCTTTTTTCCATGATGTCTTGTTCAGGTTAAGCCTAGGGTGAAGGAAACAGGGTCTGGTTGATGGCCAGTACCACGACTGGTAGAGTCCACTAATGGTAGTACTAGTAATTTATAAAGTTTTTAACATTTCCTTCTTACCCATGCTAAGAACTATTCCCCTTCTAATCTCCATGCCTCCCAACTTTTTCCCTTTCCCTGTAGGTAATGGGGTACACTGCTTATCAAACAGATTTAGACCTAGAACAGAATCTTAATGGTACATTAGTTCAAGTGGCTTATTTTACAGATTAGTAAACTGAAGAGTAGTAAGGTTAATCATCATTATCATGGCTTTCCAGAATTCATGGTACTTCCATATACCTCAACCAATTGGAAAGGGAAGGCTCATCTTTCTCATGAAGGCAAAACCCTTCATATTCTTTCTCTTTTCTCAATTTATCACAGCTCTAATCCTGAAGACCTTTTTGGACTCTCTAATCCTCCATGTCTCCTATTTATGATCCTCATGGATTGGGAGGAAATTTTTATTTTGCCCTCAAAGGTGGTAAGTAGCCTCATACAGGTGGTAAGTAGCACAGTTAGTGGCATATAGTAGGTACCTAATACATGTTTATTGAATGACTGGCAGATCTGAGGGTGGGACCTAGTTAAAGTTACATGAACTAAAAACATTGATATAGACACAATAGAGTTCATGACTGATGGGCATTAATGACTGGCAAGAAGACAGAATACCAGAGCAAGCCAAACAAATAGTTAAAAGGTCTCAATCTTCAAATGGAAAAAAAAGTATCACCCTTAAAGTATATTATAACTATAAGCTAATCTCATTATGATTCATACAACTCTCATTCAGCAAGCATTTATTGAGTACCTACTGCATTTACTATATTTATTAGATAATAGAAATGTCAACAACCCTCCTAATGAAGACATTATCTGTATCTTAACATGGTTGAACTTGCCTCTACAGCTGGGAGGTGACAAGCAACAGGACAAAGAGCTTTAGGTCTCAAGATAGGACCTGAGACCAGAGCCCACATCCCATCTTTAATTTATTTCCCCTTCTAGGATCTCAGCTTCCTCGTTCCTCGAATGAAGGGCTATTGTAAGGTATCTGTCAACTCTAGGGCTTCTAAGCCTACTGGGTGCTCTCCAAACTTACGCCCAGTTAGGTTTAGTGAGAGGAGGTTCGGCACAGTGGAAAGTGAATTGGCTTTTAGGTCAGAACCTCTGGGTTCAAATCCAACTTCAGTCACCTACAATTCATGTGACTTTGGACTAGTCACTTAAGTTCTCCACCTCATCTGTAGAACAAGTAGGTAGGATTGGATAAGCTTTGGGCACCTTTTGGCTCTAAATCTACAGCCCTGGGGTTTAAGTTCACACAGGAGAGCTAGCACCAGAACCCAGATTCTATACTTCAGGTCTGTTACTCTTATCACTAATGAGCTACAAAGCTTTCAACAAACATCAGTCTTGGCATGATCCCTGTTTTACAGGTTGGGAAACTGAGGTTCAAACAGGTTTATTCATAGCCCTTGCTAATAATTCTTCCCTTACTATAACGCTGGTCTCCGCTCTGACTCAAGTCAGAACATAGGAAAATATAGGTGATAGCAATAATTGAATCCTTTGGAGAAAAAGTATGAACAGTCATTGTGTAGACAGTTAATCAGTTCTGGAGGTGGTATGAGGGTGCTCCCCTTTCAGGGGATCCAAAACACTTCCTAAATCCATAGCGCTAACCTTGGCTCATCAGCCAATATGGTGCCCTGTATAAAGAGCTCCTCTCTCTGACTCTGAGACTAGCCACTGCACTGGGATGGATTGGTGCTGAGTTCATCACCCACTTTCTCCCCCTTATGATCAGATTCGCCCACTTGGGAACCAACCAGAGCCAGAGATGTCAGTCTTGGTCAAGAACAGAACAAGGTTAAATGATGCATATGGTAATGGGATCAAAGACCGTACCTTATGAAGTATAGCATTTGAGCTTACCAAACTCCCTAGCAGCCCACTAGTGAGACAGATATACAGTGTGGGAGCAGGCTTTTCTATGGCCAGAACAGTGTACTTGGAAACAAGATCTAAACTGGAAGAGATGTTAGGGATCACCTAATCCAGACCCTCACCTTTCCATCTCATTTTTGAGAAGAGGAAATTTAAGTGACTTGTTCAAAGTCAGCAAGATAGTAAATGAGAGAACCAGGATTGGAACTTAGAATCTGTGGTTTCAAGTTTCTCACTTTTTCTTATTATACTGCAATAGCCTGGACTACTCATTTCTGGTGCTTTGATAAGCCATAAACAGATTTCCTTCAATGGCCATCTCAATTCCTCCATCACAAAAGTTTTCCTGTGACTTCAAAAATTCAGGAGGCAACATAAAGTAAGGTGGTATGGTTGGAATTGTGAAGCCCTGGGAAGCAATCCTGATAATCCCAGTTCCAGCCTAAATTTGCTACTTTTGTGGGATCCACAGGAAGTCACTGGCTTATCTGAGCCTCAGTTTCTCCATAAGGATGTCATTAAACTTTTACTACCTTATAGAGATGCAGGGGAATGACAAGAAATAACATGTGAAAATACTATATAAGTATGAACTTTAATTCACCTGTTTGGAGATTCTTGGTATCAAGAAATAGGTCTTTGCTTTTCATGAAGGCACGTCCCACATCCCAAAAGTTAAAATATGTGGGTGGGTTTTGGTTTGGCCTCAAGTCACATTCTGACAGTTACTCAGGTCTCAGTCCCTATGAGTAAAAAAATCCTGCTATAACAGACAGAGCAGATCATAGAGTGAGACAAATTTAGAAGTGACTGAGGTCTCAGTTGTAATGGAATGAATCCTGGATTATCACAGAGGGGACCCAGGTTCTAACTCTCACTTTGTCACTGACCAGCTTGTTGAGAAAGGAATTTGGGGGGGCAAATTAACTAACTTCTTAGGGTTTCCTTTCCAGAGTGTGTGTGCACAAATGTATGGATAGGAGATAGATAGATGATAGACCAGACAGATGATATGATAGATAGGCCAATAGATGATAAGATAGACAGATGATAAATAGATAGATAGATAGATGCATAGATGGATAGATAAATGATAGATGAATCTTCCTGAGTTCAAATCCAGTCTCAAGCACTTGGTTGCTGTGTCTGACCCTGGGCAAGACACTTAATCCTGTTTGCCTCAGTTTCCTCATCTGTAATGTGAACTGGAGAAGAAAAGTGCTAACTACTCCAGTAACTTTGTCAAAAATAACTTTGCCAAGAGAAAGGGATTGAATCATGACTGAAAGACAATAAACACACATGTTCACATGTATACATATTTCTATGCACATATGTAACTATATGTTTGATTGATGTTTACCCTTTATCCTCAAAGAAGGCCATGACATCAGGGAGGTGATGTCATGACAAGCATGTGAATTGAATCTGAGTGACGGGATGCTGTGCTGAGTCACCAACCTCACTTTCTCCTCCAGAGTCATTGGAATCCAATGACTAGATTTGAATCAGGATGTCTGGAGGTGGTCCTGGATGTGAGGCAATCGTGGTTAAATGACTTGCCCAAGGTCACACAGCAAGTGAATATCAAGTGTCTGAGTCTGGATTTGAATTCCCATCTTCCTGACTCCAAGGCCAGCGCTCTGTCCACCGCACCACCTAACTGTCCTAACTATATGTATACACTGGTATATATGCATGTATGCTCACATGTTTATGTATATTTTTTCCTCAAGTAGGTTGGGTGTAGGGAGCCAGGGTAGAGATTACCCTCATTGCTAATGAAGAAATTGGGACTCAGGTGTCATGCCCAAGGTCTCACAGCAAAACCAAGAAGAAGTCCTAGGTCTTCTGACTCCAAGACTTAGGATCCACTGAACCATGCTGCCTTGCTAAAGGTTTCATTGACTCCATTTCTGAATCTCTGGACCCTTGCTTGAGGTGAACATTCTACTTTTGTCTCTTTAACTCTTACCCTATTTCTTTTTTGGGGGGGAGGGGGGACAAATTTCTGAGGTTGGATTCTAATTCCTGTCCTCCTGACTCCAAGGCCAGTGCTCTATCCACTGCACTACCCTGCCTCAGAGGCTATAATAGTTTATCATCAAATTCCAAGTTAAAAGAAGCCAGGGAATCCTTTTCTTTGCTATTAACCCATTATTTGACCCTGAACAAGATAATTCCATTTGAGTCTTGATTTCTGTCCTATAAAGTACAAAAATTGAACTAGAAGATTTCTAGGGTCCCCTTCCCTCTGCCCTGACCCTCTATATTTTCTCTTCAAAGGACCATCTCAACTTTATGACATCAGAGTGGATAGAACATTGAGCTTGGGCTCAGAAAGAACCAGGCTCCATTTTTACCCAAGGCCAAAGGTTAATGAGTGGTCTGACTTCTCAGAGCTCCAGTCTCCTCCTCATGTAAAAGGGAGATGATAACAGAGTATTTACCTCCAGCATAGGAATGAGGCTTGGAGGGGGTCACGCAGACCTTAAAGTGGTAGTGAAATGTCAGATATAATTATGAAGGGCCCTTGGAGCTCTAATGTTCTATGCCCTGAGATCCCTTTTTTGTGTGTTTAAGAATATCTCCTAACATTCTCTAAATAATAGCTTCTCCAAGCAGCACCCCCATATATAAACACACATGTGTATGCACACACACACACACACACACACACACACACACACATACCTCAGTTTTGCCTTTCCCTCTACCCTCTCCAATCCTTGACACAGATTCTCTTTGATAGAAAGGAGAAAATGGCCAACTTTCCATATTATACAAGGAAAGCTCTCTCTCTCTCTCTCTCTCTCTCTCTCTGGGAAGGAGGTGATAATGAAGCCAATTATAGCAGACCTCTTCTGGCAAAGTGTGGGACTCTAATACCCACTTTGGGGAGTTGTCTCTTCATCCCTGGTTCCCTTGCTACAACCTCCTCCTTCTGTCCTTTTTTTTTAACCTAACATGACCATACTAATAGCATGAGATGATGTTACCAAATGTAATGATTCATAGCAGCTGCCAGGCCCCCCATGCTCCCTTTACTCAAGGGATCAGAAATAGGGCAAGGAAAGAGTGGAGGGTAGAAGTGATCTGGGTGTGGGGATGGTGACCTAGCATTTATTCCTGGGTCCATAGATTAGAGAGATAGATATAGATAGATATAGATATAGATAGCATATACATGGATATATTTATATGGGGTAGCTAAGTAAGTGCATATGGCTTGGCCATGTTTGTATGGCATGCATAGGCTCATTCCTAGGTCTATCTGGAAGTATGAATACATATTGGTGTTGCAAACATAAACTATGCATGTGTATCTACATATCCATCTGTAGGAATTCATATGCATCTTGGGTATATAGACAAAGAAGGAAGGAAGGAGGGAGGGAGGGAGGGAAGGAAGGAAAGAAGGAAGGAAGAGAGGGAGGGAGGGGGTAAGAAAAGAGGGAGAGAGAGGGAGAGGGAAGGAAAGAAAGAAGGTTGGGAAGGATGGAGTCTGGGAGGGAGGAGGAAAGGAGAAAAGAAAGGAGAGAGGAAGAAAAAGGAAGAAAAAAGGAGGGACAAAGAAAAAGAACAAAATCCTTGTTAAATACCCACCATGTGAAAGGCGTGGTGTTCAGTACTTTAGAGGCATTATCCCATTTGATTCTCTCCACAGTCCTGGGAGGGAGGTGTTGTTCTTATCCCCATTTGCAGTTGAGGAAACTGAGGCAGGCAAAAATTACCCAACTAGTGACTCCAAAGGGTACTACAACCCTAGACCAGGGTAATATAGCTAGAAAGTGTCTGCAGCAAGATTTGAACTCAAGTCTTTCTGACTCCAAGCCTGGTTCTCTTTCCAAAGCATGCCCTACTGCCTCACATTCATACACATGAACCTGCATTGGGATCCTTTCAATGTCTGCATATCCATTTATGTGCTTATACACACATGTAGAAGTTTGCATTGGTATCCAGGCTCAAACAAACAAAACAGAGAGATGTTTCTATTCATGCCAGAGTTGAACGTTTACTTGGGATCCTAGAATTTGCAAGTCATCCCCCTCTTTCTACAGGTGGGGAAACTGAAGCTGAGGGGGTTGAGGGACTTGCTCAACATTGACTAGTTAGTGATGAGCAGAGTCCACAGCCTCAGGGTTCTGGATTTGGCTTCTGTGGACAAGTCGTAACCAGTGCCATTGACCCAACTGGAGACAGGAGAAAATTAAGAACTTGACTGGGAATGGAAAAAGGCTCAGCTGATTGCAAAGTCTGAGATTTGGGTTGGTGGTAACAGAAGAATAAGGAAAGCACAGGGAGGGTCCCAGTTCCTCAGTACCCCAAGATCTCCAACCAGAAGGGAGTCTCCAGCCTGGCCTCTCTCCTGCAATCAGCCTCTACTCCATCTTTTGTTAATAATAACAAAGAGGAGAGGAAAGCTCATGATAAACACCTGAAACTCAATCAGGAGCCTTTGTAGGAAACTAAACAGAGATTCTTAAATCTTTTTTCATGAGGCCATACCTGTTTGAGCAGACTGTGAATCTGTCTGGTATCCAGTTGTATGTAGGTAGAATGGAGAGTCAAGGAGATGACAATGAAGCATGAGGTGTGTCTGTGTGTGTCTGTGTATGTGCATGTTTCTGAGAGGAGTTACACAAGATTGTAAAAACCATACACTTTAAAATATACTATAAATAATACATTTTCCCCAGTAATATAAAGAGAAGGGCTTTTCCATCATCTATAAGTTTAGAGAATTTAGATGAAAATGCTATGAAAATATGCCTTAGGTAGAGTCTGGAAAGTCTAAAGCCTTGCCTCAACAAGCAAAAGATTATCTTGGAATGGGAGCTGGGAAGAGGAAAGGATAAAGGCAATGTCAACTATGACTCTAGGATTTATACCCTGAGTCCCTTCAATGCAGAGATTTGGGGGGAGTCATTATCAGAACTGTAACTTTATCTCCAGGGGCTGAGGTCATTGCCCTCTCCTTGCCCAAGAGAAAGCAGAGCATATTGGAAAACAATCAGTGGTCAGAAAATCAGGAGACTCAAGTCCTGATGTTAACATTGCTTTTGTGGCCATAATGAGGTCACTTTACCATTCTAATTTTCTTTTTCTACTTCTCTGCAGCAGGAGTGACAGGAAGAGTATTGATCACAGGGAAGAGAAAGCTAGTCTCAAAGTATGCTCATCATAAACACTTGATTGATTGGTTGGTTGATAAAATAAAGAAATATGAATTTAGACTGATTCCAAACTAGTTGAATGGATGAACCCAAAGAGTAGGTATCCATAGTTCAGTGTCAACATGGGAAATTCCAGTAGAGTGCCTCAGGGAACTCGAATTGGTTCAATGCTCTTTCATATTTTTATCAAAGACTTGGCTAAAAGCACAAATGGCTTCCTTATCTAATTACCAGATGACTTAAACTGGAAAGACTAGCTAAGATGGTGAATGAGAGAATCAGTTTGCAAGAAGCTCTCAACAAGCTAGAATTCTGTTTCGATTTTAAAAGAATGAAATTTTAGAAATAAATATAAAGTTTTATAAAAATTCATCTGCAATATACAAGTTGGGGGAGACATGACTTGACAGCAGTTCATCTGAAAAGAACTGAAGGCTTTGAAGAGCCGTAAGTCATGGATGATTCAGTACCCCCAAAATGAATATGATCACAGAGCAAAATTTTAAAAAATCAGTTTCTGGACTGGAGGAGAGAAGATTCAGAAAGCTTCTGATAACTGCCTTTGAGTATGTGGAGGTCTTTCCGATGGAATAAGAATTAGGTTTGTTTTGTTTGAGGCCCGAAGGAAGAACTAGATTGAAGACATGAAAGACTCCAAAGGGGCAAATATGAGGAAATATTAGACTTGATATGAGGAAAACTTCCTAACAATTATAGGTACCCAGAAGGGAAATGGGCTGCTTCAGAATGGAGTGGGCTTTGATTGAAGGTCTCTAAGCAAAGGTCTCTAAGCAAAGACTGAATGATTGTCCCACCTTGATGTTCAGAGCTAATGCTCAGATTTGAGCTTCCCCAGATACCTCTTCTAAGTCCCAGAATCTGGGAGTCTGTGACCTCTCAGAGGTTCTGTTCAACTGCATAGATTTTTGAAAGACAGTGTCACCTCCATGTCACTTTGAAATGTCAGAAAAGACTGTTAGTAAAATATTCTTAAAAGATCCTGGGATAAAGTGGGAAGTGGAAGAATGGCTTTCCTTCCTTACAATGGCAAATATCCCCCTATCAAAGTTGCCAGGGGTGATTCACTCTGATTGGACAGATCAGTTCTCCCAGGTCAGCTTTCCCATAACTACTTTGGCTGGCCTGCCTGGGCCTCCTTGATTCATCTCTCTGCTGTTGTACCCCTATGACCAGCTGCACAGTAAATGGAGCTGCCCCGGGGCCCAAGCAAACTTTGTAAGAAGGTCAAAGGCTGGGAGTGTTCAGGGAGAGAAGAAGAAATTGGCAGACCAATCACACACTGCCATCTTCCAGTCCTGATGGTGCCCCTGGTCCATTACTCAGAGAACCTGTTGTTTTTCCCATGTGTACCCAAACCCTGATTAGCCCTGCTCCGTTTGCCTCCTCCAGGGTCCTTGGCAGGCGGCTAGCACCTGGTGGCAATTCTCCCCATATTCTCTGGTGAGACGGGTCCTGATTTTTCATCCCCTCTTTGCAGATGGAGAAAGCAAGAGATAAATTGAGTTCATCCGTCACAAAGCTGGCTGCTGGCAGAAACAGGCGAGAGGAAAATAGTCGTGCACCTGAGGAGCTAACTCTAAGAGTGGGAAGAAAGGAACTCTGGGTGAGGAGAAATGGAAAGCAGGGAGTAAAGGTAGTGGGGCATTTGAGTGACCGGAAATCCCATCTCCATAACCACCAGTTGCTTTAATGAAAACTTGGAAAATATAACTGGAAAGAACTTCAAGACACCACCGAGAAAAATGTTTCCTCTTACATAAAGGGATTAATCAACAACCATTGATGAGTCAATTACTACGCTAAACTCTGAGAATACTCACAAAAATTGTAAAACACAGTTCCTGCCTTCAAGCAACTTCTGCTCTAATAGAGGAGACAACATGTCCATAAATCAGTAATCTACTGAGTAGAAGGGAGGCAGTCTTAGAGGGGAGGGTACTGATAACTAGGTGAACAAGGAAAGGCTTCAATGAACTAGGGATTTGAAAAGGTGGAAGTGAGGAAGAGCAGTAGTCTAGAAATGGTGAACATCGAGTGTAAATGCATAGAGATCAGGGTTGGAATATTGTATGAGAAAAGTCAAGTTTGGACTGTCAGACCAGGAGTAAATATTGGAAAGGTAGAATTTCATTCTGGGGTTGAGCTAAGAGGTTGGGAAAACTAAGAGCTAAGCTCATAGATTGACAGCCAGAAGGGACATTAGAATTCATCTAGCCCAACCTCCTCATTTTCCCAATTTTGACTTGGGAAGGTGAGGGAGCACTGTTGCTCAGTTTTCTGATCTTGTTAGTAATGAGCACTGAACCCGCCAAACTCACCCCAACAGTTAGTTATGTGTCCTTTCCAATATGGAAGGTTTCTCTGGGGAAACAAACTCTTTGTGGCTCTCAAAGAGCTAACTAGCTCTATCCTTTAATTATTTAAAGATGACAGTGCTTACCTTGTTAGTTGAAGGGTGAAATGTGTATGGGGATTTATGGAATAAGACTCATATGTCTCACAGTACCTTCACCCACTAGGAAACTCTACTTCCTTCCATTCTTGCTGTGTTGCAATAATAATTTAATCACGTGAACTTGGCATAATGGCGATGAGCATACAAGTGTGGTTAACTGTGTATTGTTCTTCATTCAAAACCACAGAATCAACAAGAAAAAAAAAATAAACCACTGTGCAGGTATTGTGCCTGAGGCACCTCCCAATCTTAAGCACTTGAGAATCAGTATTTAGACCTCTTCTGAACCCAGGAGCTCTTGAAATACAGTTCAGATTCAAAGGAACTCAATGGTTCACAGAATGTGCTAAATAGCATACCTTCCCCTTTTCTATGATGCCACCTCATAGGGCCAACACAGATAGACAGAGATAGGATTAAAGGCAGGCAGGGAGAAATCATTTATTTATTAAGCACCTACCATGTGACAAGTACAATGCTGAGTGCTTTAAAAATATTGTCTCCTTTGACCTATTCAACAAGCCTAAGAATAGGGGTTCTCCCCATATTACAATTGAGGAAACTGAGACAGAAATTAAGTGACTTGCCCAAGATCATACAGGTAATAAGTTTCTGAGGTAGTGTCAGGTCTTCCTAACTCTAAATTAGAGGTCAGATGATTAAGTGTCTGAGGTAGAATTTTAACTCAGTACATCCCAATTCTGGACCCAGCTAACATCATAATGCCTAGAGCTGGACCTGGAGTCAGGAAAGACTCATTTTCCTGAGTTCAAAATCAGCCTCAGATGCTTACGGTCTGTGTGATCTTGGGCAAGTCACTTAACTTCTATCTGCCTCAGTTTCCTCATCTGTCAAATGAGCTGGAGAAGAAAATAGCAAACCACTCCAGTATCTTTGCCAAGAAATCTCCAAATGGAGACACAAAGAATTGGACACAAGTGAAAAACAATTGAACAATAATAAATTCCTAACTCTAGGTCCAGCACTCTATCTACTGTACCATCTAGCTCCCAATAGATAGATAGATAGAGATAGAGAGAGAGAGAGAGAGAGAGAGAGAGAGAGAGAGAGAGAAAGATGCCCTCATGGAGTTTCCATCTAATGGGCAATGCCCATGCACAAAGACGTTTTAGAAAGGAGAGAGTACCTACATTGGGGAACAAAAAGGAGACTTTAGAAAGTCATAGGGATGGCTAGGTGGCGTAGTGGATAAAGCACCGGCCCTGGAGTCAAGAGTACCTGGGTTCAAATCCGGTCTCAGACACTTAATAATGACCTAGCTGTGTGGCCTTGGGCAAGCCACTTAACCCCGTTTGCCTTGCAAAAACCTAAAAAAAAAAAAAAGTCATAGAAGCCTTGTTGAACTCAAATTTTTCCCCTTCAGTAGAGAAATAATTCCACACACATGGCTCTAGCACCAGATTCCATTCTTTGAAAAGTAAGACACACCCCCACCCACAAACCCCTTCTTTCTGCTTTCCCCAAGTGGATATTGAAACATTTGTGTGATGGGGACACTATAACAAGACACAATGACATCTTTCCCTTGAGTTTCTTGAGGTTGTACATAACCATTCAAAGATGTGTGAGCCCAAGATGGGACTTTGCCCTGAGGAATGCATAGTAACCAAGCCCAGAAATGCTCTAGGTCAGCTTGTCCCATGATTGCTAACATACTGACACAGGACCTGTAGAGTCACCAAATGGCCAAGCTGGAAAGAGCCTCAATAATCATGCAGTCAGAAGATCATAAAATCAGAACTAGAAAAGACCTTAGAGGTCAAATAGTACAACTCCATTTTACAGATAGGGAAACTGAGGCACAGAGAAGTGAAGAAATTTTTTTTCAAAGTGACATAGGTTGGAATTTAACTCTAAATTCAGCATTCTTTCTATTACAGCAGACCACCTTTAAAAAGAGTTACATATCCCAGAGACATCCAAAAAAGAGAAAAAAAGACCTATTTGTACAAAAATATTTATAGCAACTCTTTTTGTGATGGCTAAGAAATAGAAATCAAAGGGATGCCCATCATTTGGGGAATGGCTAAACAAGCTGTGTGGTATTTGATTGTAAATAAGATATTGCTATGATATAAGAAACGACAAGCAGGATGATTTCAGAAAAACCTGGAAAGACTTATATGAATTGATACTAAGTGAAGTGAACAGAACCAGCAGAATATTATACACCATAACAGCAATATTGTTCAATGAAGAATTGTGAATGACTTAGCTATTCTCATCAACACAATGATCCAAGATAATGCTAAAAGACTAATGATGACTATGCACTTCCAGAGAATGGACTGATATTGTTTGAATACAGACTTTGTTTCTTTCATTTTTTTATTCAAGTCATCTTGTATAAAATTATTAATATGGAAATGTTTTATATAATTACACATTTATAACCTATATCTGATTGCTTGCCATTTCAGAAAGGGGAAAGGGAAGAAGAGAATTTGGAAATGAAAACTTTAAATAAAAATGTTTTTAAAAATTTTTAATGTTTTTTTTCCTAAAAAAAAAGTTTGTCTCCCATTTAATAGGAAAATAAAAATATTTGTAATAATTAAGAATAAAAATAAAAAATGATTGAAAAAACATAGTTGATTCAATATTCACAGAACTTCACTTCCTGCCAACTGAATTTGTTGAGGAAACTGAATTTCACAAAGGGAAAGTAGCTTGCCCAAGCTCACCTTAACAGAACCAAAATGAGAGTTCAGAACTCAAGGGCTCTTTTCTCCATCCTCATCCTCAATGGCCTCACATAGTTACTAAATAAAGACTTCAGACCAAATAGATTAAATATGGTGGCATTTACAAATAAAGTTTTCTCTCTCTCAGCACCAGGAAAAAGTGCTAGCTTTGCTACAGATAGCTATCTAATACTCTGATGGAGAAGACTTACAAGAACTGATGCAGAGTGAAGACAGCAAACCCAGGAGAGCATTGTACACAGTAACAGCAATATTGTAATAATGAACAAGTGTGAATGACAGCCATTCTCAGCAATACAATGTTCCAAGATAATTCTGAAGAATTTATGATGAAAAATGCTATTCACCTCCAGAGAAAGAACTGAGGGGAAGGAATCTGAAGCATATTTTAAAACTTTCTCTTTATTTTTCTTAGGTTTTTTTCCTGGTCTGTGTTTTCTTTTGCATGGCTAATATGAAAATATAGTTTACTTGACTAAACATGTATGATCTGTATCAGATTGCTTGCCTTCTCAAGAGGGCCAAGGGAAAGGAGGGATTTGAAATTTAAATTTTTTTACTTGTAATTGAGAAAAAATAAGAGACAAAAAATGCTCTAATGCAATTTGGAATTATGCCCAAAGGTCAATAAAAATGTACATAACCTTTGACCTAGCAATACCACTACTGGGTCTATACCCTGAAGAGATTATGAAAAAGGGTAAAAACATCACTTGTACAAAAATATTCACAACAGCTCTGTGGTGGCAAAGAATTGGAAATCAAGTAAATGTCCATCAATTGGGGAATGGCTTAACAAATTGTGGTATATGTACATTATGGAACACTATTGTTCTATCAGAAACCAGGAGGGATGGGAATTCAAAAAAGCCTGGAAATATTTACATGAACTGATGCTGAGTGAGATGAGCAGAGCCAGAAGAACACTGGACACCATAACACCAACATAGGGGTGGTGAGCAATTGTATTGGACTTACTCATTTCACCAATGCAACAATCAGGGACAATTTGGGGGTATCTGCAATGGAGAAAATCATCTGCATCCAGAGAAAGAATTGTGGGGTTTGAACAAAGACCAAAAACTATTACCTCTAATTTTAAAAAAAAGTTATCTTATAAAAAATGCTCTAAAGGAGGTGAACCCCAATTTTCATTTGCTCCTGGTAATCATTTGTTAAACCATTCTCTCTTTCCCAATCCTGGTATCTCCACCTTCCCAACCCCAACTCATCTTTGTCAGATCCTTCTCAAACAGAGATAACCCCACTGGAAGACACCACAGTGCCTAGACATGGCATCATCCATCACCAGCTCAGAAAAGCCCAGAGGCAGCAGAAACTCACAGCCCATAACAATCATTAGAACTCACCTTTGTCTAGCTCTTTTTGGTGACAAAGCACTTGGCAGGCATTGTCTGCTTTGATGTTAGAGGATAATCAGTGTAGGTATTATTAATTATCATTATTATTAATAATATTAATATAAGCCCTATTCTATTGATAAGGAAAGTGAGATTTAATGCAGTTAAGGACTAAACCAAGGCCACACAGCTAATTAATGACAGATTCACAATATGTCTCTAAATCTAGGGTTTACTATTCTTCCTTGAGGAGGTTCCTCTAGGCTGAATTGCAAGAATTGCATTATGCTGAGAAAAAGGAGTAGACAAGCTGGCTTTCCCATTTCACAAGGAAGCAGAGGTGAGCCAGAGCTCTTTCAGGTCATCTAGTCCAGTCCCCTCTAATTTTATAGATCAGGAAACTAAGACCTAGAAAGGGAAGATAACTCATCCATGTTTACATTTGAGGAAAAGTCCATGGTGGTTAAGAGGGGTAGTCAGAGTAGAGAATGGTCAGACTACAGATGAAGTTGAAATGGAACAATTAGTCAAGAATAGGGCTCTTATCCATCCAAAAAGTTAAGGAGAAAGTCAAAACCTAGGAAAAAAGAATGCTATGGTATTGTATTGGAGCTTTTCCAGGTAGCTTCACCTTCCTCCCTGAGGGCTTGTTGCGCCTCTGAACCCCGAAACACACAAATCATAAATAGCAGACTTGGTTTTCTGACCCACGTCTATCCACTCCAAATTCAACTCTCTTCTTACTAAAAGGCAGGGCTTAAATGGTTCATGTGGAAAGAGAGGTTATCAGAGTTGGGCATCCAGAGATAGCTGCCATGGGCTAGGAAAGGGTGGGTTGCCTAGCAGAGTGAGAGATGACAATAGAGGACTAGGAATTACTAAGCCTTCAAAGGAGCTGGAACTACTTCACTGGGGAGAGAAAAAGGTAAGGGACTGGTCTATTTAATAATTATTGTCATAGTTCTGAAAGAGTCTAATACAGAGGGTATGCTGCTTTGGGCTCCTAGAAAGAATCAAGAAACTATTACATCTAATGTTTTGGTTCAGACAATCTTCAACTTGTTAAGATGTTAAGTTAGTAGCAGGTTCCTGAAGGAACCCCTTCCCAATTGCCAAAAGCTATAGGCCTGCCTGGAGACAGGGGATTGGACCAGATAGCATTTTGAGGAGGGCGGGGGGAGCCCATGAAAGACTTTGTCTCCTGATGGGTCTCCAGACCCTCTCTCAGGAATTCCCTTTTTTCACCCTCACCTCCATGGTGACCCTCTCAAGCAGAGAATCATCCTGCCTGGGTACTTCCACAGCTACAGTCTTAATGAGCCCACTTGTGGGTTATGTCCTGCTGGGGGCCGCCACCCCAGGGCCAGGCCCCTGTCAAAAGTTGTGACCAACCATCAGTCATGCTTAGAGCCTGAGTGCTGAGAAGCTTCAGAAAGCACTGAACCAAAGGGATTCTTGCTCTGCCTCCTTTTCTCCCCTCCCCTTTCCTCAGAGGGGGATTAGCATCCTAGAAACCATGAATCATAATAATAACTCTCATTTAAATTTAAGGCTTAAGACTTGCCTTACAGACATTATCTCATTTGATCATAAGAACTCTGTAAGGTAAGTACTATTATTACCTTCACTTACATATGAAGAAACTGAGGCTTTTAGAGGCAAATTAACTAGAGGCCAGTGGTCACTTAACAAATAGGTGCCTGAGGCAGGACTCAAACCCAGATCTTCCTCTCTACAAATCTGGAACTCTATTAATCATGTACACTGCCTTGAGGAGACTAAGCTATCCTTGAAGCAGCACTTAATAAGAGCCAACTATGTATGCTTCAGAATTGAGATTAGGATAGAGTTTGTACCCCCAACAAACAGAGCTGTGCTGGGAGATCCAATTGTTAAATTTTCAATTTATCCATCAGAGAAAAAAAATGCGACAAATCAAGGCTTGATGTATTGTTTTGTTTGTCGAGACTTAAGGAAATAATGAAGAAATTGTTTATAAGGCAGGTTAAACTTAAAAATATTGTGGTACATTTTTTTTCCCTCAGAGAGCCAGTCGTTAAACACGTGCCATCATACTCCACAATGCAACAGCAGTTGGAGATACAAAAATATAATGAAAGAGTCTTTGCCCTTGAGGTTCCTATCCACAGACTTTAGAAATAAAAGGATCCCTAGAGATCATCTGATCTAATGTCTTCATTTTCCAAGTAAGAAAACTTAGGTCCTGATGAGGGGAAGCTCCTTGTGATAGTTCTGGAGGGACTGATGGGAAACATAGGATGCTAGAACCGAGAGGGAAGTTGAATACCGAAATGCATTTTACAGAGGGCAAAGCTGAGGCCAGACTTAAGAAAATGATTTCCCTGAGGTCTCACTTGGTCATCCTTCACTTGGAAGAGAACCAGTGACAATCCGGGTGACACCTTCTTGCCCTGGGATGAACTGGACTTCAGTGAGGCAGAACTGCAAAAAGTCAGCCTCCCTAACTCTTCCAGAGTCATCTAAGTCCTGTGGCAAGACAAGGGCCAGTATGCCTGGCAAAGGTCCAGCTGCAGTGGATGACCTGTGTTTTCCATGTCTGACCAAGCTCTAAGCAGTCTCCCAGCTAGACTGCTGCCTCCTGACTCCATGCCTTAAGGAGAAGGGCTGGGCTCAGGAGGATGTCGGGAAGAAATTTCCCCAGATGTAAAGACAACAGCAAAGCCAACTTCAGAAAGAACTTTGGTCAGAGGTTTAAAGAAAAGCATAGGGGACTGAGTTTCAGTTCACCAGAAAGAAATAAAGGCAAAAAGGGCATTTCAAGTAAAGGGAAGAGGATGAGGATGGGAACAGAGAGAGAAAAGTAAAAAAACAGAAGCAAGAAAGCATCTCTTTGTGAAATTAGTTCTTCAGAACTGCCTTAGAAATGTACTTTTTGAATAATCCTGGATTTATTTTTGTTTATTGTTCCACTCCCTCAAAACAGAGTCTCAGGGCAGCTAGATGGCGCAGTGAACAGAGCACGGGCCCTGGAATCAGGAGGACCTGAATTCAAATCCGACCTCAGACACTTAATAATTACCTAGCTGTGGCCTTGGGCAAGCCACTTAACCCCATTGCCTTGCAAAAACCTAGAAAAAAAAAACAGATTCTCTTCTCTTTCACCCAGTACTGTCCATCCATTCCCCTCTTTGCCATCAAATTTCACTCTACAAGCACCACATAGTAGAACTTAGAGACCGTGTGATCCTACTTTATCTCACAGAAGGCCCAAAGATGTGAAATGTCTTGTCCGAGATGACACAGCAAGTTCGGGCCTACAGTCAGGAATTCTATACTAATGGGGTTCTAGATCATTATCTCTATGCAGCAAAAAAATCAATCAATTAACTAACAATGACTGCTGGACAAATATGTTTCCAGTCCTAGTATACAAATAGGAAAAAATTAAAAATAGAATTGCAATTCGGGGAGAGGAAGACTTCTCAGCTGGGCTCCAGGAGTCCCCAAATACCACATTGTGCTAATCACCCCAACTATCGTGAACCCAGTATTCTGACTCCCAGCTGAGTGTCTTCATCTGTTCATTATAAATTTAACAGATAGTTCACAAATATTATTTCGATATAGAGAGAGTAGAATAGAAAAAATTATATGGGAAACCCACAAATCTCTAATCCAGAGCTTATTTTTGTTGTTGTAGCAAATGATTGGAAATAAAGGGGGTGTCTTGTCAGTTTTAAACAGTGAAGACATATGGATGGAATGGAATGTCATTGTACCCTAAAAATGGTGGAGAGTGTGGTCCCAGAGAAACCTGGTATGAATGGCTGAAGAGTGAAAGGAGCAGGACCAGGAAACACTTTATCCAATAGCAGCAGCATTGAAAAGACAAACAACAGATTTCAGAACTCTGAAACAGGTGATCAACCGAGCATGAGTCAGAAGCAGGAGACCCCTCTCCAACTCAGGAGTCACCCCTCCTCACCCCTGGCTCCCTCCTTGGGTTCCATCCTCATTCTCCCCACCCCAACCCTGTCATTCCTGCTTTTCTCTTGTCCCTCCCTCTCATTACCTCCTTCCCCACCCCTCCCCACCTTTCCCTTCCTGCATCTGAGCCAAGACATGCTGTTCTGTGTCAGACACCTTCTGGCAGACACCTTCTAATGAGGCTGTTCCCAGAGTCCCCACGTCAAGGAAAGTGCACTCACACTTTTGGGTCAGGAGGTCATAGGTTTAACGTTCACCAGGATCCCCTATGAGGATGGGAGCCAAACTGGGCTGGTTGGAGTTAGACTGGACCACGGTTTCAGAGAGCTCTTGAAGGTGAGTCAGAAAAAGAGCAGCCCATGGACCCAGAAGGAAATCCCTAGAGCTCATGGGACACCCAGAGAGAATCACTGGGGAAAAAAAGCAACAGGTCTAAGGGAAACGAGACAACAGCTCCCAAGAGAAATTTAGCCTGTTCTGCTACAGCCACTCATTCTGTGTAGACTCATTTCCCTGGGAACCTCTCCAAGTGAAGAGGGTTGGGGTCTCAGAGTGCATCTGCTCCAGATGGGGAAATGAAAAGAAAGAAGGGACGCTGGGGGTCTGAAGGAATTTCTGAAAGAGATATTTAAATCTTCTCGCCCTCAGAGGGTCCTGGAAGAGAGGACCTCCAAAAATCAGAGAGGTACCCAAGCCTTCATCCCTTTCTCTCAGAACCCCTAATTGCCTTCAAGACATCTCAGTCACCTCCACATGAAGTCTTTCTTGATCTCCTACTCCCAACCTTCCTCTTCCCCCCACCAAGTAATCCTGTATTAATTTGATATTCATTGAGATATGGGCTCCCCCCAATAGAATGTCAGAAAGGACTGTTTGTTCCACTTCCAACTTAGTTCCCCAGCACATCCAGCACATATTGGCTTTGTTCTTTCTACCATGACACAAAGACTGCTCAAAAAGTTAAACAAGATTAAGTTGAGGCAGGATAAATAAAGCCAGGCAGTGGGGTGGTGGGGCAGCCCATACACACAACAGAAGCAGAGGAACAAAAAGAAAATGGGAAAACCCCACCAAATTCACATCAGGCTGAAGTCCAAAGGCCTCTGTCTGCCTGTCTTCTCTGGCTCTTCTCCTCTGCTCCCACCCTAACCCCCACCTGTTGCCCTACCCTTCAATAAGAGAGTGACAGGTCTGCCCTTACAGATACTAACATCTGTAGTCAGCTGGGGAGGTTTGAGTGGGGAGGGTGGGCAGAGGGCACAGGCTGGAGGGGAGTGAAAGGGCAAAGGCCGCCCAGTGATATAATTGACTGGGCTACTAATTAAAATTCCGCTCCTTCAGAGGAGGCCACTAATTGGAACCAGGCTGGGCTGGAGTGGTGAGGAGGCCAGAGGGGTGCTGGTATTTGGGGCCTCAAAACAGTCAAATCCCCCCACCAGGAGAAAGGGTCAGGGGTTCCCAGCTGGGTTTGTCTGCCCGATAAGGCCCCTTTGCTGCTGACCTTCAGGCCTTAGACTGTGAATAAGGAGGCCCCCTTGACAAGCATCCAGGGCAAATGAAGGTCTCCATGACCTAATGAGGGGAAACATCAGCCCCCAACTGAGACCACCTCTCCTTAGGTCTTGATTTTCATTCCAAAGTTCCCTCAGTCAAAACCTGTAGGCTGGGAAGGCTGGGGGAAGCCTCAGAGCTAACAAAGTTAGGCTTTTTCAGGTAGGTAGTGATTGGGGAGCCCCTAAGAAACCATGACCCTATTGGCCATCAAAATGATCCATCCTTACAGATGAGGGCTGTCAGGGCATCAGAGGCCCTTGATGCCCCTTCCAGAATCCCTCACTTCCTTCAGCTCTCAACTAGAAAGTCTTCTTTTGTCTCTTTTGTTTGTACATAAGTCTACACCAAGATGGTAAGCTGTGTGAGGGTAAGGACTGTGGATTTTTATCTTTCTTTACATCCCTAGCACACTGCTTGATACCTAGGAGGGCCTTAATAAATGCTTGCCAACTGAATTATTGACTAAAATGATCCCCACCCTGGCTAGGACCCTCTCCCTAGGAATTTATGGATCTGTAAATGGAATTCTCTAGATTCCCTGGGTATAAACTGCATACCTATATTATGTGTGTTTCTGTACAGATGTGTGTATCAGTCTTGTGTATGTGTATAGATTGTGCACCTGTGTCATGTCTCTATGTGTTGTGAACTTATGTACAGATGGGTTTTCTGTTTTGTGAATGAGTTGTGTACCTTTACATATAAATTATGTACCTGTGTAATGTCTCTGTGTGCATACATGGGTCATGTCTTTGTAATGTGTATGCATTGTGTCTCTATTTTCTGTAGATGTGAATAGTGAAGATGGCCATGTTAAGCGTCTATTGTGTAGGTGGGAGAGGTAGTAGAAGCCAGCCCAGGACACAGGAAAAATAGAAAGGGGGAATGAGGGAGGGATTCCATGTAGGGCTTGGGATGCCAGAGAGAAAAGAGCAAGATAAGTAGGGAGATAGATAGTGAAAGAAGGGAGAAGAGAAGGAACAGAAGGGGATCCAACCAGGCTGATGGGCAGTAATTATACTTCCAGGAAAAAAATTCTGCCCTTTTCAGTCCCCCTGTTGTAGACAGAGCTGAGATAAACAGAGAGGATAGTGGAAATGTGAACTTTCATATTTGCTGAGCCTAAAATGAGATGGTGGTGACTTAATTATTAATCATTACCACTTACGTTCACCTCTTGGTCTCACTCATTAGACTCACTCTTCCATGAATTTATTAATCCAAACAGTATCCTCTTGCACATTTGGCAAATCAAGCCCAGAGAGATTAAGTGATTTATACAAAGTCACACAGCGAGTTAGTTTTCTACTCCTAAAAAATCATTCTCTTCCCTTTGCCTTACCTCATTTGGCTTCTCTAGATAAATGAATTTAAGCCATATTTCCTTTCATTCGTTAATTCATCCATCCATCCACCTATTCATCCATTTACTTCTCTTTCTGTCCTTTCATTACAGAGGATAGTGCAGTGGAAAGAAACCTAGATTTGGAGTCAGAAGGTCTATTACGTACTGTCTTTATCACTTTGGTCAAGTCACTTAATCCCTCTGGACCTCAGTAAATGAAAGGGTCATCTGTGAAATGAAGGGAAGAAAGAAAACAAGTCTACTAAGTATTTAAGAACTTTACAAATCCAATTTCAGTTCATCCTCACAACAACCCTGGGAGATAGCTGTTATTCTTATCATTTGATTATTGAGGAAACTGAGACAAATAGAGATGAAGAGATTTGTTCAGGGTCACACCAACTAAAGTGACTGACACCAGATTTAAATTCAGGTCTTCCTGACCATATCCACTGTGGCACTTAGCTAAATTGTCCTTTCTTGGATAATACCAAAATGACATCATTATATTGAGGTCAAGGTGTAGCTGATCAGACCAATATGAGCTTGGAAGTCTCTATCACAGGTTAGGCACAAATAGTCCATATGAACATTTGAAGTGGAAATTTCTCTAAATTTCTGCATCGCAAGTTTCTTTTTAGCTACTGCAATTCTGCTTTGCTTCTGGAGCATAGTGCCTTCTTTGATGTGGGCATACCATGCTGGGAAGTCCTGTGCCAGCTTTTACCATATCTTACAATTGATTCCAAAGATCCTCAGGGAGACCTTGAGAGTGTCCTTGAATTACTTTTTCTGACTATGTGGGCACTTCCTTGTGGTGAGTTCTCTGTAAAGCAACCTTATGCAGCCAATACATAGGAGTTGTGCTCTCTGCAATAGAATTTGAATGCTTAATAGTTCAGTTTGAGAAAGGACTTAAGTGTCTGGGGCCTTATCTTGCCAAGTGATCTTCAGAATCTTCCTAATGGAAGTAATTCACTTCCCAGGTACGACAGCAAAGAAGTCAGCACTGTAGACCTTCAGTTTGGTAGGCAGGGTAATGCCTCTTCTCTCACACACTTTCCTTCCAAACCTCCCAAACACCAAGCTAGATCTGGCAATGAATGCATCAACCTCAACATATACATACACACACACACACACACACACACACACACACACACACACACACACACACACACATCCTGGTAAGTATGCTGCCCAATTAAGTGAGCATATCCAAAGAATTCAAAATTTCTGAACAAACCATCAATAAACTCCCTAAGAAAAAGTCCCTCATAGGGGCAGCTAGGTGGTGCAGTGGATAAAGCACCAGCCCTGGAGTCAGGAGTACCTGGGTTCAAATCTGGTCTCAGACACTTAATAATTACCTAGCTGGCTTTGGGCAAGCCACTTAACCCCATTTGCCTTGCAAAAAAAAAAAAAGTCCCTCATGTCCAGAAGAATTTACAAGTGAATTCTACCAAACATTTAAGAAACAATTGATTGCAATTCTACATAAACCATTTAAAATAATAGGAGTTCTGACAAATTCCTTTTATGACATCAATATGGTGCTGGTACCTAAACCAAAACAAAGAAAATTATAGGCCAATCTCCCTGATGAATATTGATGGACAAATCTTAAATAAAATTTTAGCAAGGAGATTACAACAATTTATTATTAAGATAATACACCATGATCAGATAGGATTTATACCAGTTAGGCAGGGATGGTTCAATTTTAGGAAAACACTTAATGTAATTGAACATATCAATAACAAAACCAACAGAAATCATAAGATTATCTCAATAGATGCTGAAAGAGCCTTTGACAAAATACAACGTACATTCTTATTATAAATACTAGAGAGTATAGGAATAAATGGAGTTTTCCTTAAAATAATAAGCAGTATCAACAAATAATACATGTAATGGGGATAAACTAGGAACATTTCCAACAAGATCAGGGGTGGAACAAGGATGCCCATTATCACCATTACTATTCAAAATAGTATTAGAAATATTAGCTTTAGCAATAAGAGAAAAAAAGAAGTTGGAGGAACCAGAATTGGCAATGAGGGAGCAAAACTTCATACACACACACACACACACACACACACACACACACACACAAAAGTATATTGTATATATAATATACTATCATATAATGGTACACTTAAGAGGACCCTCAAAAATTATCTAAAAAACTACTTGAAACAATTAACAAATTCAATAACAGGATATAAAATAAACCCATAAATCATCAGCATTTCTCTATATATGAACAACAAAGTCCAAGAGCAAGAGATAGAAAAGGAAAATCCATTTAAAATAGCTGCAGACAATATTAAATATTTGGGAATCTACCTTCCAAAACAAACTTAGAAACTGCATGAACATAAATACAATGCACTTCACACAAATAAAATCAGATCTAAGCAATTGGGAAAATAGCAATTGTTCATGGTCAGGTCTAGCTAATATAATAAAAATTAAAATTCTACCCAAATTAAATTACTTATTCAGTGCAATACCAATCAAACTATTTTATCAAACTAGAAAAAAATAGTAACAAAACTCATATGGAGCAACAAAAGATCAAGAATATCAAAAGAGCTGATGAAAAAAAATGTAAAGGAAGGTGACCTAGCTCTACCAGATCTAAAACTACACTATAAAGTAGCAGTCATGAAAGCTGCCTATATATATATATATATATATATATATATATATATATATATATATATATATATATATTTAAAAATGGAATAATGTATCAATGAATTAGATCACATAAAAAAGAAACAATAGTAAATGACTATAGTAATCCACTGTTTGACAAACTCACAGTCATTAGTTTCTGGGATAAGAACTCACTATTTGACAAAAATTATTGGAAAAAGTGGAAAATAATATGACAAAAACTAGACATAGACTTGCGTCTCACATCCTATACCAAAATAAGGTCAAAATGGGTTTTAAACATAAAGGGTGATGCCATAGACCAATTAATAGATCAAGAAATACTCTATCTGTCAGATCTATGGAAAGGGGAGAAATTTATGACCAAACAAGAAATGAGTACCAAAAAAGAAATGGATAATTATGACTATATTAAATTAAAAAGTTTTTGCACTAATAAAACCAATGCTGCCAAGATTAGAAGGAAAACAGAGCTGGGAAATAATAAAGATCTCATTTCTAAGATATATAGAGAATTACATCAAATTTGTAAGGTTGAAGTCATTACCCAATTGATTAATGGCAAAGGATATGAACAGGCACTTTTCAAAAGAAGAAATTAAAGCAATATATATATAATCATATGAAAAAATGCTCCAAATCATTACTGATTAGAGAAATGCAAATTAAAACAACTATAAGGTTCTACCTCATACCTATCAGATTGACTAAGATGACGAAAAGAGAAAACAATCAATTTTGAAGAGATTGTGGGAGGATTGGGACATTAAGGCATTGTTAGTGGTATTGTGAACTGATCCAACCATTCTGGAGAATAATATGGATTTGTGACCAAAGATCAATAAAACTGTTCATACCTTTGACATAGCAATATCAATACTAGGGCCTATATCCAGAAGAAATCATAAAAAATGAGAAAAGTCCCACATGTTCCAGAATATTCCTAGCAGCTTTTTTGGAGTGGCAAAAAATTGAAAATTTAAGGGTTGCCCACCAATTGGGGAATGACTGAACAATTCTGTTGAACTTGAATTCTATGGACTCTAGAGAAGCATGGGACAAATTTCAGGAACTGATGCTGAGCAAAGGGAGCAGAACCAAGAGAACATTGTACACATTAGCAGCAACATTCTGAGTTGATCAGCCTTGATGGAGGCAGCAACTCTCAGCAGTTCAGAGAACTAGGACAACTCTAGGAAACCTGCTATGGATTTTGCTATCCCCATCCCCATCAAAACAAAACAAAACAAAACAGAAAACCTACAGAATCTGAATGAACTACATTCACTTTTTAAAAATTTCTCTTATGTTTTTCTTTCCTATCTCAAGAATTTCTTTCCTTTTCCTTAATCCTAATTCCTTATACAGAAAATGACTAATCTGTAAACATGTTAAACACAAATCTGTATGTATAATATTCACCAGACAGTTTGCCACCAAGGGGAGGGGGAGTGGGAAGGGAGGGTGAAAAGAAATTATGCAACTTTAAAATATTCACATGTTTGTGTATGAATGTTAAAAAACTTTCATAACATGTAACTGGAAAAATAAAATAAAATAGCAATTTTTAAAAAAGAATTAAAAATTTCTTCATTTGCATAACCAATGGTTCTCCAAATAGATGTTATGGTATTAGCTGGTAGAGAACCTGTGTTTTCTTAGTGTTAGTGGTTATACCAAAATTAGCATAAGCAGCAGAGAAATGATTCCTATTTTGATGCATCTTGGCCTCAGAGACTTCATTGAGTACACAATCATCTGTGAACAAAAAGTTGTGCACCAACTCTCCCTCCACTTTAGTCTTGTCCTGTAGCCTTTTCAAGGTAAATAATTTATCATCAAGGCAGCTAGGTGGCACAGTGCATAGAGCATCTGGAATCAGGAGGACTTGAGTTCAAATCCAACCTCAGACACTTAATAATTACTTATCTGTGTGACCTTGAACAAGTTACTTAAACCCGTCATCTTGCAAAAAACAAAAATAAAAATAAAAATAATAGAAATAAATAATTTGCCATCAGTTCAGTAGCTGATCTTTATTCCAGTTTCATCCTTGCTGAGACATCTGAAGAAATCACTGAAAATATATTTTAAAAGCATCCTCCATTATTTAGAACCTGGGCAAACATTTCATCAAGAAACTGATGCACAGTGGATAGAGCACTGGCCCTGGAGTCAGGAGTACCTGAGTTCAAATCCAGCCTCAACGTTTAATAATTACCTAGCTGTGTGGCCTTAGGCAAGCCACTTAACCCCACTGCCTTGCAAAAAAATAAAACTAGAAAAAAAAAAGAAACTGATGCATAATACTGACAAATTTCTCTGGGCAGCCAAATTTTGCCATAATTTTCCACAAGCCCTTACAATTGACAGGGTCAAAGGACTGTGTTAAATCTACAAAGATTGTATAAAGACCTCTTTTCCATTCCTGGCTTTCTCCTGGAGTTGTCAGGCAGCAAGCATCATTTCAACCATTCCTCTGACCTTTCTGAAGTCACATTGGCTCTCAGGTAGGTGTTCATTTTCCAGGTAAAGGACCAGGCTATTAAGGAGAACTCTGGAAAGAATCTTGCCAGCAGTGTTTAAGAGAAAGAAGGTATTCCCCCCTTCCCCCCCCACCCCAGTGATTGTCACAGAACAACCTATTTCTCTTTCCTTTATCGAGATAAACAGTGAAGGATCCTTGAACTCCTTAGAGTTAAACTCTTCTTACCATATAACCCTGAAAATTTCTGAGCTTTTTTAAGAACAGTGGATCCCCTGCCTTACAAATCTCAACTGGAATAGAATCAGTATCGAAAATTTTACCACCCTAGAGGAGCCTAATGGCATATAAAACCTCTTCTTCAATTGGAAGTTTAGCTATAGAGGGAATGTATATTCCATCTGAATATGGATGGGAAATATTGGTCAGTGGTATATGGTCAGTGGTTTCAGTATTGATTGAGGACAGTCTGTTGAGACATTATGGAAGTGTTCAGCCCATCTCTCTAGGATTATATCTTTATCACTAATCAATGTGGTTCCATCAGCCCTGAGTAGTTGAGACATCATAAGTCTTTAACCCATAAATAGCCTTCAGGACACCCTAAAAGCACTTTGAATTGTAAAACTGAATTTCATCTTTCTTATTGGACCAAAAATCCTGCATCTCTCTAAATTTTGTTTGCATTTTACTTTTGATAGAGTTAAAAAAAGCTAACTTCTTAGAGACAGATGACCTATCTTGCTGCTATACCCTGTGGAATTCTCATTTTTCATTTAACAGCTTCTGAATTTCTCCTTCATTTTCATTAAAACCTTTTTGAGTGTTTGTGAGTGTTCTGTACACATGAGTAAATAGGGTGCTATACACAACATCTCTTAAAGCTCCCTACTCCTTTTCTATTCCACTGTTGCCAAACATGTTGGCTCCATTTTCCCTCCTAGTTACACAAGCTTTTCCCATTCATGGAAGTACTCTAATCTGTTGACATTAAGTCTTATGGTAGTCATCTTGCCTTGGGATCACTCTTTTGAAAAATATAAAAGTTTGACTTGGAGGGGATGTCTATGATCAGTTCAGAACTCTGAGCTATATATTACCTTTATTACTCTCATATGCTGTCTGTCTCTTCTTACAATGATAGCCCATTAAATGTAAATGTTTGTTTTGAGAACACATCCATGAAGTTTTATTGTGTTCAGGTAAATGGAAGACAGTGTTGGTGATGAGGTCATGAGAAGCACAAGTCTTCAGTAGTAAGTGCCCGTTGCTATTTTTGTTTCTGACTCCATACCTTCCAAGGACTAACTAACATTTCTGGATGGTCTGAGTCAACTCTACCATTGAAGTCATCCAGAATTACAATATATAGATTCTCCTCTTTTTGTGCATTAAAGATGAGGGTCTCTAGGTCTTCATAAAATTTTTCTTTGACTTCATCAGGATTTGTCATGGTGGGAGTATAGACACTGACAATGTTGCCCTCTCCTGTAAGTGGCATATCCCAAATCTCAGAATCACAACATATTCTAGAAAAAGGAAAAACTAGAATTATGGACTACTGGTGTAGGAAGAGAATTCAGAAGTCATTAGTATAGTGTATTTGAGCAGGCATCCACTCCTCAGTACCACTGATGCAACATCAGCTCCTACTAGATCCTTAGTGACAAAGAACTCATAACTCCTTATTCAGCTCATCCTATTTTGGGATAGCTGCAATTCCCAGGGGAGTTTTAAATACTTAATCAAAACCTACCTTTCTATAACTTCTCAGAAGTGATTTTATTCTAACCTTTACTTGAACCTCCCTTTAGCCCAAACTAAAAATTGCTTCTTTTAGTGGAAATCTTCCCAATCCCTTGAAATGCCAGTACTTTCCCTCTTTTAAATATTTCCTATTTATCTCATAAATAAGTCATATTATTTATATTTGTTTGTATGTTGTCTCCTCCCATTAGATTGTAAATTTCTTAAGGGCCAGGAGTAGTCTTGCCTCTTTTTATATCCTAACGCTTAGCATAGACCCTGGTTCACAATAGACATTTAATCCATATTTATTCATTTATTATTGCAGGATGTGAAATCAGAGAAGTTGAGTTAGAACTCCAGCTGTGCTACCTACTATTTGTGTGATATCAGTTGAGTCACTTCACTTTGGGACTCTTCTATAAAATGAGAACATTGGGTTTGAACATTGATCTCTGAGATCTCTTCCGGCTGTGTGACATCAGGTCTAATCATTAAGCCTCCTTTGCTCTCAGTTTTCTCATCCGTCAAATGTGGTTAATAAGAACACCAATGAGATAACCTGTAAAATGCTTTGCAAACGTTCAGGTGCTTTGTAAATGCTTGCTGCTATGGTTATTTACGTTGCTGATGATTAAGACTTTACACTTATTATGTGCCAGGTAGAGGCAGTCACTGCGTAGTGGATAGAGTGTAACATCAGAGTCAGGAAGATCTGGATTCAAGTTCTGCCCCAAACTCTATACGTGAAACTTAAGCACTCGGTGTTCTAGGAAACTTAACTAGAACTCTTTGTTATAGAGAAGGTGCTGACTTACACAGACATTAGTAAAGGGTGCTTCCTCATCTGAAAATTCCTACTGGAAAGAAATAGCAGGTTAAATATCCCCATGCCTAAGTGTAAGGTTGGTACTAGAGTTGGCTACATGGACAGCAAACGAGATGGAGTTTAACCTCACAGAGCTTTCATTCTACAAGGAGGGTGGAGATAATACTTCCATAGATAAGAGCAAGTGTTGGTGGTTGCCTCAAACAAACTGAGATCTGGGGGGAAAAAAAGAGCATCCACTGTATCCTGGACCAAGGATAGAGGCTTTGACATTTTTCCTGTCACTGGACTAACGATTCTAGAGAAGAAAGTGAGATGTGCAGAACTCTGCCTCATCTAAATCCAATCAATTGGCAAGTCAAGACATTACCCTCTTGAAGTCCATGGGCCTTTTTAAGAACAAAGGATGAACAACAGTAACAAATCCATGATTCTTTGAGGAGGGAGAGAGTTCTCACTACCACAATAATCAGAGAAGGCTTCAAGGAGGAAATGACTGAACTGCACCTGGAAGGCAGATGATTGACCTTCACCACCCCCTCCAACATGCCCTCCCATGACACAGTTCACATTTCTTCACCATCTGAACTGCTCTTTTTTTATATGAAGTCTCCATCCTATTAATGTCCCTTGTTCTGGATGCTGGACTTCTGTCTATGCAGCTCTCAATTGAATTCCCATAGCTCTGGGAACAGCCATATAACACTATTGACTCATATTGAGTTCATAGTCAACAAAAACATCTAACTCGGTCTCACATGAACTGTTGTTGCTGTGTCTGCTCTCTCCTACACAATTATTTTCAGAAGCTTGGCATTATATTTCTTCTTATTGGCTTGAAACCACAGTTCCAGCCTCTTAAGATCTTTAGGGATCCAGGTTCTGTCATCTACTGTATTCACTATTCCTCCCCTCCTCATGCCATTGGAGGGTGCCATCAGGGCCTTCAGCCAAGTCGCAGATTGGCTCAAACTCTCATTTTATAAATGGAAAACTGTATGTCATAAAGAGATTTACCTAAAGTCCCTCAGCTATCTAGTGGTTGAACTGGGGTGACTTGGATTCCCAGTTCCCTCTATGAGTCTTCCTTCTTATTGCTGAGGCAGCATGGTGCCAAAGAAAAACCACTGGGTTTGAAGTTCAGGAACCGAGGTTCAAATCCCATTGCTGGCACTTATTGCCTGGGTGACCTCCTATGGGTCATTTTACTGTTCTGTGACTCAATCTCCTTATCAGTAAAAATAAGGGGCTTAGACTCAATGACTTCTGAAGTCCCTTCCAGCTCAGATCCCATGCTCATATAATCCTCCTGGAAATGAAATTCTCATTATTAGAATCATCCCCCTGCCTCCGCAGCCACCAATTCAATTCAATTAAATATTTATTAAACAACTAATATGTGCCAGATATCATTGGGCTGGGCAATGAGAATTTTTTTTAAATCAAGGAGCTAATATTATCCTAGTGGGAAGGGACTGGGGAAAGGTAATATTTATATAGATAAGAAAATTTTAAAAATTTTAAAATATACAAAAAAATATTATTTTCTGAAAACAAAGCACATCGAGATAAAAGTCTTTAAGAAGTGATAATTCTGCTGAGTTGTAGAAGGAGCTAGAAGTTTGAGGAGACAGAGGTAAGGAGAGAGATTCTCCCTGGCATGGTGGACTACCTGAGCAAAGTCATAAAGAAGGAACATGGAATGACATGTATGTAGGAGAAGCACATACAGTAAATTCTTTCAGAAATGTAGATTATATGAAAAGAAGCAATGTGAAATACTTCGAGGAGATGTTGGAGTCAGATTGTAAAGAGCTTTAAATGGCGAAAGGAGACAACTGTAATTTATCACAGAAATAATAGGGAGCTATTGAAGGTTCTTAACAGAGGAATGATATGATCAGCTTTTTTTCCCACCTCCACTTATACTTCTCCCATCATACCTGTCTCCCAGTGCCCTATCTCATAAACCAGTTTTGTTTTTATCTTTTTATCTCTAGAATCTAAAGTTAGCTGCTAGGTGGCACAGGGTAGGAGCTTAATAAAAGATAGTTGATGCCAAGGACCACCTCTGCTGTTCTTGGGAATGAATGAAGGCAACCAGGATTTTTTGAGGATGCAGTGGTCCTCTTCCCTACCAAAGCTGACTCCTCTATCTGTGTCCTGGGTCCTATCCTCTCTAGGACCTTGTTCTTACCTTCAATCTCCCCAACCTCTGTCTGCAAGCATATTTGCTTCCCCCCCTTTTTCTCCCTGTCAAAGTTTTCCCTTGATCCTGTTACCTTCACATGTTGTCATTATATAACCATCTCTTCATTTACTGCTGAACTCCTAGAAAGATTAGTCTACGCATGTGACCTCCACTTCTCCATTACCCACTCTACAAACTGACTTCCAATCCCGACTGCTTTATTGAAACTGCTATCCCAGTGATGATGGTGAACTCCTCATTGCCTAATCCTATGACCTTTTCTCAAGCCACATTCTCCTTGACCTTTTGCAACAGTTTGCACTGGTGAACACCATTCCCATTATTGATCAATCACCCTTTCTCCCAGAGATCTCTCCTCTTTTATGTTCCATGACCTTACTCTCTCCTACCTGTCATACTTCCAGTGTACCTATCTCCCAAGCCTCTGTTCTTGATCCTCTTTTCCTTTCTCTCAACAACTCCCACACCTCCAATTATTACCTCTAGTTCCCAAATTTCTGTGTCCAGATCTAATCCCTCTCAGAGTCCCAGTATGCATTTCCTACTATCCACTAGACACCTCACCTAGATGCTCCCCTAACATCTTAAATTCAACATGGCCAGGACTGAACTCATCATCTTGGCCTTCTCCCAAATTCTTGATTTCTTTCACTGGCATAATCTCCCCCCAAAAAATTTCCCAATGTATCTTTCCAATGTGTCCTCAGATCCTGGCACATTCTTAAATTATTGTTGAATGAACGAATGAATGAATGAATGGTACTCCAGAAGCTCTAGGGAAACTGAGGGGAGGACAGGGAGAGGCAGAGTGAATTATGGGAGTTTTATGGTACCCCCTAAACTAAGCCTTGAAGGAACATATGAGTAGCATCTAGTACCTAGCAGTACTCTGCACATAGTAGGTGTTTTAGAAATGCTTCCTTAATAATTGTATACTCACACAATAGCATTCACTAGAAGAGTCAGAATTGTAGAGGAGAATTCTGAAGAATTCTAATGAACATTTACAAAATATGCTTAAGGAGTTTACAGATTTGGTCTCTGCCCATCTTTGCTAAGAGGCTTCCAGGAGAGGGTATGGGAAAACTCTCTAAGCACAGGCTGATTCTGAAGCCTCGGTCCTGTGCTCCTTTCAAGACAAGGTGCAGCCTCCCTAAGGAGCTGGGTGAGGGGCATAAAAGAGGTGAGAAGGGGATCCCACTCTTTTGAATCAGAAGGAAGTGCCCAGGATCTGCCTCAGAATCCTCCATGCTGTCCTTTTAGCATCAGTTCCTGCCCCACCCAACTGATCCTTTCCCTTTAGATGGGGGTGGGGGGAGGTTCACCAGGCATCCATTAGGTTTTTGTGGGGAGCACCTTGGGTGCTAAGGGTATTTCTGTAAGATTATTCTTCACTGTCCCTGCCAGTGGCTGCCAACCAGTGGAATCTTCCATTCTTGCCTCTCCCCAAGGGAGAGCTAGTCCAACTCAGCCTCCCACTCTGTGCCCAGAGGCTCATTTCCATGGTAATAGACTGTGATCTTGGAAACAATGGATGATGGCTCCATTATAGGGATCAAACAGGAGAGAACAGACAGAGAGGAAGAAAGTCCTGACTGAGATTCAACCAATGTCAGGAACTGGCAAAGAAGTGGCAAAAATGTGGTCAACTGAATCAGTAACTTCACATGCTGCCATAGGCTCATCTGGTACTAGAAACAGGAGCCTGGGTGCCCAAAGGACTTGCCCCTAAAATGGGCACTTCTGGTCAGCCTCAGCCTGGTGACTTAAGCTCTCTGATCCTTGTTTATAATAAAGGATCTTTGAAAGATCACAATCTATTTAAAACTTTAGGGGCAGCTAGGTGGCACAGTGGATAGAGCACCGGCTCTGGAGTCAGGAGTACCTGGGTTCAAATTCGGCCTCAGACACTTAATAGTTACCTAACTGTGTGGCCTTGGGTAAGCCACTTAACCCCATTTGCCTTGCAAAAACTAAAAAAAAAAAAAAAAAAAAAAAAAACACTTTGTATAAAAGTCCTAAGGAATTACTTGAGATATATACGATCAAATCGTGTAACTAGCAAGTGAGACAGGATTCAAAGGCATCTATTCCTTAATGTAAACTCACCTCTCTCTCTCTCTCTCTCTCTCTCTCTCTCTCTCTCTCTCTCTCTCTCTCTCTCTCCATTCCACCCCAACTATTAACTACCAATGAAGAAACAGACTCTGCTGGACTTATGTAAGTGGATATTATAACTATATGAGAGTTAGGTTCTGATCCTCCTCCTCCAAAGATTATACTCTCTATGAGGACAGAGCCATTTGTATGACCCTGGTACCGCGGTAGATGCTGATTAAATGTTTGTCAATACTATTGTTCTCCACGTTTCATTTTCCTTCAATTACTAATAAAGATAGGAAAAATCTTGGAACTAACCTAGTAGAACTCCTTTAATTTTTAATGTCAACTGGCTCGAACCAGCCTCTAACCTCTGGATGATCTGTGCCAAACAGAGCAGGCTAGAGACAGGAGAGTCAGGAGTCAAACTGTGAGGGGACCTGAGGCAGTGTGGGGAGGTCTCAATACTAAAACCAATAGCTTAGCAGTGAATTGTGGCCCTGATATGAGAGGTAACAGCAACAATGAGACAAGTTTGAGTATTCATAGCAGGGCTTCAAGACCAGAACATGGGGACTTGTCCAATGCTTGTCCGAATTCAGAGACTATCTGGTGCTGGTCAAATAAATATAATAATTACATGATTTTACAGCGGGTGAGATAATTCAGAGAGGTGAGCTTAAAAGATTGTTGTTTTGCCAAGCTCAAGGCACAGTTTGCTTGCTGGGTCTTCGCTCTGGGTGTCTCCTAATATCTTGACAACACAGGAAAATGAAATAGGGAAAACACTATCAATGACAAATATTTAGTCAGCATCTACCACTGTGCTAGGAGATATACAAAGTTTAGACAAGACCAAGTCCCTGTACTCATAGAGATTACAGTCTTCAGAGGAGGAGGATAAATTAAAACTCATAGAGTTTTAATACCCACCTAGATAAGTCCATCAAAGTCAGTTTGTTGGTTGGTGATTAGTGGATAGAGTATTGGACTGAGAGTCTGGAAGTCTTGAATTTGAATCCTGCCTCAGGTTAGCTGTTTGGGCTATGTCAAAGCATTTAATTTCTCTAAACATGAGTTTCTTCAAATATAAAATAGAAGGTTCAGTAACAAATCCAACAGGTTTTTTTGTGAAGATCAAGTATAATGAATTAGGTAAATTACTTAGCTAGCTTAAAGCATTATATAAATGTGAGCTTATTAGTATTGTATTACCAAAATTATAAAATTATTAATCAAGATAACACAGCATATGTCATTGTACTCTGAGCTAATTCAAACCCCTTGACTGAATTTTTAGGCACACAATCACAAGACAATCCATCAATATAACAAGCAAGATATTCATCCCTGGGGGCTTCTGTAGGGGACTGGGGGTGGGGGTGGAGGAAGGAGTAATAAAAGGTCCACACTTCTAGGTACTTCACTAGTCCAGGGGAATTACAGACAAGTAAAAAAAATAGACCCTGCCCTCAAGGAACTTACAGTCTTCTAGAAAAGAAAATGTTGGACAACATGTATATAGGTAATTAAATATAAAATATGTGAAAATTATATACAAGGAATGGGGAGAGAGGAAGATAATATTAACAAATGAAAGGCCTCTCTTAGGAGTTGATGCATGAACTGAACTTAAATGGAGATGTGGTTTCCATCAAGTAAAAGTGAGGATAGAGAACTTTCCAGGCAAAGACAGGGAAGATGGACTCTAACTTCCAGAAAACTTTACCTTTGCTCTCAGACCTTTCACCTTCATCTATAGCCAAACTTAACTGATTCCAGAACCCCAGCTCAAGGCCCTTGGACCCACTTCCTCACCCTTGACCTGGGTAAGTCCCTCGCTACCGAGATAGGATCCCACTTGCCTTGCTCTTCCTGCAGCTGAGGCCATCACTTGGAGTCCATTTCCTTCTTTTTCTTCTACCCACTGTCTCCACCCTCTTCAGAGGGGTGTGTTTTACTGAGTTTATTTACAAGGAGAAAAGAGATTATACAAATTCAGAAATGATATAGCAAGGTAAGGTAATTAAAAGCTATATGAAAGAAAACTGCCCAGTCCCAGACTGAGTGGCACCTAAACCTTTTAACCTAATCCTTAAATCAAGTTCCCATGGACCCCAGTCCTTTCAAGGACCTCCACAGTCTCTCTTGACCCCAGACAAGAATGTATCTTCATTCCAAGAACGTTCCTATACTAATTTGGACTTTGATAGTTCTTTCTTTTTTTCCTGTTTCTCCTCTCCAATGCCCAACTCTCTCCTTTATTATATTTCTCTCCTCTCTCCCTCTCTTCTTTCTCTCTTCTTCCTATCTTCCTTCTCTCCCCTTCCTTTCAGATCTTTTCCCATGTTTTCTTTATACTTTTTTCCCTCTCCCTTTCCTGTCCCCTCTCCCCCTTTTTTCACCCCACTCCACCTCTTCTCTGATCCATAGCTGGAAGCCCTTCCACCCTGTCTATCCTTGACATGCTAAGTTAGAGAGTATTTCAGGTCCCCAGAGCCCCTGAACCATGGAGATAACAGTGCTGGCTGACTGGCTGGCTATACGCTGGTATTCAGCAATGCCAGGTAAGTCCGATGTATTTCATTGTCACCTGCACCCACGATGACTGCCTTCCTACTTGGGGCTGCTCACTGAATGGCTCAAGTCCCTGGAAAAATCAGTGACTCCCCTCCTTCCCCTGCTGACAGGAACCATCCATCCACCCCTTGGCCAGAAGCCAACTCCTTCCTAGAGAGCCTGGAGGTGGGGAGTGGAGGATGTCCCCAGCCTATGGAGCTTGAAGGTCAAGGGAAAAGAGGAACCAAGAGAGGAAAGTGTCTGATTGGTACCTAATACACAGTGAATCTTCAACTATACCAAAATGTCAAACTCACATGTAGTTTCATGTTGCAGGATGCTGGGGAGTTAACAATGTGATGGGGCCCAGGCCCAGATATCCAACCTAGCTTTCATATGGGTCTATTGCCATCAGACAGAGAGGCTAGGGGATGACTTCTCTGATTAGGAGTAGGCCTTCCACTAGTTTCCCTCCTCTGCTTTTGCCATAAGGAGGGACTGACTCTACAATTCAAGTATCTAAAATCCTTTAAACAATCTTTGTTTAAGGGAGCATTGCCATCTATGATTCCCACAAATTGAAAGATATTGGTTGTTTCTCCCCAGAGGTTGAAGTGTGTGTGTGTGTGTGTGTGTGTGTGTGTGTGTGTGTGTGTGTGTGTGTGCCATTCTTTAATAGGCTAGTTGTATTTCTTCCTTGGCATCCCAGGCCCTGATTTGGTGGTAGGGAAGAAGGTTGGGAAAGCAAAATATCTCTCTTAATGCTCTTAATGCCTCCCTCACTAGAGGACTAAGTGCTGGGTATAGGACACTGGGAAGAAGAGGGTAGGGAGATAAGAGTATCCGTTCAGCTCTTCCTATTCTTCTAAAGACAGAGGGGTGGACCCAAGTAACCAATCAATTCTCCTTTCCTCCTATCTCCAATGTTTTATGTACCTTTTATGAACTAATCTGTCTCTAATCAAGAGCTAATTAAAGGAGGGGAATGTTTGCTTATGGAAGGATTAGGTGTAGGCAATTATCATAAATGCTATATTGAATCTGGCTCAGACTCCCAACCCCTGGCTCCTGCTCCTGCTAGAAGCTTCCTGGAGAACATTCCTATTTGCTCATTCTTGGCCTGCAGAGCCAGGTCATTTTTTGGTCATCTTCAGACCGTTCTATCTACTGTCTACTCCTAACCTCCCACCCACATGATCCTGGATTTTGATGGGAGAGCTTTCATTTTCTCTTTCCAGTCTCTTTTTTACCACCCAGCCAGATTCCATTTCTCAGAGAATCAATGCCACTATTGTTTGGGAGGTCTTTGACTTCCTTGGTCAAAACATTCCTCCCTGCCCCTATACCTATTGTCTTTTCATATTAGATTATAAATTCCCTGAGGGCAAGGATTATTGGTTTACTTGTATTCCTTTGTTTGTTTTTCAGGCAAATGGGGTTAAGTGACTTGCCCAAGGTCACACAGCTAAGTAATTATTAAGTTACTTGTATTCTCAGTGTCTAGCATGGGATTCTTAACATTTTTTGTGTTATGGACTCCTTTGTCAGTCTAGTAAAATTTACAGATCCCTGGATCTCTTCTCAGAATAATGTAACATAAAATAAAATAAAATGGGGGTGTCTAGGTGGCATAGTGGACAGAGCACCAGCCTTGGAGTCAGGAGTACCTGGGTTCAAATCTGGTCTCAGACACTTAATAATTACCTAGCTGTGTGGCCTTGGGCAAGTCACTTAACCCCATTTGCCTTGCAAAAACCTAAAAAAATAAAATAAAATAAAATAAAATGTTTGTTGTTCAGTCATTTCTTATTCTTCATGACCCCATTTGGGGTTTTCTTAGCAAAGATCCTGGTGTGATTTGCCACTGCCTTCTCCAATTCATTTTGTAGATGAAGAAACTGAGGCTAGAATCACAGAGCTAGTAAGTGTCTGAGGTCAAACTTAAACTAAGGCCTTTCAGACCAGGTCTGGCACTCTATCTACTGTGCCACCTAATTGCCCTAAAATAAAATACATAGGATTAAGAAGGAAATCAATTATCTTGTCAAAATATAGTTTTCCCAGGTTAAGAGCCTCTGAGCTAGAAGTTGATTCCCTAAAACTTCTCTTTTCATTCATTCTATTTGTCTTTCACAGAGGTTGAAAGAAAGCAAAACCAGCTGGCAATATAGAAAGAAGGGTGCAGGGTGGAGAATAGATAACTGGGATATGGAAAAAGAAAAGGAAATTCACAGCCCCTCCAAACCCATTGCCCTGGGACTGGTCAAGCTAGAGTCCCCTGGCCTGGCCTTTCTCTTGACCATGGAAGTATCTGGATTCTAGTCGATGGCTGGCCTTTAAACCTGTGATGCTCTCCCTGCAAAATTGCTCTTCTGTGGGTCTGAGTTTCCTCTTCTGTAAAAATGGGAATAAAAATAGCTGCCCTGCTGCCTTCATTGGGGTATTGTGAGAAATAAATGAGACCATGCATCAATTGTACTCACCCTCTCCTCCACTGGAAAGGAAATTAGAGCTGGTGACATGGCCATCCCTCAACAGATTCACTGTGGTTGTCTGATGACTCAGTAGGACCTGCTGGATTGGAGTGGAGCTGTCCAGTCCTGAAGAGAAGAGCCCTGGGCTCTCTGTTTGAGCCCCCCTGCTCTCTACCACTACTGCCACCCTCAGTGTTGTCCCTTTATAGAGTGCCTTAAACATCCCCCCCATGTGTTCATCACATCACAGTAAAGTAAGGTAAGTGAAATGAGATCCTGTAAATCCCCCCTTTCAGGCCACAAAGGAAACTGAGGATAAGAGAGTTTTCAGAGCTGACAAATGAGAAACAGAGACAAAAGTAGACATCATTTCTGTGAAGGGGCTTGTCTCAAGGTGGATCTGGAGCATCAGGGCAAGACTCATCATTGTAAAATGTAGGAGCCTAATGTTCCCCCTAGGGTATCTTTTGCTACTTCCTTCCAACTAATTGATACCTTCACATCAAGCACTGGAATGGATTTCAGCAATTATCTAGGCCACCCCCTCATTTTATAGATAATTATACCAGATGCTACATGGATAGAGTGTGGATCTGGAATCAGGAAAACTCGAGTTCAACTCTGACCTCAGACACTTTCTAGCTGGGTAACTCTGGGAAAGTCACTTATCCCTGTTTGCCTCCCTTCCCTCATCTGTAAAGTGAAGGAAATGGCAAATCACTTCAGTAATTTTGCTATGAAAACCCAAATAGGTTCACGAAGAGTCAGACATAACTGAAATGATTCAGCAGAGCTTCTGATTCCAAACCATTATGCCTTCCTCAGCCTCCCTTCTCTCGCCCTCCTTCCAGTTCTGTTGAGCCTGAGTAAACTGTCTTTCCTCCCAGGAGTTGTTTTGTTGAGGGTTTTCCTTTCTTCCCCATCTTCAACATGTCCCCTAGGCCATACCACTTTGTCCTGAGGCTGTCTAATGTTCTGATTTTCTTCCTTGATTTACATGACTTTCTCTATGGAGAGAGTTTTTTTCTTCTTGTTAGTTACTTTGAGCACAGCACTCTCAACCTTCTGTCTGATTCTCTCAAGGGTCATGTGTGGGTTTTATTCTCTCTGGCTCTCTGTGTATAGAGGCTGGGGCACCCCACTTCACCATCTTTCCAGCTTTTTAATCCACTAAGGAATCTTCCTCACACACTCATTCATTCATTCAATTGCTCTGGGAAAACCATGTGTGGAGTCAGAGTGATGGTGGGACTAGAAAATATTTTTTAAAAGGAAATAAGTATTTTTTTCATCTACATGTAGATAGTTTTCAAAATATATTTTTGTAATATTTTTGAGTTCCACATTTTTCTTCCTCCCTTCCTTCCTTCCCTCTCCCTTCCCCTTGACAAATAATAATCTGATATAGCTTATAAATGTAAACCATATTTTTATATCAGTCATGTTGTAAAAAAAAAATCAGAACTAAAAGGGGAAAAAGCCATGAGAAGGAAAAAACATAAAGCAAAAAACAAATTTTAAAAATTGAAAATAGTATGTTTCATTCTGCATTAAGACTCCAGAGTTGTTTCTCTGGATATGGATGGTATTTTCTATCACAAGTCTTGGAGAATTGTCTCTGATCCTTGAATTGCTCAAGTTGGACTGAGAGTCAGAAAGTCTTGAATTTGAATTCTGCCTCAGGGTAGCTCTGTGGGCTATGTCAAAGCATTCAATTTCTCTAAACATGAGTTTCTTCAAATATAAAATGCGAGGTTCAGTAACAAATAGTTGATCATCACCCAATTTTGTTGTTAACATTTACAAGGTTCTCCTGGTTCTGCTCACTTCACTCAACATCAGTTCGTGCAAGTCTTTTTTTTTTTAATTTAGATAGTTTATTTCTTTTCCAATTACATACAATGGTAGTTTCTACCCATCATTTTTTTTTTTGCAAGATTTTGAGTTTTGCAATTTTTCTCCTTCCCTCCCCCTTCCCCCAAAAGAAGGCAGTCTGAGATAGGCTTTACATTTGTATCCGTGCTATAGATCGAAATGCAATGTGTTATGATAGAAGAATCAGAACCAAAAGGAAGAAAGAAAACATTAGAGATAGCAAAATTATATAACGCATGAGACAACTTTTAAAAATTGGAGATAATAAGCTTTAGTCTTAGTTTAAACTCCACAGTTCCATCGCTGGATACAGATGGTATTCTCCAATGCAAATCCCCTAAAATTGTCCCTGATTGTTGCACTGATGGAATGAGCAAGTCCATCAAGGTTGATCATCACCCCATGTTGTTGTTAGTGTGTATAATGTTCTTCCAGTTCTGCTCATCTCACTCAGCATCAATTCATCATGCAAGTCTTTTTAGGCTTTTCTGAAATCTGCCTATTCATCATTTCTTATAGAACAAGAGTTACTCCATCATATTCATATACTACAGCTTGTTCAGCCATTCCCCAATTGATGAGCAGTCCTATGATTTTCAGTTCTTTGCCATTATAAAAAGAGCTGCTATAAATATTTTTGTACATGTGGGTCTTTTTTCCCTTGGAATAAGCCTTTATTAAGCACCTGCCATGTGCCAGAGACTTTACAGATATCTCTTTTGATCCTTACAACAACCCTGTGAAGTAGGTATTGTTATTATCTCCATTTTATAGTTGAGGAAACTGAGGCAGATAGAGGTGAAGTGACAGGTCCAGAGTCATGTAATTCATGAGGGTCTGGGTCTTGATTTGAACTCAGGTCTTCCTGACTCCAAGCCTATCTTTTTCCACTGAGCCAGTGGCTACTTCTACTCAATTGAGTCATGTGGAATGCAGAAAAGGTGCCATCAAAAAAGACACTGAGTGGGTCCAGGTCTGGGGAAGTGATGACCCCACTGTCCTTGGCTCAGGTCAAACCTCAGCTGGAACTGAGTTTGACCCAGGATATCAGCTTTTAAAAGGGAATTGGTAAGCTGGGGAGTTGCCAGAAATGGACCTTAGGGATGCCAAAGGAGCCCTATATTGTGCCATGTGAGGGTCAGTACAGGACCAAGAGAGAAAAAAGATTGAGGTAGCTCACAGTCCCTAACCTCCAGTATTTCATTGGTTCTGCTTAACCCTGGAAGACTGAACTCCTGGAGTACTAGATGGAAGTTATCCAAGAACAGATTTAGGTTTGTTCTGAGAAGTTCCCTATGGATGAGAATTCACCAAAAGGAAATGAACTACCTTGGAAACTCAAGGACTCTCCTCCCTACAATTAAACAAAGGCTGTATGTTCACATGGCTGTTCTGTTATAAATGGAATTTTTGTTCCAGATTGGTTTGGAGCAGAGAATGGACTCCAAAGCCACTTGTGATTTTTGCAATTCTGTGATTCTTTCTCCTTGGCCACTTTTGCCACACACACCCCCCCCCTTCTCTTCCTCCCTTCCGGCCAGAGACCCTGTCCTGTAGAACTGCCCTAATACCCCACTCTGATTGATGAATGCCTCCTATAACCAGTGACTCCAATTAGGAATACCTTTGCTCTGTCCTCATATCCTCCTGCCATCTATAGTACCCTTTGGTTTGCCCTCCCTCTCCTCACTTTCCCACCTTCCTTCCCCAAATAGATATTATCATTGATACTAGAAAGGTTGTGTCAACCTCCACCCCTGGCTCCGCTCAACCATCCCTACATCTTTTTGAACCAAAACATAATGTCCTATTAGAATGTAAACTTCTTGAGGGAAACAGTTGTCTTTACTTTTGTAATTGTATAAACAACACATAGTAAGGATTTAAGCATTGTCTCATGTTTCTACCATTATAAGCACCTTGAAGTCAGGGGATGCTTTTACTTTTGTATTTCCTGCACTTATTATAGTGTCTGACATGTACCTTAACCAATGTTTGTTGACCTGACTCATCCATTTATTCAATAATGTCTCTTCCAGGACCTGATCCTATAACTGCAAACTTCCTGTGTGCAAAGAAGAGGATTGTGAAAGAATAAATCAGATCATTACTGTTTCTGAATGGCCCCCATGATCCTGTTGACTCTCCCCAGGTGTGACTCAGCTGTTACAGCTCTCACCATAGCTTACTTGCATGAAAGTGAGAAGAGATGACAGTACCACCCTAGGTATGGGGGAGCCCATGAACAACCTCCTGAGTGCCCATCAGAAACACTTTGAGCTACCAAGATAAGGTATCATTTCTCTGCCTCCTCTTACATTTCTCATCTCAAGGTCCCTTTCTCAAGAAAGTCAGTGTTGTGGGGTGGAGTCAAGATGGCGACAAGAACAGATCATCTCTTGGGCGCTCTCTCATAAAACTTCTAAACTAAGGACTCTAACTAAATTTTTGAGAGACAGAACCCACAGAGGGACCCATTGGGGCAGTTCTCCTACTCAAGGTAACCTGGAAAACAGCAGAAAGGCTCTGCTCCCCGGGGTCGGAGGGGTGGCCCGCCAGAGGGGTGGCCCACCAGAGCCAAAGAACTTCAGCCTCCCGGAGGCAGCCCCAGGGTGCTGGGAGCCGAGGCTCACAACAAGGGGGGAGTTTCCTGATCTACACCCCAGGGAGCACCGGGCACAAATTGGGGGAACAGCAGGGGACCTCTGCCAGAGCGAGCACGTGGAGCCCAGCCCTCAGGGCACACAGCAAAGGCAGTCCAGATCCAGGAAACAGAAGCAGGTGGAGCTCATAAGCAGGAGCCCCCAGGGCATGAGCCCATTGATCCTAGGGAGGGGAGTGAAGAGAGACTGTAGAGCTCTGTCCTCTGCCCCTGAAAAAGAATACATTCAGATCCTGATCCCAGTCTAGGCCCCCCCATAGAACAGCAGGGCCCCCCCACCTCAGCCCCGTGGCAGAGCGGGGTGCATATGGTCATTCACAGACCAGGAGGGAGGACAGAACCTCACACACTGAGCCCCTTGTGGGAGTGTCCCCAAAACTCAGGAAGCACCCCAAAAACAGGCTCAGGGTGGGGAAATGAGCAAGAAGAGAAACAAGAGGAACACCATTGAGAAATATTTTGCCTGTGAGCCCAAGAAGGATCAAAACACTCAGTCTGAAGATGAGGAAACACAAGCTCCTGCATCTAAAGACTCCAAGAAACACAGAAATTGGGCTCAGGCTATGACAGAACTCAAAAAAGACTTTGAAAATCAAATGAGGGAGTAGAAAAAAACTGGGAAAAGAAAGGAGAGAGATGCAGGAAAAACATGAAAATGAAGTCAGCAGCTTAGGCAAGGAAATACAAAAAATGCTGAAGAAAATAGCATGCTAAAAACCAGCTTAGGTCAAATGGATAAAACAGTTCAAAAAGTTATTGAGGAGAAGAATGCTTTAAAAAGCAGAATTGGCCAGATGAAAAAAGAGATAAGAAAGCTCTGAAGAAAACAAATCCTTCAGACAAAGAATACAACTCAGGGAGATTGATGAATTTACAAGAAATCAGGACTCAATACTTCAAAACCAAAAGAATGAAAAATTAGAAGAAAATGTGAAACATCTCATTGGAAAACAGATTTAGGAAAGATAATTTAAAAATTATTGGAATACCTGAAAGTCATGATCAGGAAAAGAGCCTTGACATCATTTTCAAAGAATTACTACAGGAAAATTGCCCTGATATCCTAGAAGCAGAGGGCAAAATAGAAATGGAGAGAATCCACCGATCCCCCTGAGAAAGAGATCCCAAAAATCCAACCCCCAGGAATATTATAGCCAAGTTCCAGAACTCCCAAGTCAAAGAGAAAATATTACAAGCAGCCAGAAGGACACAGTTCAAATATCGTGGAGCTGCAGTCAGGATCACACAGGACTTAGCAGCAACTACATTGGAAGCTCATAGGGCTTGGAATATAATATACCAGAAGGCAAAAGAACTTAGAATGCAATCGAGAATCAACTACCCAGCAAAACTGAACGTCCTCTTCCAGGGAAAAAGATGGACTTTCAATGAACCAGGGGAATTTCAAATGTTCCTGTTGGAATGGCCAGAGCTGAACAGAAGGTTTGATCTTCAAATACAGGACTCAGATGAAGCATAAAGACTGGAGGAGAGGGGGAAAGTATGATGGACTTAATGATGATGAACTGCATGTATTCCTGCATAGAAAAATGACACTGATAATACTCACATGAACCTTCTCAATTAACAGAGCAGGTAGAAGATTTTATAGATGAAGCACAGGAGAAAGCTGAATTTGAAGATAAAATATGGAGTAAAAATGGAGTCAATAGAAAAAAGGGAAATGTAATGGAAGAAAGAAAAAGGAGAGGGGGGAATAGGCCAAGATATTTCATATAATAAGATTTTTCTTTATTACAATGAGCTATTGCAATGATATGGAAGGGGGAAGGCAAGGGGGAATGAGGGAATCTGTGCTCTCATCAGAGGTGGCTAGGAGAGGAAACAGCATATATACTCAATGGGGTATAAACATCTGGAGTAAGAAGGGGGGGACAGGGGAAGGGGGGGATGTGAGTGATGGAGGAGAGGATGGACCATGGGGGGGAGAGTGGTCAGATATAACACATTTTCTTTTTTACTTCTTACAAGGGGCTGGGATTGGATCGCCTGTCCGAGACCATAGGGCCAGGTGGATGCTGGGCCTAAGGGGTGGTATGGGGGCTCAGGGCCTCTTGGCCCCAGGGCCAGGGATCTGTCTGCTGTGCCACTCAGCTACCCTACAACAGAGTCAGTGAAAGGAGAAAGAAAACATAGTACATGGTACTGGAGAAATATGAAAGGAGGGAGTTGCGATCAGCAATGGCAACGGTGGAAAAATATGAAAGTAACTTTTGTGATGGACTTATCACAAAGAATGTGATCCACCTGCGACAGAGTTGGTGGTGTTGGAACACAGACTGAAGCACGTATATTATTTATCATTATTATTATTATTATCATTATTATTATTATTTTGGGGGGGTGCAGGGCAAATGGGGCTGGGTGGCTTGCCTGGGGCCGCATAGCAGGGTGATCATTGGGTGTCTAAGGCCAGATTCAGACTGGGTGCTCCTGGCTCAAGGACCAATGCTCTGTCTGCCACCCAGCCACCCCTACTATTATTAATATTTTATTTTATTTTAGGTCTTTTTTTTTCTTTTTTTGGTTTATGCAGGGCAGTGGGGTTGGGGTGGCTTGCGTGTCACACAGCTGGGTGATTGTTGGGCGTATGGAGCCAGATATGGGCTCAGGTGCTCCTGGCTCCAGGGCTGGTGCTCTGGTGGCCCATTTTTTTATTTTAATTTTAATTTTTTTCTCTCTCCTTTACTTTATCACTCAAGTGAGTCTATATTTGGGGGGGTATTTTGTTTACTCTTAAACAAGAATATTTTATTAATGTATAAAAAACATTGTACAAAATGAGAATAAAAAAATATTAAATTAAAAAAAGTCAGTGTTAATAGAATGGAACCAAATCCAAATTACTCTATTCAGAAATAGATAATATTAGGGTCCCCTATTTACTTGATTTAAGTGAAATCCATCTCTTCCTTCCTTCTGTGCCCTCTCTTGCTCTTCCCTCCACTCCTTACTCTTCCATCCTTCCTTCTTCATTTCTCCCCTCTCTTCTTTTTCCCTTCATTTCCTTCCCCTTCTCTCCCTCCCCTCTTCTCTCCTCTAAGTCCTATTAAATGATTTTCACTGCATGAAGGATAGAATACTGTTCTTTGATTCAAGAAGTTCTGGCTTCAAATTCTATCTTTGACCTTTCTTAGTTGTGTGTCTATACAAACCACATAATCCTCTCTGTGCCGCAGCTTTTTCATCTGTAAAATGGACATAATGATAGCTGCGATATCCATCTCACAGAGTTGTTATAAAGTGATTTATACATAGCAGTTATTATTAATCCTATAAATGACAGTATTTTCTCTCCGAGATAAGTGGGCTGTTGGCCTTCCATATAAGCCACTCTCCTTACTGTTGGTCCCCTATGAGATATGCATAATATCAACTGCTGAATCTTGGGCAATTGCTCTGGCCTGGAATGTTTCCTTAAACTGCCCTTCTTCTCTGCCAGGTCTGGAATCATGCCACCTCCACGAAGCCTCTCCTGACTATCCTCAATGATCTCTCTTTTCCTCCAATTTCCTACAACAGTAGAATTCTGAGCTACACAGATTAGTCTTTAATTACAGCCTGTCTTGTGCTCTTCTTTAACTGTTTCCTGTGGATTAGTCCTGTCTCTCCGAACTCCCTCAGGGCTGGGCTGTCTGAAGCTTCTTTCTAAGATCTGTGATTGTCTTACTGGTGAGGGGGTGATGGTGGGGTGGGGGGGCAGAGGGGCATTTAACTCTCTCCTATCTGTTACTGATTGCTATGACTTGATAAGGCTCATTTCCTACCTTCCTTCAGTTAGTTTTTCAGTTGGTCAGTCAGGTAACACCATTATTTAAACATCCTTGTGTAAGAATCTGTACAGCCCTGTCCTAGACACTGTGGCAATAATGTAGTTGTCCTGTCCTTAAGAAATGATTGTCCAGCCCAGGGGTTCTTAACCTTTATGTCATGGACCCTTTTTGCAGAAGCCTTTGAACCCCTTCTCAGAATCATACTTGAAGGAAATGATAAATTTCAGACTGAAGAAGGAAGGAAAGAAGGAAAGAAGTAAGGAACAAGGAAGGAGGAAGGGAGGAAGGAAAGGAGGGAGGGAAGAGGGAAGGGAGGGAGGGAGGGAGGGAGGAAGGAAGGAAGGAAGGAAGGAAGGAAGGAAGGAAGGAAGGAAGGAAGGAAGGAAGGGAGGGAGGGAGGAAGGAAGGTGGGAAGAAAGGAAGGAAGGGGGAGGGAGGGAAGAAAGGGAGGGAGGGAGGAAGGAAAGGAAAGAAGGAAGAGAGGGAGGGAAGGAAGGAAAGAAGGAAGGAAGGAAGGAAGGAAGGAAGGAAGGAAGGAAGGAAGGAAGGGAGGGAGGGAGGGAGGGAGGGAAGGGAAAGAGGAAGGGAAGGAGGGAGGGAAGCAGGGAGGGAGGAAAGGGGAAAAGGAAGAAGAAAAGGAAAGAAGGGAGAAAGGGAAGGAGGGAAAGAAAGGAAGGAATTTCTTAAATATATACTACATGCTAGGCACTGTTAATCACTTTACAAAATTGTGACATTTGATTCTCACAGTTCTATAGGTAGATACTCTTGTTTTTCACCATTTAAAGTTAGGTAAACTGAGACAAACAGAAATTAAGTGACTTGCCCAGGATCCCACAGCTATTAAAAATCTAGGACCACAATTGAAGTCATATCTTCTTGATTCCATGCTCTTCAGCATTCTATAAACTACCACCTAAGTCCATAGCCCTTGAGAACCTTAGATAATATTCCTTTAAAACTCAATCATCATCTCTTCCAGAAAGCCTGCCCTGATCCCCCCAGCTGGTAGTGATCTCCCTTGTTAGATTTCATGTGGCACTTTGTTTATAACTTCAAAATCCATATCGTGTAATAAGATCTATGTTGGGTAGCTGTCTTGGTGTGTGCTGCCCTTTCTAGACTGTAAGGTCTAGAGCTCAGGGAACATTCTCCAAACTTCACATTTCCCCTCCACCTAGCCCAGGACTTGGCCAATAATAATGGTTGTTGTATTGCCAATGATATTCATTGATCAATTAAAGGCAAAATCACTAAGAACAGAAACTTCAGATAGTTTTTTCCACATAGTTGGGAAAAAATAAAATAATATTTTTAAAAAGACAACATGATGTCATGGCATAGAACAGTGTCACAAGCAGACAGATTTCAGAAAATACTGAAAAGACTTACACAAGCTGTTACAAAGTGAAGTGAACAGAACCAGGAGAACATGGTACACAGGAATAGCAATATTGTAATGATGACCAACTATAACTAACTCAGTTCTTCTGAACAACACAATGGTCCAAAGACAAATCCAAAAGAATCATGATAGAAAAATGCTTTCCATATCCAGAGAAAACTGATGGAGTCCGAATAAAGATTGAAATGTACTTTTTTCCACTTTATTTTTTTTTTAGTTTTTTTTCTTTTACAGTTTCTTCTTTCACAAAATAACCAATATGGAAATAGGGTTTACATGATTACACATATATAACCTATATCAAATTGCTTACTGCCTTGGGGAGAAAGGAGGGAAAGAAAAAAGGAAGAAAATTTGGATTTCAAAATTTTATTAAAAATGAATGTTAAAAATTTCCTTTACATGTAGCTGGAAAAAAACAAAACATAGGGCCAGCTAGGTGGTGTAGTGGATAAAGCACCAGCCTTGGAGTCAGGAGTACCTGGGTTCAAATCTGGTCTCAGACGCTTAATAATTACCTAGCTGTGTGGCCTTGGGCAAGCCACTTAACCCCGTTTGCCTTGCAAAAACCTAAAAAAAGAAACCACTATTTTTAAAAAGACAACATAATGTCACAACACAAAAAGTCAGAGTTCAAAAGGACCTTAAAGAATCCCCTAGTCCAGTAATGTCAAACTCCAATAGAGATGGATTCCTACATCCACATATTATCTTAGAAAACCATAAGTTAACATTAGTTGTGTTGCATTGTATTTTTATTTAAAATTTTCCAATTACATTTTATCTGGTTCAGATACACTTGGGACAATATAACACCTCTGTTCTAGTCTAACTCTCTCCTTTCAGAAATGAGGAAACTGAGAACCCAGAGGGAAAGGGACTTAGCCAAGACTACATATCAACCCAGGAGTAGAGCTGGGACTAGGAGGAGTGCAGCTCTTTTCAGAGATTTTTTTAAGCCCCAAGAGACTGGCATTATTCCTGTCCTACCCAGATCAAGTCTTAGCCTGGAGACCCCAGGAGGTTCAGCCTAGCTCTACTCCTTCTTCCAATTCTTGAACCCCTCAGTCCCAAGTAGAAAATTGTCCAATTGGGCCCTCTGGAGAATAGACTGTCTTCTTGTCTCTCAAATCACCCCAGTCCAGGGTGGGACACCTCCCACTCAGGGCCCTGGCTGCCAATTGATTAACAATGACATATTTAAGATGGTAGCACAAATTAATTTCTGAATTACGCCATTAGTGAGTAATTAATTTCTTTGCTCTGGGAGGTGAAGATATCCCTGACGAGCATGTTATCTAAATCTATAAAAGAGGAGAAACGCTGAACAGGCTGCTCCATTAATGCAAAAATTGATTTTTTCCCATTTACCCTGGAGCCGAAGACTTTCTTTCCCCCTCCTTTTTAGGGGCTACATTTATTTTTTCAAGGGCGGGGCACCCAGTGGTGGGGGGGGAAAGGAGAGCAGCCTAATTTATACTTCCAGCAGTAATCAAAAGATCATGCATGCTCATTTCAGCCAAATAATGTCATTATGGGAAGCTGTTAAGGCTGCCGTTGCCGTGGAAACATGAGATTGGACACTCCAGGTTTGGATGTTGGAGCCCCATTCTTTCATTCTTCTGTAAAGGCGCAGGCGCAGGCCAAGGTGGCTGGAGAGGATGGAGGCTTTTGTAGTGAATAAGTCTGGAGAGGTGGGGAGAAGAAAAAGGATTTTGTTGTGCAGTTGTTTTCAGTTGTGTTCTACTCTCTGTGACCACCTATGGAGTTTTCTTGGCAAAGTGGTTTACCATTTCCTTCTCCAGCTCATCTGACAGATGAGGTAACTGAGATAAACAGTCAAGTGACTAATCTAGGTTCACACAACTAATCTGTGTCTGTGGTCAAATTTGAACTGATTCTAGGTCTTGCTCTAGGCCCCCTAGCTAACCTAGAAAAAGGGTATCACATCTATATTTCTCCTTGGGGTAATCACTGGCTTCTGGTGCCACCTCTCATGAAAAGTCTTCCAGGACAAAACATTGTGCATGACCTACAAACACAATATCTGGGGTCTGCCTCTCTTGCTATACCCCTACATACCAGGTTACAACCTCTTTACCAGCCTGACCAGGACCCACCCATCCTAATTTCTCTTCCCTGAGAGAGAAAGGCATGGTCAATTTGGAGTCAGAGGACCTCAATTCAAAGCTCAGGCCTGTTATTTACCTCTCATTTGACTCTGGGCATGCCAGTTCTTTCTAAGGCTGTTTCCTAAACTGTAAAATTAGGGAATTAGACAAAAACATCCCTGAGGTCTCTTCCAGATCTGATCCTATAATCCTTGTCCCTTCTATGCTGCAGTGAAATGAGTTTTGGGCTTGGAGTGAGGGGGCCTGGGTTCTAGTCCTACCTTGGCCATTAATTAACGACATGATTTTAGTTACCTTCTGTCCCTGGGCCTCAGTTTTCTCCTCTGAAAAATAAACTGAATTAGCCTAAGGATTAGTTACATGAAATCTCAGTGTTAGTATGTTAGGCATATTGTGTACCACCTTCTTTTGTCTGTACCCTACAATCAGAATCTCTCTCACCTTCCCCCTTAGAATCCACTTCTCCAACTCCACACAATGGCTCCTGTTGAAGAAAGAGAGGTTATTCATGGTCACCTAGATAAAATTGGGCGATGTCATTTTCTGTTTGGAAGTTTCTTTTGAAATAAAATGAAAAATCTTCATGTTGCAGGTTCAAGTAACCAATCAATATGTATTTATCAAGCACTGCCATGCTAAAGATTTTTAAAAAGCAGGACAGTTCTGGACTTAAGGGAACTTTCATCCTACTAATGAAAGACATAGGTGTAGACAGGCGAATAGAGGACACACACACAATTAATTCAACCCATTTGGTCTTCAAACCAGCTAAAATCTGACGGAGTAGTCTTCCATTCTCTTGATTAGGAATAACTTTCCAACCACAGCTTCTCTTCTTTACTTCAAATTGCGATTCCTCCAGTAAGCCTCCCTGGATTCATCAGAAAGCAAAGCAGCTCAGAATGCCACAGTTGGAAGCATCTTTGGAGATAATGTAGTACAAGCTCATTCTCAGAGGATGAAAGACCCAGAGAGGAACAATAACTTGTCTAAGGTCGCAGAGTGAGTTAGTTCAACAGTGAGCACTAGAACTCAGATCTCCCAACTCTCAGAGAAATGTACCAATGGCCAGTGTGGAAACTCCCTGGTCCGCCATACTGGCACCAGCTCCTCCAAACCAGTCAGTGCCTTCAAGTTAGCAAGTCATAGAAGTTCTGATTAAATGCTTGTCCTGCTTGAGCAGATCAACAGACACTTTCCCAGCAAACCCAGCTACATGGGGTCCAAGGAAAAGCACAATATAAAGGGGAAGATGATGCAATCGGTGCTTATAGGGAACTTTCAATCTGATGGGGGAGGCCAGATAAAGACCACAAAGGATTGGCAAAGGAAAGAGGGGGTTGGTGAGGGTTTCCATGCATCCACTAAACCCTCTATATGCCATTAGTCTACCTTATTTATCCTGAATCTTATTTTGTAAAGTCAGAAAATAATTATAACATCAACTGACATTTACAAAGCATTTTCCATAGCAACCCTCGTCACAGCTCACCTGGGCTATTGCACTGGCCTCTTCAATGGTTTTCCTGCCCACAGTCTCTCCCCTTTCCAAGCCAGTCTCTGAATAGCTCCTAAATTAATATTCCTAAAGCACAGATTGGACCACATCATCACCCTACTCAAGATGCTTTCGGTGGTTCCCCAGTACCTCTAGGATTAAGCCATTCTGTTTATTTCAAAATCTGGCACAAGTATAACCTTTCCAAGCTGAATGCACACTATCACCTCTCATGCTCTGTAAAATAAAGTTAAGCAGGCTGCCTTGCTGGTCTCCCATCTTTGTGCCTCACTTCTTAGAATCCCCAAGATGTCAGAGAGTAACTACCTCCTCCAAGAAGCCTTTACTTATTCCACCAGTGTAAATCATCTTTTCTCCAACAATGAAATCACTTTATATTTCTTTTTTTATACAGTCTATATTTTCTTGTCTAGGATTATGCTGTATTTCTCAATGTATATAGGTTCCTTAACTGGAAACTACCCTTTAAAATAACAAAAAAAAATGCATCATTGCTTTGGGCATTAATTTACCAAGACACAAGCTATAACTTGTATTCTTTTCTTTTTGATTTCTTTTTTAAAAATTCTCAGAAACCCCCAAAATATTTCATATGCTTAGGATCCAAAGAAAATTATATATGAAACCTTGAGTCTCTATTTCTTATTGCTTACTTTTTAAAAGACCAATAAATTTAACATATTTCAAAAAAAGAATATAGTTTCCTTGAAGGCAGGGGCTATTTCATTTCTGACGTTATATTCCCCTAGCACTTGGCATAGTTGCTCTTAGCAAGCACTTAATCAATCATTATGGACTTATTAAATGCCTACTCTGAGCCAGGAGGGCAGCCAGAGGGTGCTATAGTGCATAGAGTTCAAGGCCTGAAGACAGGATGACTCATCTTCCTGAGTTCAAATTCAGCCTCAGACGCTTACTAGTTGGGTGACTCTGGGTTACACTAGTTGTGTAATCCTATCTGTCTCAGTTTCCTCATCTGTAAAATGAGCTAGAGAAGAAAATGATGAGCCACTCTCATATATTTGCCAAGAAAATCACAAATGGGGTCACAACACAACTGAAAAAGCAACTGTGCTTCTTGCTTCATTTTACAATTCTTTGAGTTAAATATTGCAAATTGTATTATTTTCACTTTACAATTAGAAACCAAAATTTGGACAGATAAAATGACTTCTCCCAGAATGAATGACATGGGAAGAACTGGAGCCAAATTTCAAAGCTGGGTCTTGACTCCAACTCCACTGTGATTCTCACCATACCATACTGCCTCTGGAAGAGCAGTTAAAGATTATATAGTTCAACCCTTTCTTTTTATAGAGGGAGGAAATGACTTGATCCATGTCACACCACTTGCCATTGGCAGACACTGAACTCAGAGGAGTGAGACCAGAGACCAGAGGAGTGAGCTTTCCTAAGCATCCCACCCCTCACAGGGAACAGAGACTGGGACAAGTCTTCTTACTGAAGGATAAAGCTAGATAGGAAGAAACTAAGCATCCTCCCTGGCTTTTTAGGACAATTTTAAAATTCTATGGTCCCATTTTGTCAAAAAAAAAAAGAAATGAATTGCAATTAATTAATTGCAATTAATAAAAGATGATTAATAGCAGACTGGAATTTCTGAGTTTGCATTCAAGGAAAATAGAATCCTAGATGGGAGAAGAATCTACCAGAATATCCTTAATTTGCCTGACCCTGGCCCCAAAGCACAATCCCTGGGCTCCAGAGATGCAACCAGCTCAGAAGAGCCATGTGGTAGCTGTTTCTGACTATCTCGGACAAAGCAAGTGTTTGGACATATTAGCAAACCAGCGCCCACACACACACATACACATGCCAGCCCTGAAAGGGAGCGCAGGGGCCGATTGAAGATGCAGGTGGGAAGGAACATAATTGCATGTTTGAAAGGAGAGAAAGAGACCATCAGAGTCAGCAGAATCCATTCCTTCCTGCCTGCAGTGTCTGAGCTTTCCTTGCATCACCCCAAATGTAACCCCATTCCTAGCAATACTGGGACCCTCAGGGGTGGTTTTCGTTCCAAAGGTTTTCAAGAGTACCTGCTTGTTAGGGCAATATTTCTATATCTGAACTGAGACCTGCTTGGTCATTCACTAGCTGTGGGACCTGGAGTAAGCCACTTTACTATCTGAGCCTCACTTTCCCCATCTGTAAAATGGGGTAATAACAGCTGGACTGTCTACTTCACACTGTGAGTATTAGATGAGACTCTATGTGGCAAGCCAAAAGTGTTCCATACATGTCAGTCTTTGTTGTCAATTGTCATCCTAGTTGGCTAAGTCTATTGTTCCTTCTGGAAGGCAATGTGAGACCCAGAAATCTGGATTGTCTTTGGCTGGGGCTGACTAGTGAATCAGGACCCTCTGAGGACAAAACTCAGGCCTTTTGTTATCCATTCTATCCTTTGAAATCTTTCTATATATACATATTCTCTGCTCCAATTCTCTCCCTTTAGCTTACTGTTTATCTTTCTGCTTATCTGTTCATCTTACTGTTTATCAGTCCAATTCCTCACATGTAAAAATGAGAGGCTTGTACTATTCCTTTGGGATTTAAGTCAGTGTTCCTGTGAACCCAAAGATCCCTCATTTCCTATTTCTCTCTGTCTGTCTCTGTCTCTGTATCCCTCTCCCCAACCCCCACCATACACACACCGATATACACATATACATATATGTGCGTGTGTGTGTGTGTATGTGTGGTGTGTATAGATATATATAGCTATAGATAAACAATTCCTATGTCTTTTCTCTCTGATTCTCCCATGAGCATCATTAGATAATTCCTTCCTTTGGATTCCAAGGGCAGCAAAAAAGACCCTAGGAATCATAGGTATAAAAATTTAGAATTGGAAAGAACCTTGGTGGTTATGAGTTCAACCCCACATTTTATAACTAAAGGAAACTGTGGCACAGAAAGATTAATTTTCATTCTTGTAAACAGTTAAAAAGGTCCAGGAGAATAGAAAGTTGTGACTTCATTTGCTTGTGGATTGCTTAAAAGAACTAGAGGGCATTGATGAGGACTAGAGAAGGCTCAAAGGAGATGAGATCTCTGCCCCAAACAGTTGAAGACCTGTCATTTAGCAATGGGACTAGACTTTTCTTGTTTGGTCCCAAAAAGCATTGAGGCAGATTTAATATTATGACCACAAACTTCTTAACAATTCCCTTTGATCTCTAATGAAATGGGCTGCCTTGGTAGGGGGTTACCCCCTCCCAGAAGTTTCCAAGCCAAAACTGGATGACCTCTTAGGAGGAATGTGGGGGGAGGTATTCTTGTGTTTTCCAAAGTCCCTTCCAGTTCAGTATCTGTGATGCACATCTTTATGTTCTAAGCCTCACAGGGCTGCCTGCCCACCTCTAAAATGGTCCCACTATGGTCCCATGAGTCCATAATGAGCTGAGTGTATCTGAGACTTTATATTCAAAACCTCCTTTGACAACTCTAAAAGGAAGGCTTTGGCTTGGATGTAATCATCCATTTCCCAGAAAAGGAAATTGAGGCTCAAGTTAGATTGTCTGAGAGATCACAGCTGGTATTAAAGGAGAGATTTGATCCTAGATCACCCTGACTCCAGATTCAGCCCTCAGTACAAAATGCCACCAACACCTCTTGGCCCAGCCTAAGGCAGAGTCTCTTTGGTAATGCTCCAGCCCTCCTCCTCATCCACCTCCAGCTCCAGATTCTTCTAGAAAGGGTTACTGCTACCTTCTCTCCTCCACAGGCCCTCAAGTGTTTGGTCCTTAGATGTGTGCCTCAAGCCAGGATCTGGCAAAATTAAGGAGCAGGGGGAGTGGCTTTTTTCCCCTTTTCTATGTGATTTTACTTTATTCTTTCCAATTACATGCAAATATAGTTTTTAATATTCATTTTTTGGTAAGCTTTTGACTTCCATATTCTTCTACCACCCTCCGCCTTCCCTCTCCCCTCCCCATGGCAGCAAGCAATGTGATATAGATTGTTCATGTACAATAGTGTTTAACATATTTCCACATTAGTCATGTAGTGAATGAATAATTAAAACTAAAGGGAGGAAGAAGCATGAAAGAGAAAGAAAAAAAAAGGAAATTTTAATTAGTGAACATAGTGTGTTCTTGCTCTGCATTCAGACTTCATAGCTTTTTCTCTGGATTTTCTCAGAATTGTCCTTCATCACTGAACTTCTGAGAGGAGCTGCCTCCATCACAGCTGATCATCACACAATGTGGCTCTTCATGTGGACAAGGTTCTCCTAGTTCTGCTCACTTCACCCAGCATCAGTTCATGCAAGTCTTTCCAGGCTTCTCTAGAGTCCAGTCATTCATGATTTCTTACAGAACAATAGTACTCCTTCACATTCATAAAACTTAACTTGTTCAGACATTCCCCAATTGATTCCCCTGAATTTTTCTGCACCCTTTACCAACATCCTTGTGTTCCTTCTTCCTTTCAATAACCTGATGCCCCTTTTTGCTTTCCCCCACCCAGAAAAAAGGTACCCTGGAACCAAACGCTCCTCAGGGTGGGCATATATGACCATGCCCTGCCCCTAAGTCTCAACACCTTGACTTTTACAAGGGCATTTTGAGAATCTGAAGTCAGGTGAGAGAGGGATTTGAAGGGGACCGTCTCTGTCATATGCCATGAAGTAGCTGCCTATTCTGCCAACAAATAAACCTAATTCTAGTTTTATGTGTGCTAATTTTATCTTCCCTGGCTAGAACCTGAATTCCTTGGGAACAGGAAACATGTCTTATTATAAAAGCTAACATTTGTATAATGCCAGACTTTACGATTATTATCTCATTTGATCCTCACAAAAACCCTAAAGGATAGTTCTATTATTATCCCCATTTTCAGATGAGGAAATTGAGGCAAACAGAGGTCAAATGATTTATCCAGTATCACATAGCTAATAAGCATCTGAGACTAAATCCTGACTCTAGGCCCAGCACTCTATCCACTGAGCCACCTAGCTACCTCATTCATTTATGCCTTATTCATTTTTGTATCACCCACAGAGATATTGTTAGGTTGGGAATTTCATAGATGCCACTAAGTGCTATTAGAAATAGCTGAATTTCATTAAGAGAATTGTAGGACGAGACCTGTAGATCTAGAAGGGCTGTTTGCAATCTTCCTAGAAGCTCAGTTTCCTAATTGTACAAATAATGTCAAGGTCACACAACTAGTAAGTGGAAGAAAAACCTGAAGTTTATGATTCCAAAGTCAGTGATCTGTGGGCTGAAGCTCAGTTCAACAGAGTTGAGTGAAATGGAATTGAGTCCAATGAGAATGAATTGAAGGTCTTGAGGTAACTGAAGGGAAGTGGGGTGGAACGTTGGTGTCCATATTGAGGAAGCCTATATGTGAAACCAACACAGGTGACTTGAAACATGTTTTGGAACTTTCATTAGGGCCAAACCCAGGAAATTTGTTAGCCTGCTGAGGCTTTTTCCCCTGCCCCCAATACAATACAATACACACATTTTCTGCTTGAATCTGTTCCCCCCATCCTCCCAAATTGGCACCCTCAGTGTCTCAACCCAGTCTCCAATAACTCTCTAGGCCATGTTACCCCTCTCCCAATCTCTAATTGAAATTTTCAGGTGCTTAATTTCTTCATTTTCTTGGGGCATAGATGGCCATGCCCTCCAAAATATTAACTAGCAATCTGTGTTGATGGGAGGGGGCCAACTGGCTGCTCCTATGTAAACAGTATTTTTTCACAAAGGTCTTCTAGAGACAGCATTCTCTTCATAGAAGCTAATCCATTAATGACTATAAATATGGGAATCTCCAGCAGTGGTGGTAGTAGTGGCAATAGCAGCAGCAGCAGCAATAGCACAGTAATAGCAAGATTTATTATAGCAGGTTATTACATAATGATTCAAAATATGCACAACACTTTACATGCATTATCTCACTTGATTTTTCAGGGTGCTAAAAAAAAATTGGTGTGATTGCTAATCTACTGTTGGTAACCTCTGAAAGATTCCAGAGATCAGGAGAAATACTGCATGTCTGATTTTTTAAAAGGGAAGAGAATGGAACATGTGTATTATAGGCCAATGAGTCTGACATATTCTCAGCAAAATCCTGGGATGGAATGATGATGATGATGATGATGATAATGATATGATGGTGGTGGTGGTGGTGTGGTGATGGTGGTGGTGGTAGTTGTAGTGATGATGATGATGATGATGGTGATGGTGAAAGTAATAATAATAACAGTCAGAAAAGACTTTAAAATTTTCAAAGTACTTGCTTTATTCTCACAACAATCCTGTAGAAGTAGAGGTTACCATTTTATCCATTTTACAGCTGGGGAAACTGAGGCAGACAGAGTTGAAGTGACTTGCCCAAGTTCACACAGTTAGCAAGTGTCTGAGTCTGAAATTAAATTCAAGTCTTGCTGACTCCAAGTCTAATCCTCTATCCACTGAGCTACCTATAAAGGCACAGTCTATTGAATACTTAGAAAAGGAAAAATTGGTCACAAAGAGCCATCACAGCTTCTTCCAGAACATTCCAGAATAACCCTTATGTTCTTTTTTTTAACAAAGTAGTTAGCTGACACAGCAGATGGCTTGCTATCTGAGTTCAAATCTGGCTTCAGACACTTACTAACTGTATGACCCTGGGAAAGTCACATAATCCTGTTTGCTTCAGTTTTCTTAACTGTAAAATGAGCTGAAGAAGGAAATGGCAAAGCACTATGGTTTCTTTGCCAAAGAAACTCCAATGGGGTCACTGAGAATAGGACATGACTGAAAAAAACAGCTCAACGACAAACTAGATTGGTAGTTTCACTTCAATTCAATCCAACTAGTATTTATTAAGTGATGCCTCTTGGGCCAGACACAAAGACAAAAACAATTCCTGCCTTGAAGGGGCTTGCACTGTAGAGAAGAGGAAAGACATCAGTAAAGTATTTTTAAAATAAAACTAAGAAAGATGTTATAGATATTTTGTTTGCCTAGACTTCAGCAAAACATTTGGTAAAGGTTCTTGGGATCTTCTGAGGAAAAGGAGGTGGAGAAATGGAATGGACAATAATAGAGTTCTAGGTGAGTTTGAATCTGGTTAGCTTGAAAGGATGTCTCCAGTAGAGTGCCCCAGGGATCTGCCTAGTGTTGCGTTCTTTAACATTTTCATGAGTGATTTGGATAAAGGACCAAAGATGGTATGCTGATCAAATGTACAGATGACACAAAACTGAGGATTGTTAATGTGTTGTATGACCCTTAGGTTTCCAGAAGGTCTTGGTCTGTATATGGGATTTTACATACATAAAACACCACACACACTCACACACACACACACACACACACACTTTTAATACCCTTTGAGAAGCTCCCCACATGTGAGCACACATTCAGATTAGGTAGGAAAGGTCTTAAAAAGATCTTCTCGAGACCATTCAGGAGTTCTGGAGCCACTCTACCCAAGACTAGAACTAAGTAAGATGTGAGATGCACTGAAACCATAGCATGGGTGTACTTGAGCCCCTCCAAGGCCAAGAATTGTCCATTGATGTCTACTGAACCAAAAGGCAGGGTAGGATCACTTGGGAGGACCTGGAGATGGGGCAGGGGGGATCAGTTCTGCAACAACCAATGACTCCATACCTTAGAATTCTTTATTTTTCCAAGAAAAGGACCAATTAGCACATTCTCCCCACTCAAGATTTTGAATATACTCCAAGTGTCATGGCCCCTGTGAAGATACAGCATGTCTACAGAGGTTTGTATAGTAGAAACTTGGGTGCAAGAAAGACATAGGCTCCATCCTGAGCCCAATGTGAAAAAGTTATGTGACTCTGAATAGGTCTAGCTCTAAATCTCTGATCCCATTAACCTCTCTGGCCCTTAGTTTCTTCAGTTGTGAAAAAGGGATAATAATTCTGCTGTGATCTACTTCAGGGGCCCTAGGAATGATAGCTCTTCATTGCTGAACTTTTGGAGTGGAAATCAGCAGTGGCCTGTAAAACCGCAACTATAGGCAAACATAATTAAGATTTCTCTGGCATTTGAAGAGTAGTCATGATAGAGCAGAAAACACTGACCCTGGGGAAAGGAGCAGGATTCAAATCCCACATCTGATGTTTTTACCTTTGTGACTTTGGACAAAACATTTATTAGTCCCTTTTGGTTTCAGCTTTTTCCTCCCTTAAATGAAGTAGTAAACTAGTTGCATTATAAAGTTCTTTTCCTTGGAAATCTATGAGCCTGTGGAGGTATTTGTTCTAACCCTGTGCCTTCCCCATCCTGGAAGAATCTCTCTACCTTCAACTCACTAACCTTGGGTGAGTGACTTACTACTTCCCTCAGATCTATATGCTGGCTCAGCAATCAGACAAGACAAGCTTCTCCAGGGCAGGGTCTTGGCCATCCAGAGGACCCCAAAACTCCCACAACACTAACATGTAACCAGAGGTCCATACATGTTAGTCACCTGATGGCTGACAGGAGTCAGAGGTTTTGTTATCACCAAGGGAGAAGGAGCAACCTGGTACTCAGTGAAGCCAATCAGTCTGTGTTCCTGAAATCTCCAGGAGATCAAGGGGATAGAAAGTAGAATGGGAAAGGCCTGGGAGAGAAGGGGTGATGATGTTGATGATATCTGTCCTTCATTCTGAAAGAAGACCTTGACATTTTAGGGAGGCCATATCATGACATCAAGTAAGTTGGATTTAAGTGAGAGGATCTAAGTCACCAGCCTCACTTTCTCCTTTGGTGCCATTTGGGCCTAGTGGTCAGATATGGACCAGGAGATAGTTCCAGATGTAGTAGGAGACTTTGACCTTTTAAAGTTAGATCTTTGCCAAGGCCACAATTTGACTGAGAGTTTCCACCCAATGATTAAGATTATATAAGACAGAGATGAGGGAAAGTAGCCAAAAATAATCACTTCAAAAAAAAAAGTGAGATCCTGGGGGTCAGGGATGGGGACAAGTGTGATCATGCAAGGTATAGAGGATCATGAGGGCCAGAGCAATGCAATGAAAACAAAGCGTGCTCCTGGTATGTCAATACACACTGGAACAAAGTCCCAACTGCCCCACCCTGGTTATCCAGGCTCTCCTTTCCAGCCCTCCTCTACCTATACCATCTCCCTGACCTTGCTCTCTCCTCCATCAGTCTGTGCTTTGTGTCTCTACAGTGAGGCAGCCCCTCTGCCCAGCTGTGCTTTTCCAGGCAGTAATAAAGAGATGACGGCAAAATCCAACGTGGCAGCAGACAGATGACACAGGATATCAGTGGGAACCAGGTTACATGAGGCAGAATCGGTAAATTCTTCCCTCACTTTTTCTACTCTCTTGCAAACATTCTGACATTGTTAAGAAGCCCTGATGTTGCCAGGGTTGCTGCTCCAGCTCATATCCCTGCCACTGAGCTGGGGCTCACATTTCATGGCACTTCTTTCCTACTTAAAATCCCAAAGCCAGCAATGGACCCCTCATCTGTAAAATGGGGATACCAAAAATCCAGAGCATGGATGCTCTCAGAAGTTCCCAATGAGATCATGTGTATAAAGTCTATTGCCGCCTTGAAACGTTGCTGTTCAGTCACTTCAGGTGCATGTCCAACTCTTCTTGAGCCCATTTGGGGTTTTCTTGGCAAGACACTGGAGTGGTTTGCCATTTCTTTTTCCAGTTTGAAATGGTACATTATTATTAATGCTTCCACATGGGAGAAAACTGAGAAACAACTTAGGGGGAGCAAGAGATGAGAGGAGCAAGCAGGACCCAAAGATCTACAGGGGTGAAGCTTTAAGAAAACTCCCCTCCTCACATCCCTGCTTCTAGGCTGGGTTAGGAGCACACTAGGATTAAGTTGGTGTTCACTCTCACTGGATGTGGGTTCAGGGGCTGATGCCCTCAATCAACACAGAAGAGAAGTTAACTTGAGAGGAAGTGAATGCCATCTTGCAAGGAGATATCAAGGGCATTCCCATTTTCACTCTTCCCTTGGGCTCTGGATTACAGTTGACCTGATCCTTGGAGAGGTAACTGAATTTATCATTTGTGGAGCAGACTTAGCAAGTGATGTTCCATGATGCTACACTGGTGATCAGCAGCATATACTCTCTGCTACTACTAAAAGAATAAATCAGAGAATAGAGAAGGAGGAAAATCGGAGGTGCTGGAGAATATTAGAGATTTGCTAGGTGCCAAAGTAGATAGAGTGCCGGGTGTGGAGGTATCTTCATGAGTTCAAATCTGACTTCATATACTTACTAGCTGTATGATACTGGGTAAGTCACTTAACCCTTGTCTCAGTCTCCTCCTCTGTAAAAATAGGCTGGAGAAAGAAATGGCAAATCACTCCAGTATCTTTGCCAAGAAAATCCCATGAAGAGTTAGACATGACAGAAATGACCCAACAAGGACATGTGCAGACTTACTAGAGATGTGAGTGAGATGCAATGTGATGAAAAGGCTGGTCTGGGAATCAAAAGGGACCTGGTCTAAATCCCTCCGATGATATTACTTGTAGCAAGACTAGACAAAACCTTCAATATCCCTGTCTCCTTTCCTTCATCTGTAAAATGGAGATGACAATCTTGCCTATTCACTGACACTTGCCTAAGTAGCAATGATGATATATGCAAACTGTACAAGTATCATCTAGTATTAATATGAGAGCTGTGTTTGAGTATTTGTAGACAAGAGATGGGAAAACCATTTGTCGTGATTGCTATCAGGGGCTTCCTGCTGAGGTAGGGGCTAGATAAGATGCTCTCTGAGATCTCCTCCATCTCAGACTCTATGATTCTCAGATCAGATAATCTGATGCATATGTTCAAATGTCCCTTCCTCCCCAATTCAATCCAATGTCCTTGGACTGGGACCAAGAAGAACATCCAAGAGACATTATGCTAGGAGAACCAGACAGCAGCACTTCCTTGAAGTGCTGTATGCTCCTTGAGGACAAGAGTTATGCCATTTCTTATCCTTGTAACCCCAGTGGTTTAGTGGTGCCTAAGGCCTGTTGAATGAAGATTTTCATAGCAAGGTGCAAAAAAGTACAGTGCAGTCCTAAAGATCTGAGACTGGAGGTGATGGATACAGGGGTCCATGCAGAGACCATCCTGGATGGAGCCAAGGGTACATGTGAACACGAAATGGCAGATGAGGCAGAGGAAGGAGGTATGACCCTCATATGCCTGATGATTTAGATTTAGATTTCACTGACTGCCAGCTGCTCAACTTTGAGTCTGACTATTCCATTCGCCAAAGTAATACATTGTGGATAAACACTTTCTGGCTATTTAAAGGAGCTCTCACTAGTCTATTGTGATGTAAATAATGCGCCCAATTTTGTCTGATTTTTAGCCCACTTTTTTTTATCTGTACTTGTTTTTGCCCATTACTCACTATGTCCTACCGGCTCTCTCCTCAGCCCGGCTCCCTGAGGGCCCCAGCAAAAGGGAAGGCTATTCTGATAATTATTGTAATTGTCATAAATATCTTTTATATGTTGATTCCACCCATTGTGACTTCTCTCTCTCTCCAATCCAGTGCGGGAAAGTAAACAATTTAGGGAGAGAAGACACACACAAAAAATGAGTTCTGGGATCTGGGGCTGGATTCAGTGCCCAGGAACAACAATCCTCAAGGCTAAGGCTACTTCTGAGACGAAGTTTTTGGATTTTAGGGCTTGCCTCCAGAAGTTAAGACTAAAAAGCAGGACCACTTAAGAACTAAGAGCAGCCTCCCACCGATGATGTCTGTGAGGTCCAGTGGTTGCTTCTTATATCCTTTTTCTCATCTATTTTCTCATTTTAGTGTAACAACATAACAACAGCTTCACATACACACACACACACACACACCCCCCTTTCAATGAGAAGGTGGATAAGTAAGGATTCTTATTCTCTTTTTTTTTGCCTTTTATTTTTTAATTGTTTTTTTGTTTCAACATTTACTTCCATAGCTTTGAGTTCCAAATTCTCTCCCTTACTCCCACCCACTCCTCCTCATCGAGATAGCAAGTTACTTGCTGTAGGTTAAAAATATGTAGTCATGAAAAACATTACTACAACATTCATGTTGTAAAAGTAAACATAACCCCTCCCCCCCAAAAAAAAGATAAACTTCAAGAAAAATAAGGTGAAAAAGAAACATGCTTCAGTTTGTATTCAGACACCATCAGCTCTGTCTTTGGGAGGGCTAGTATTCTTTATTGTAAGTCCTTCAGAGTTCTTTTGAGTCCCAGCACTGCTGAAAAAGGTAGGTCATTCACGGCTGATTATCTTACAACATTACTGTTACTTTATATAAGATAGATTTCCCATTGAATCTGCTCATGTAAGTTTTTTACCGAGAGCATCCTGTTCATCATTTCCCATAACAGAACACCATTTCAGTTCAATCACATGTCACAATTTGCTCAGCCATTCCCCAACCACGGGGCATCCCCTCAATCTCCAGCTTCCCACCACTAGAAAAGAGCTGCTATAAATATCTCAATACATATAGCTTATTTTCTTCCCATATTTTATCTCTTCTGGAAAATAGACCTAGCAGTGGCACTGCTAAGCCAAAGGGTGGGCATGGTTTTATAGCCCTTTGGGTATAGTTTCAAATTGCCCTAGAGGATTGTTGAATGATTTCACAACTCCTCCAACAATGCATCCATGTCTCAGCTTCCCTACATCCCTTCCAACATTTGTCATTTTCTCCTTCTGTCCTATTAGCCAATCCAATAGATATAAAGTAGTACCTCAGAATTGTTCCAACCCTCATGTCTCCTATCAAGTGAGTTAGGACTTTTTTTTTGCTTTTTTACATGGCAATGGGGTTAAGTGACTTGTCCAAAGTCACACAGCTAGGTAATTATTAAGTGTCTGAGGCTGGATTTTAACTCAGGTTCTCCTGACTTTAGGGCCAGTGCTCTTTCTACTGTGCCCCTGAGTTAGGACATTTTTTTTAGAAAGATTTTATTTATTTTGAGTTTTACAATTTTCTTCCCCATTCTTGCTTCCCTCCCCCCACCCCCCACAGAAGGCATTCTGTTAGTCTTTATATTGTTTCCATAGTATACATTGATCTAAGTTGAATGTGATGAGAGATAAATCATATCCTTAAAGAAGAAAAATAAAGTATAAGCGATAGCAAAATTACATAAGATAATGGCCTCCCCCCCAAACTGAAGGGTCTGGGGCAGCTAGGTGGTGCAGTGGGTAGAGCACCAGCCCTGGCGCAGTGGGTAGAGCACCAGCCCTGGAGTCAGGAGTACCTGAGTTCAAATCCAGCCTCAGACACTTAATAATTACCTAGCTGTGTGGCCTTGGCCAAGCCACTTAACCCCATTGCCTTGCAAAAAAAAAAAAAAGTCTTTAGTCTTTGGTCAAACTCCACAATTCTTTCTCTGGATACAGATGGCATTCTCCATTGCAGACAGCCCAAAATTGTCTCTGATTGTTGCACTGATGGAATGAGCGAGTCCATCAAGGTTGATCATCACCCCCATGTTGCAGTTAGGATGTACAGTGTTTTTCTGGTTCTGCTCATCTTGCTCAGTATCAGTTCATGCAAATCCTTCCAGGCTTCCCTGAATTTCCATGAATTAAGACATTTTAAAAAAATAATTTAAATGAATTGCATTGATAACCTTATTTGAAAACTGTTCTTATCCCTTGATCATTTATTAGTTGGGAAATGGCTCTTATTTTTTAGAAATTTGACTCAGTTCTCTATGTTTGAGAAATGAGGACTTTTCAGAGAAATTGTTCCAATATATTTTCCCACCATTACTATTGCTAACTGTATTTCACTCCATCCTATTCCTCCATCCCCATTTATTCTGTTTTCTCTCTCTCTTTATACCCTGTCCCTCCTCAAAAGTATTTTGCATCCAACTCTCCTTTCCCACAATCTTCCCTCCCTTCTATCACTACCTGTGCCCATCTTCCCCATCCTGTTCCCTTTCTCTCATCCCTTTATTCTAGGGTATGATAGATTTCTATACCTAATTGAGTGTATATGTTATTCCCTCTCTGAGTCAATTCCAGTGAGAGTAAGGCTCACTCATTCCCTCTCACCTTCCCCCTCTTTCATTCCACTGCAAAAAAATTTTTTATATGAAAGTTATTTTATATGAAATTACCCCATTCTATCTCTCTTTTCTCTTTCTCCCAGTACATTCCACCCTAGCCCATTGACTCCATCTTTTTAATATAGTATACCTTCAAATTCAACTCCCACCTGTGCCTTGTCTATATATGCTCCTTCTAACTGCCCTAATAAATGAAAGGATTCCTATGAATTATCAGTATCAGAGTCTCATGCAGGAAAATAAGCACTTCAGCATAATTAAATCCCTTATGATTTGCCTTTCCTTTTTACCTTTTTTTATACTTCACTTGAGTCTGTATTTAAAGGTCAAATCTGTTCAGCTCTGGTCATTTAATCAGGAAAGTTTAAATGTCCCCTATATCATTGAATGTCTATCTTTTCCCCTGAAAGAGTATTTCAGTTTTGCTGGGTCAATGATTCTTGGTTGTAATCCAAACTCGTCCAGAATTTCACATTCCAGGCCTATATTGCTTTTTTTGTTTGTTTGTTTGTTTGTTTTAGGTTTTTTTTGCAAGGCAAAAGGGGTTAAGTGGCTTGCCCAAGGCCACACAGCTAGGTAATTATTAAGGGTCTGAGACCAGATTTGAACCCAAGTACTCCTGACTCCAGGGTTGGTGCTTTATCCACTATTCCACCTACCTGCCCCTCCTATATTGCTTTAATGCAGAAGCTGCTAAATCCTGTGTTATCCTGATTGTCCTCCATGATATTTGAATTTTTGTTTCTGACTGCTTGCCATATTTTCCTCTTGACTTGGGAATTTTGAAATTTGGCTATCACATTCATGGTAGTTTTCATTTCTTTCAAGAGGTGATCAGGAGGTGAATTTTTTCAATTTCTATTTTTATCTTCTGCTTCTAGACAATCAGGGGTGGTTTTCCTGGAAAATTTCTTGGAAAATGACATTTAGGCTCTTTTTTATAACATGGCTTTCAGGTAGCCCCCAAATTTTTAAATTTTCTTTTCTGGATCTGTTTTCCTGGTCAGTTGTTTCCCAATCAGATATTTCACATTTTCTACTACTTTTTCATTCTTTTTGGTTTTGTTTTATTGTTTATTGATTTCTCACAGAGTCATCAGCTTCCATTTGCTACATTCTATATTTTAAGGAATTATTTTCTTCATTAAGCTTTTGTATCTCCTTTTCCATCTGGCCAATTCTCCTTTTAAAACATTCTTTTCCTCATTGGCCTTTTGGACTGCTTTTTCCTACTTGGCCAAATCTGGTTTTTAAGATGTTATTTTCTTCAGTGTTTTTTGGTATCTACTTCACCAAGCTGCTGACTTAGCTTTCATGATTTAACTGTATCACTCTCACTTCTCTTCCCAATTTTTTCTCTGCCTCCCTTACTTGGTTTTCAAAATCTTTTTGAATTCTTTCAGGGCCTGAGAACAATTCATATTTTTTCTTTGAGGCTTTGGTTACAGAAGATTTTACTTTATCTTCTCCTAAGTGTGCATTTTGATCTTCCATAGGACCAAAGTAATTGTCTATGGTCAGATTTTTTTTCTTCTTTTGTTTGCTCATTTCCCCAGCTTATTACTTGATTTTAACTCATTGTTTTGGTGAGGTTCTGCTTCCAGGAGGGAGGGAGCATTGATCCAAACTTTTGTAGATTTTTCCAGCTGTTTTCAGAAATACCTCCAGGAACCTGCAAGTTTTCAATCCACTAAGGTCTTATGAGAGGCTCTGACTGCTCATCTGGCCTGTGCTCTAGTCTGTGGGTGACCATCAGCTCTCCTCTCTACCTGGAATCATAAAGAGGGTTCCTGATCTGCTGCAGGCAGTAAAGCTCTGTTATGCTTCTTCTCCTTTTCCTGAAACTGGGGCCCCAGACTGTGACCTGGATCAGAGTATGGGCCAAACCAGATTCCTACTTCAGGGATAACAAAGAAACCCCTTGTATTTTCCTTCCATCCCCCTTACTGCTTATGGGCAGAGAGCTCTGGAAGCAACTGCTACTGCTGATTAACTCCCCAGGTTTGCTCTCAGTCTACCAGGGTCAGGTCTTCTGCTGAGACCTGCACTGAATTGTGTTCCAGTATCACCCTGTTGCAGCAGTTTTCCTTTCGATCTTCCAAATTGTCCTTGGCAATCCCTGTGCTGAGAGATCTGGAAATTGCCATGGCTATCACTCATCTATTCACCCTGCAGTCTGTTCCTTGATGACTGGAACCAGTTCACTCCAACACAGGCTGCACTGCAGGCCCTTTCTAACTCCAGTTCCACAGACCCTTCCCTCAGATCTTTCAAGTTGTCAAGCTGGAAAATTGTTTCCCTCAGTCTTTTGGTGGGTTTTACATTTGAATCCTTCTTTAAAAGTATTTGGAATAAAGATTTCTGTGGGGGGGGGAGGGGGAGGGAAGTAAGATTAGGGGTAAAATTCTAAATCTCAAAATAAATAAAACCTTTAATTTAAAAAAAAGTATTTGGAGTAGTTTGGGAGAGAGTTCCTGAGAGTCCCTGCCTTTACTCCATCATCTTGGCTCTGCACCCTCTTGATCTCTTTTGATATATGGGAAAGAGAGACCAGAGAACAGAAAAATACTTGCCAAGTACACAAAAAATGAAACAGTGGTCAAACCTGATCTAAAACTCATGTCTTCCAGCTATATGTTATTTCTCCTGAACATTGCTGCCTCTTAAATGACCAATCCATGTCAGAAGTAATGGCAAAAAGATATAATGACAGATAGCCCCAGAAGCTGACAGCTTTGGAATGTGGTATGCCAAGGTCTAACCTCATTTCCTCTGGTGGGGGGTTGGGATAGAGTCATAGAGAGCAATTGGTGATGAATGGTCAATGGTGGGCACAAAGTGATGATGGCAGCATGTTGGTCTAAATGCTCATTGAAAAAACTGAATCACATATAAAGTCAAAGAACTGGAAGGAATCAGATCTAGAGTTGGAATGGCCCTTTGGAATATTGAGTGGAACACTACTGAACACTTACTATTCAGTTCAAAACTGACTAGTTAGCTTATTCCAAAAATCTAGTATACATCCATCCCTCTCTTCACAGAAGAATTAGACCCAGAGAGATTAAATGATTTACCCAAGATGATACTGATAGTAAGTAGCAGAACTGGGATTCAAAAATAGATTCAGACTCCAAATTCAATGTTCTTTCCATTCCCCAGTGATGCCTTCCCTTTCATCAAATGCAAATCAAATCTTAGTAAAATTCTCTTCTACAACCTTACTGGAAAGTGGTCATCTCCTGTAATGGGGGACTCATTACTTCTCAAAGTTGCCTATTTCCCAATTTTTAGGAATAGCCTTACCTAGAACCTAAATCTACTTCTCTCAGAGCTCAACTTATTGCTCCTAAATCTACTCTCTCTGAGACCAAGTAGACCAAACCTAATCTCTTTTCCTCATGATTGCCCTACAAATACTTGGAATCATCATGTCTCCCCTAAGTCTTCTCTCCTTCAAGTTATATAGAACTAGTTCCTCCAATCAACTCCTTATCATTCTGGTTGCTTCAGTTTATCAATGTCCTTTCTAAGATGTGAAACCCAGAAGGTGAAGATGAATGCTGATAGATGGTCTGATCAGAGGAGACAGTAGTCTGGTTGAGTGGCCTGATGGTCAACTTAAGGAATGGGGTCACCATGAAGAATAGATCCTACTAAAGGAGATCTTGGGCCAGGCTTGCCACCCAGTCTGTACAGTATCTTAGTTAGTATTTCACAAAAACCTTTCCCCTCATCACTGATCTTCCTCAGATTTAGCCTACAACCAACTCTACCCTCACCACCCTTAGAACAATGATGGAGATCAAGGTTATGGATTGTAATTCCATCTACATTAATCTGTCTTTATTGACCACTTACTATGTGTCCAGGCACTGGAGAAGGAAAATTCAATTCTATTCAATCAATGCTTGCTGAGCATCTACTGTAGGCAAAGACATAGGGGATACAAAGGTAAAGAAGACATGGTCCTTTCCTTCATAAAAATCTATATCTTGTACTTACAATATATATTTATATGTATGTATATGTGTGCAATAGTTGTAGATGAATTACTGTATTTATTATCTAATAGAGATAAAGATACACAAAAATTACTCCAGAACAAATCACTATAGGATAAGCGCCAATGAGAGGAATCAAAGTTCTACATGAGTTTCAAAAAAAGGAGAGATTCTTGATGAAGGCAGGGGCAGAGAAGAGGAGTTGAATTGTCCCTCAATTTCAACTCTATTCAATGAGTAGAAATGGGTGAAGGTTCAGAGGCAAGAAATCAATCATCCCACAGTTCAAAATAATATAAAACCTCTACTCAATCTAGTGGGAGAAAAAAGCATAACTAACATACATAGATCACTCACTCATTCATTCATTCAGCTGAATGTCTCCTTTGATTGGGCTCCATGTTCATGTTCATAAATGTATAATATGTGGCCCATGCCTTCAGGGAGCACATTGGTTTGGTTTGAAATTATGATTTCAAAGCTATATGGAACCTCCAGTATGGAAATTCTACCGATGTAGATCTGCAATCTGTTCTGAAATGTGAAGTTTTATGGAGAATTGCCTGGAGCATTGAGAAGGTCCATTTGTATCAAAGGCAGGATTTGAATTCAGGTCTCTCTGACCCTGAGGTTAACTCTTCAACACTTCACCCAACTGTGTCTGCTGGATTTATCATATAAATGTAATATTCAAACAGATAATAATGGCTGGCATAGATGAACATTTTCAGTTTCGCAAAGAGTTATACACATGTTGCCACACTGGAAGAAGCAATTAATAGAGAGAAGGTTAGACTGGAAGCCAGGAGGTCTGGGTTCAGATTTCATTGACACTTAACAGTGTGGGAACATGAGTAAATCACTCAACTGTTTCCTTCCTTATCAAATAGAGGTAATACAGCTCAACCTGCTTTCTTCAAAGGTTTTATGAAGGGAGAATGCAAAGTTGGGCTGAAGTAGCTGAGGAAAGTTTCATGAAGGCAGCATTCCAAATGGGCCTTGAAGGATGAAAAAAATTTGAATAGATACTGAAGGCAATCCAGATCAAGAGAAATATATGAGCAGAGACTTAAATGCTTGGTTCCAAAGTCATAGATTGAGCTGTTAACCCCAAACAGCTCTCTTGAAAATATGTGCCTTTCCCCCCCCAAATTGGAAGGGAGGGGAAAACCTAGCAGTGAAATATTGGTAAATGTTAACAACCTACTGTTGGTGGGAGAAGGAATACAAAGCAGGATATATTTTTGTATTTGGAAGCAATTGAGATTAAGTGATTTATCCAGATTCACACAGCTATCTGTGTGAATATATGCATATTATGTGTATTGTATATACATAATATACCATTTATATATAATATATACCATATATATTATATACCATTTATCTATAATATAACTCTGAGGGCAGATGTGATCTCAGGTCCTCCTGACTCCAGGGTCAGTGTTCTATCCACTGTACCACCTAGCTGCCTCATGGATGTACTTTTCACTTTGCACTAACATTTTCTCCATTACTTTATTAAGTAATCAAAACAACAAATCAAATCCTAATTTATGGCAAAGTCATTTCTTTAAATGCTCACAATGATAATTTAACAGACTCTAGGACACCCTGATGGTAGAGTGGAGCCCATCTCCAAGCCTCCAAAACTAATAGGTCTTTGTCTGGGTCTCTAAATGGCACCACCTCGTTTGACAGAGATCCATACTCCCTTGGGAATCTTGGTTGCAGGTCATGCCCTTGCTTTTTTTTTCCCTCAGTATTCTAATCATTGTGTTTCAATATAATTGGTTTCCTCAGTAAAAAATAACATGATTCTAAGGGCTTCATCAGTCACTACCAAAGGGGTCCAGGGTACAAGAGGTTAAACTCCCCTGCTATGGGGAAATAACCATGTCCCTTGCCTAATCCATGGAGCCCAGAAAGGTGGATGGATACCTGGGAGGAGGAAGGCCAGCTTGACCCCAGAAGCTTTGGAGTCTGGATGATGCTAAGAGTTGGGGGTGGGAGGGAGGGGGGGAAAACATGTCCCTCATCAATCCAGCATGAACCTGCTGGTAATGATGTTTCTCTGAAAGGTAATTAGCTCTCATTCACCACAAGGTGCATTAGAGAAAGGACACAAGTCTTGGAGCTTTGGGCTCCAGTGGGTGATTGCCACAGCCTGGCACTTTGAAAACGACATTAAAAGAGGCACAAGGTTCTAATATTACTTAATTACCTCGAGACAGCCTCAGATGTAATCGAGCTTAGAGGGCCAAATGAAAGCTGTGCGCGTGAGGCCAACAGAGGCTGATGCATTTATAATGATACTACTTTGGAAGACAAATCTGGATTTAGTGAGAGCAGAGAAGTAGGGGGCAGGGAAGAAAAGGAGCAGGGAGCAGGGGGGCTCAGCAGGGTCTGTGCAATGGAGCTTCCAGGTCCTCCTTTCCCCAACTCCAGGCAGAAGGCCCCCAAGGCCAGAAGCTGGGGCTATGGGTAGTTGGATGCCACCAATGAGGCCTATTTAGGGTTGGCATCAACTTCCTAGCAATTAGAGCTGCTGAAATGTGGGATCTGTTTCCTCCAAATTTGGTGGGTCCCCCTTCTTTGAAAGTCTTCAAGTACAGGCAGGATGCCCAATTGTTGAGTATATTATAATAGGGATTCCTTTCCAGTATGGGTTGAATGAGATATGCTAAGATGCCTTATCAAATTATCTGGTTTCTATTCATTCAGCAGCATCTTTCCTTAGTCTGAAACACTGTCCGACTGTGACTGCTGGCAAGCTGCATCCAATCTACCTATTTTGTAGATGCATAAACTGAGAATCAGATAGGAAAAATCACTGGCCCAAGGACACAGAGCAGTTAGTTAATGTCATAGTTAGGAAAAATGAAAATTCATCATATATCACTCCCAAGTCTACAAAATATTGCATATATAATATGAATAGATATGTGTGTATTTACATATATGTGTGTGTGTGTGTGTATAGAATTTCACCTGATTCCCACAAGAACCTTGTGAGATAGGCATTATTCTTTTTCTACTTTATTTTCCATTATTCTTTTTCCCACTTTATAGATAAGGAAATTGAGGCAAGAAAGGTCAAGTGATTTGCCTAGGGTCACACAACTATCAGTGAAATTTGAATCATACTTTATCTATACCCTATCCACCTGACTCATTAAATTAGGATGGGCAACCCCTCTCTCATTTTCCTTCTTCATTAACAGGAAGAGCACTTGTCCATGCTTTGTACTGGGATGGCTGGGGATGTGGGGGTGGTGGGTGGGGAGGGATATCCAGTCTCAGATTGAAGATGCTCCTGGGTTCAGGTTCTCCCTTTGATGCACACTAAACTTGAATCCCCAGGCAGGTTATCCATCTCCTGACATCTCTGGAGACACTCTAAGCTGGTGCAAAGTTGCCAGTCTGCATTGCTAGGAGTCATTTCCTCCCCAAGAATTGCCCACACCAATAAAATCCTGGGTCCAAACCATGCTGTGTACTCTTATTAATAATAATAATTCACATTTATTTAGCACTGGCAGGCTTTAAAGTTTACAAGGCACTTTCCTCCCAAACAACCCCCTGAGGTAGAGGAGTACAAATGCTATATTTTATAGATAGGCATTACTGGTGAGGGAAGGGTAAGAGGATGTGAAAAACATTTAGAACTAGGTTTCCCCATGCTCCACCTTGAATAGTTTACAATCTAATTGGGAGGCACATGGATAGTGAAGTGGGAAAATCTTGAGAGAAGAGGCCTAATCCAATGTTTTTCCCACTTCCTCCCATCCCTACCCCACCCAGACCCAGTCTCACATTCCAGAAATTTCCACAAGAAAGCAGCAAGGGTTCTGGGGAAAGCATCAGAATAGCAGTTGGGAGACCTGGAATCTCTTCCTTTATCTGGGTCTCAATATGTTCATCTATAAAATGTCCATTGATGATGCCAGTAAAGGTCACCTGCTGTAAAGGATCACTGAAATCAAAGAGGCAAAATCATTTAAGCAAATTCATTTAATTCAGCAAGCACTGAGTATGGGCCTGCTATATGCCTCCAACCCTATGCAAAATGCATCAGACGGTTGTGAGGTTTGGGGAGTTTTCAGGGGAGAATTGGGGGGCAATGGGATCAAATGACTTGCCCAAGCTCACACAGTTAGTTAAGTATCAAAGATCTGAAATTGGATTTGAACTCATGTTCTCCTGATTCCAGGTCCGGTACTCTATCCACTGGGCCACCTAGTAACCCCCAGTTGTGAATTTTAATGAGCATCCTGAGATGGAAGGTAATCTCTGTCTCTCCTGAGCCCAAAACAGAGGCCCAGAGTGTCCCCCACACCAACTTTACTTGGAAGACAGAGAGAATAGTGGAATAGTACAAACACCTCCCACTTAGAACAGTGTGTAAGTATGGTGACCAGCCTGACAGTTCTGGGCCCAGGATGTCAATGCTTATTTATAGATAGGGCCTACAAGGAGAGTCTCTCCACCCCTTCACTAGCTGTGTGTGTGTGTGTGTGTGTGTGTGTGTGTGTGTGTGTGTGTCTGTCTGTCTGTCTGTCTGTCTGTCTCTCTTTTCTCTCTGTTTCTGTCTCTCTGTCTCTATTTGTATCTCTCCCTCTGTCTCTTTTTCTGTTTCTTTCCCTCTGTCTCTCTCTATTTCTGTCTCTCTCTCTCTCTATCCTGTTTCCCTGTCTTTCTCTGTCTCTCCATCTCTCCTCTCCTCTCCTCTCCTCTCCTCTCCTCTCCTCTCCTCTCCTCTCCTCCCCCCCTGCCTCTCTCTCCCTCAGCTGGCCTGGCAAGCTTTACAGGCAAATATTAATAGCTATGTCCCATTTTTGAGAGAACTTAGGCTAACTTGTCCCAGGCTAAAGAAGAAAGACAGAAACACAGAGACAGAAAAATAGGGTGAGGTGGGAAGAAAGATTCCCCACCCCTCCAGATAAGCTCTACCAAGGGGGCACCAGATAGGAATCTGAGTACTCAAAAATACTGTTTGGCCAAGACATTGCAATGTAGGCCAAAGGGCCTCACTATTGCACAACTGTTAAAAAGTAAATCCTGCCCAGTCTAGATTCTTTGTTTATAGAATCATAGATGTAGAACTGGGAAAGATCTATGGGATCATGCAGTCCAGTCCCCTGATTTTATAGATGAAGAAAATAAAAGTTAGGTGATTTGTCCAAAGTCACACAGTTTACAGGTGTTAGAGATGGGATTTGAACCCACATATTCTTCTCTTCAAGTCTAGCAGTCTATCCACAACATCTTACTACTTCTCTCTCTCCTCATTTATAAGGTTTATTTCAGTTAAACATTCATGTATTAAAGACCAGACATATTCAGTGGTTGCAAAGACAAAAATGGGATAACAAAAACAAAAAGTCACTGTCCTCAAGAAGTTTATAATCTATTGACATGGTTATATTTAATTATTCCTAAGATTTTCACCAACCCTAAAATTCAGTGCTTTTTTTCACTCCCTTCCCAAGCTGGCTTCTGTGATCAAATACACACACACACACACACACACACACACACACACACACACACACACACACGCTTCCCTTTGGCATTTTAAGTCCATCAAACCTGGTTCCAAACTTTCCTCTCAGGGATATGGCTCCCCTATTCACTACTGCTGCTCGCTCAGGATGTTCCATCTTTCATCTCTGGGCCTTTGTCATCTGCAGGGATGGAACAAGTTCCCTCCTTACTTATACTTCTTAGAACCAAGATTCCTTCACAATTTAGTTCAAGGACCTTTTCCCATCCTCCTATCGACCAGAGTCACATGCCAACCAAAATCACCTTGGTTTTCCATTGTATGTATTCTGAATAGACACTCCATGATGGATTATATGTTGGCTATAACATCTTCACAAATTCTTCTTTTTTTTTTTAGGTTTTTGCAAGGCATATAGGATTAAGTGGCTTGCCCAAGGCCATACAGCTAGGTAACTATTCAATGTCTGAGGCTGCATTTGAACTCAGATCCTCCTGACTCCAGGGCCAGTGGTCTGTCCACTGCACCACCTAGTCACCCTGCTATAACATCCTTGAAGGTTGTTAAATAGTAAGTATTTCATTTTACTCTATAATCTTTGCCCTAGCTCAATATCTGGCACCCAGGAGATGCTTAATGAATGTGTATCAACTGATTGATTGATTAATTCTTTAAAGCAGGAAAATAGTTAAATAAAGGAGAAATTATGGTGGATCTTGAATGATAGAATGCAGGCTTTAATCTTATTTCCCCCACATAGAGAAGGGCAGCAAGATGGCCAGGATCTTTCTCCCTCTGAATCCCTTTCTTTTATCCATCTATGGTTTTACCAAACAAGAAACCACAGGGAGATCTTGCCTCTTTCTGAATCTAGCTTATGTGCACCCCCAGATAAAGGCAGCTTCCCTAGAGCTAGGTCTGCCTGTCCTCTTCCCTAGAAGCCCACCAGACGCCCTGATCCATAGTGACGTTGAAGGGCATAGCATTCCCTGATTTGCCCAATGGGCCGTGTGCCAGCACCTGTCTCCTCCCCAGGAGGCATCTGTCATTGTCACCCAGAATGTCGCTGGGAAAAGGCTTCATTAGCTCCACCCCAGCCCTTCCTCCAAGTTACAGAGACAAATGTAGGCTCTGCCACTTACAGTTCCTCCCCCACCTCCAGAATCACTTGCCCATCGATCTTAGCTCTTCTCTAAGTGAAGGGATAGTCCAAGAATGGCTAGTAGGCTGTCCTCGCGGCCCTCCTATGTGCGTCCATTCAGGCTAAGATGATGTGTTTCAGGTTAGAGGAGATACATTTGATGGCGAGGTGCTTTTTTTGGCATCCCTTAAGTTCCACCTACTTACAAGTCCATCCCCAACACCTTCTGCCTGAAATTATACCCTTAGTGATTAATTCCTTTGGGATAGCAGAACTTTTCAGACTCTTGGATCCCACGATTAAATGACAATAACAATTATACCTTAACCTTGTATGTTGTATTGATCCTAAAACTATAAACTTTAAAAATACAAGGTTAAAATAAAATTACCTAAAATATAGGTCAGACATGAAGTTTTATTCTCTGGAATTTACCATTAATCTGGTAATGAGACCATTCTGGTAATGACCACACCAAACTGAGAGAGATCTGAATACTTACACAGCAACAAGGGGAGGGGGACAGAATTTACATATCAAGAATAGACAAAACCTTAAACTTTCCAGGAGACCAACCTATTAAATTAATCATCTTTATAAATACTATCAGATTGATTTGTATCTGTTCTTGGACTTTAAGTATCAGAGCAGGAACAGTCTTCCAAAATCCTGATCTTTGTCTTCCTGAGTTTATATTTCACATAGGGGAAGACAGTCAATGCCTTCTTACCTATTGGCAAAGGTACAGTTAAGGCTGACTACTGTTATAAAGAAATCAGCCTTTTTATTGAGAATTTTGTTTTGAAAAACTCATTTTTTATTATTATTATTACTATTATTATACTTTGATAGTTGTTTTACACAGGTTTTCAAAAGGCTTTAACATCCATTCTTTCATGGAGTCATAGGGCAGAACTCAAAGGGAAAGCACCCCATTCAAGTTCCTCATTTTACAGAAGAGGAAAGCAGTGGCCAGAAAAGGTCACAGAGGAAATCAGTGGCAGACCCAAGAAACAGACTTAGGTCATAGGATCAGAGAACTGAGAGATGGAAAGAAACTTGGAAGTCATCAATCCTAACTCTCTCATTTTACAGATGAGAAATCATGCACAGAGGGGTTAAACTGTCCTAGAACACCCAGGAGAAAATGTTTATGGTGGGATGAGAACTCAGGTCTTCCTGGCTCCCAGTCTTGTGCCCTACCCATTATCCACAATGGCCTTCCTTGGCAGGAGTAACACTGTGAATTTTTATTCCTACCACCTCAATAGGGACAGGAGAACACAGGAGCAGAATAAGCACTAGGGAACATGGTAGAACAGCTCTACCTGGAGAAGATAGATAAGAAGGAACCAAGACATAAAAACATTCATCTTATAATATGAGAAGATTGAAATAGATGATCCCTAAATTATTTTTTATCTCTGCATTTCATGATTTGCAGGTATCTACCTACAACTGTAGATTTCCTACCCCCTTTCCCATCCCATCTATCTTCAAAAGGGGGATAAAAACAAAAGGATTAACCTGGAGCAAGTACATGAGAGTCATAAAGATGCCACTGTACTAGATCTCTTTATTCAATCCCATTGCTGCACCAACACCAGTACCCCCAATCAAAACCCATGGCTCTGACAATCTAGATCAATAAGGTCTTAGGGGGACCCAGGCAGATGACCCAGGCAGACAGAGACAATCTAAGGACCTTCTCTTACTCTATGGTTCCCTCTCTTAGAGGTGCATTTTAATTAAACTTGTATTTTTGCCCATATTTCAAAATATGCTTATAAATATGCCCCTGGTGATGGCAGGTGATGAGAGCTCAGGACCCATTCATACCCTACCTGTATCCACCTCTCTTTGACCATTGTTGGAGTAAGGGTTAGGTTAGCTTAGCTTAGGACCAAAATAACATCACTATGCTAGAGTCAAGTTACAGTGTCTGACTGTGGTTGATCAGAACAATATGATGCTCTATACCACAGGTCTGGCATAAATTGTCCATGTGAACATTTGGGTAGATTCTCTAAATTTACACATCTCACATTTCTTTTGAGCTGCTTCACTTTTGCTTTGTTCATGGAGAACAGGATCTTCTTTGATAAGGGCATGCCATGCTCTCCCATGTCATTCAATCAATTCCAGAGTTCTTAAGAAAGACCTTGAGAATATCCTTGCATTGATTTTTCTGACCACCATGTGTGTGCTCACCCTGTGTGAGTTCTCAAAGATTAATGGAATGGGAGGGGGAGTGAGAGGTTAGCATAGTCTTTTATTTTCATTTTTCTTCACAACTTTAATTATTAGCTGTGTGAACTTAGGGGAGTCACTTTTCCTTTTCTGAGTCAAAAAAAAAAGAGGGTTGGATTAGATTCCTCCAAGGTCTTTTATGGCCCAAATGCTCTGTGATTCTGTGACATGTTACTTCACAGGGATTCTGTGCTTTGTGATCCCAAAAGAGGACAGATTGGGGAATAGCCTTCTGGCTGCTTAGAAAAGAAAATCCTTCCAGAGAAATTTTGTACCCTAGAGGCTTATATTCCCTCCCTAACTTAAATGTGAGTCAACATTTGTGTATCTCACTGACATACAGTGTCCCTGCCACCTCCCTTGTTTTTCCCTACTCAATAAGACATAGCAGAGAAGACAATACCCTTCACACATGCTCACTCATGAACTATAGAAAAGAATCTCTTTTATTTCCAAAGAAGAAATGGGAATACCTGAATTGAACTGAAGCTCCATTTCTTTTTCCTTCCCCAACAAAGGGTAATGAATCTGTCAATCAGTATGCAAATCTGTCAGGAAACATGTGTTTGCTGAGCATCCACCAGATGCCTTGCCCCATGATATGTGTTATAGTAAAGAGAAATTAAAGTTGTGTCTACCCTAAAGTTCCTTATAAGTTACTGGGGAGACAAGGTATATTACAGACAATCAGAAGCAGAAGACTCTAGGAGGGAGAGTACACTATAGGTTGGGATAGTCAGTGAAGGGAGAATGGCATAGTCATGGGTGCTGGTCCAGAGTAAGAAGGCAAGGGTTGACTCTTTCTGACTCTGCCACATTAGACAAATCACTTCTCAGAATCTCAGTTTCCTCTGTGAAACTTGGATAATATACTACCCAACCTGAAGGGTTGAGACTACATAAACTTTAGTTTATGAAGTCCTTTAGAAATAAAAGTTATAACTATTTTTTTGAAATACTGACTGTGGACTGGGAAAGAAGGTAGGAAGGGAGAGAGCGAGGGAGGGAGGAAGGAAGGAAGGAAGGAAGGAAGGAAGGAAGGAAGGAAGGAAGGAAGGAAGGAAGGAAGGAAGGGAGGGAGGGAGGGAGGGAAGGAGGGAGGGAGGAAGGAAGGAAAGAAAGAAAGAAAAATGAAGGAAATAAGTATTAAACTAAGTATCAGGCATTGTGCTAAAGACTTCATAAACATCTTTTTTGACCCTTACAATCCTGGGAGAGATATTATTCTCATTTCAAAGATAATATAACTGAAATAGACATAAACTTAGTGATTTACCCAACTGGATCCTGGAGAAGGATGAGCAAATTTGGGGAGGAAGAAGAGAAAGAATAAAAAGATCATAGATTTAGAACTCAAAGGGACCTTGAGGTCAGGTAATCCATTTGATGGTAGAAGAAACTGAGACCCAGAGAGAGAGAGAGAGAGAGAAAGAAAGAGAGAGACAGAGAGAGAGAGAGATCTCAGTTGTCTGAGATCTTACAATTCATAAATGAAAGAAGTAGGATTCAAATTCACATCCTCTGATTCCAACTTCAATGCTTTATCCATTACATTCCAGTGGAGGGAATGGTGGGAACAAAGGTTCATAGATGGAAGTGAACATATAGCATTTGAGTGACAGTAATCCACTACAGTATATAAGGGAGGGGATAGAGGGTATTTGTAAATAACAAGGCTGGTAGATGAGACTTGATTGTGTGGAACCCTCAAATATTAGGCTAAGTAGTTTGAAGTTGTTAAGTGATAAAGAGTCATCAGATGCTTTTCTTGGTGGGATTGGTGTAGAACCCAAGAGCATTAAATTAGGAAGGGACCTTAAGGACAATTAAAGAAGATCATTATACTAGTTGAGCTCTGAATTTCCTTCTAACCCTCAAGTTGTATACATATATCTAGTCCAATCACTGTTTTTGAGAGAAGGAAACTGGGGCCCAGAGATATAAAGATTTTTGGTCAATGTAACACAGGTAGTTGATTACAGAGCTGGAGTTGATGAATTTGAACCATGATACAGCTGATGTTTTGAGATCCTGGGCAAAAAGTAAATTTATGCTCCAATGGGAAATGAGTGTAGCCTTGGTAACATATGCTAACCTCTGCAACCTTATTAGATTTTACTTTCAATGACAAGACAAAATTCAGCACTAGACTTGAGGAGAGCTCCCAACAATC